>NC_047530.1:20759809-21062839 GCF_012275295.1 Melopsittacus undulatus
TTCCCACTGTGTTTAGTGATATATAGCCACCTACCCGGATATGCCTCCAAGGACTAAAAAGCTTTGTGTCAAGCAAGTGAAGCAAAACGGAGGCAGTAATGAGGAAGTAGTGGAAACAGTTTACAGAGAAAGAAGGGAGACTTTTGGGGGCTGTGTTTTGGTTTGTTTTATTGTCTAGAAGATCTTAGAAATTCTCAGTCATAATAAATCCCTGTTGTCTGGACTGAATCTGTGGATACACTTATCCAGCATGTGGGTTCCTGCAAAGTGCTCATGGTGGAGACACATAGTACAACTGAGCATGGTCACTGTGGTCTTGCTGTGTGTGGGATCTCCTGCTGCTGTCCTGCAGATGGGCAGAAACTTGGAGACCTGAATGCAAAATCTCGTGTACGTTTGTTTTCTAGTCAAGAAAAATTAGGGTCTTCTACATAGAGAATTTTAGTATTTTAGCCAGCCTGCAGCTGCAGAAGTTTTTGTTCCCATTGTCATGCCTGTCGGGTGTTTGGAGAGAGAAGAATACAATGTACAATGCTGTACTTCTTAACTTCAGTCCAGCTCCCTTGAAGCCAGAGCAACTCATTGACTGTGGAGTTATAGCAACAGCAGCACAAGACCTACAACTCCCAGATGGATTTTTATCATGACAGGCAGGAAAAATTGACTGACATTCACCTTTCAGGGTGAAAAATGTGGCAAGAGTGTGTTCAACTGCTCAGAGACATAGACTCACTTTGGGCTGAGAGCAGTAAGGATATTTTACTGACAGGACATGAGGTATTCCCATGAAATGAGATCTGTGTTGCTTTTGGAAAATACTTGGGCATGGTCCCCACACAGACACCATAGATAGCTCGCTAAGCAGATTTTAAATATTAGGACATCCTGTTCACAAAATAAATTAATGGAAAATTAATGCTAATTAGCCATCCGTCTTTAAGCAGGCTTGAGTGAGTTCAGTGCAAGATCCATCCTGACAGCCCTTCCTAACTTTCAACAAAGTAAAAAAGAACAGAGGCTTGTTTTAAATTTATACTGAAAAAATCACGATGCAGTGTTTTAATTTTTTTTGTAGTAGTAGCTCAACCTGTTCACTGCTCAGCTGAGTTGTTGTGGTTTAATCCCAGATGGCAGCTAAGCCCCACACTAAGTCACTCATTCACTCCCCACCAAGTGGGGGGGAGGAGAGAATCAGAAGAGTAAAAGTGAGAAAACTCATGGATTGATGTAAGACAATTTAACAGGTAAAGCAAAAGCTGCACACACGAGCAAAGCAAAACAAAGAGTTCCTTCACCACTTCGCATCGGTAGGCAGGTGTTCAGCCATCTCCAGAACAGCAGAGCTCTGTCATGCATAACAGTTACTCGGGAAGACAAATACCATCACTCCAAATGTGCCCCTTTTCTTCTTCCACCTTTATATGCTGAATACGATGCCATATGGTATGGAATATTCCTTTGGTCACTTGTGGTCACCTGTCCTGGCTGTGTACCCTTCCGACTCCTTGTGCACTCTCAGCCTATTTGCTGGTGGAGTGAGAAGCAGAAAAGGCCTTGACTCTGTGTAAACACTTCTCAGCAATAACTAAAACATCTCTGTATTATCAACACTGTTTTCAATACAAATCAAAAACATAGCCCCATACTAGCTGCTATAAAGAAAATTAACTCTACCCCAGCCAACCCATCACAGTTGCAAAAATAGTACTTTTTGTAAAAAAAAGGTTATTTGCAAAGTCATGAGATATATGTATATACACAATGCATATTTACATAGAATTAGTATGTGCTTAGATGAGTTTTGCACTGATAGGCTAGTTGGCAAAGCAAACACTTTTGTTGTCCATTAGGGCTGGATTCAATAAAAATGTTGGCTGAGTTCACTGCAAGCCTTGGAAACCATTGGAGTATTCAAAGCTCAGGCAGTCAGATGCCTGCTTTAATTTCTATTGACAAAGGGAAAGGAGAGATGAGTAAATGTAAAACATTTCCTTCCAGCATAGAGCTAAGAGAGGCAGCATGGTGCAGAAAGAAGGTGGAATCCAGAACATCTGGGTTGTATTTATTGCTGGCTCTGCTGCCAGCTGCTTTGTGACTTTGAGCAAGTAATTTTTTTGCTATGCTACCTTACTTTCTGCAAGGCAGGGAGAGCTTGCCTGCTTTCACATGGTGCTCTGGGCAGGCACAGGGACTTTCTTGATGAACATGACCAAATGCTGAAGTTGCCAAGCTGGCATATTCATATGTGCTAGGCAACAGCGTCTGGGTGACCAATACCCCAGAGACTGCAAGGATGCCCTTTGAGAGTGCAAAGAGAAAGATGCTCATTAAATAACGCTGTGCCTGCATAAATACATATCCTAAGTATTGTTAACCAATGCCTCCTGTTACTACAGGTCCAAAAGGCATTCAGAGCAGGAGCTGGGTTGGCAGCCTCATTCATCTATACTTAGGGTCTCTTATTTAATTTCCTACACCACTCCCAGAGAAGAGCAGTTGCTTTAGGGGGAGGTTACAGGGAATGGGGTAGCTATTTTGAAATGGTTTCTGTATGGTGCTTCCAGAGTTGGTTTCAGGTTTTCAGTGGTTCAAAGGCTTCTTTGGCAGTATGTTGGCAAGATGCTGGCAAATTCTAGGAGACAGAAAAAGACACTTGAAGATATTAAACTGGAAATACTGGTCATAAGAATTTAAACTCTACGGTAATCATCTCAGTATGTAAGCGGTAGTTGAGTAGTGATTGAAATTTGTCAGAGGTCTTTGGGGATATGGTGTTGACATTTATGCATGGTTACAATGGGATGTGTAGCTGTAATGAAGCAGTGATTTACCTCTCCAGTGGGTTAAGGGGTCAGGTTAATGTTGCAGAGGTAAATCTGGAAGAAGCTGAGCACCTTGTGTTGCCTTCCTTGCAGTACTTGCAGAGCTCTTTGGCATCCTTCTTACATGGGCATTCACAGAAGAAAGCAGTAGCAATGAGGGCTATTTAAATAACTGTTAAAGACAACTGGAAGGCAGCATTTGATCCATAAAGATTTTTGTGGAGGCACAAGGAGAAAGAAATTCACCCTAGGAAGGAAAGGCAGGGCTGAAGATTGGCTGGTACTTCGGCTAAGTGCAAACAAAAGGGTGTGCAGAAGCGAATTCTTTCATTCTTAGTTGTGCTGAATAAAGTTGATGCAAAATTTTTAGTGAGTCAAGTGACTGAGGACTGGATTGGATCATTAATATTGTGAGGCTCTGGAATGGGTTGCCCAGGGAGGTTGTGAATGCTCCATCCCTGGCAGTGTTCAAGGCCAGGTGGGACAAAGCTTTGGGTGACATGGTTTAGTGTGAGGTGTCCCTGCCCATGGCAGGGGGGCTGGAGTTAGATGATCTTAAGGTCCTTTCCAAACCTAACTATTCTATGATTCTATGATTCTATGTGGAGGAAAGAACCCTGGCATCTTGTTTTTGTAAGATGCATTTTCTGCCAAATGTGAAGAATGGGAAAAGCATGTGAAAGCAAAGAGTGAGTCATATATGGCTTTCCGCATGTCACCATTAATCACTCTGTAGTCTGAGTGATTTTTAGGCTATAGCTGGAAAACTTCTGCCTATATCTTACTTGCTTGTGTTTTTCACATTACACAACACTGATGTCTTAATGCTACTTGCTGTAAACGTTAATTGAATTAATGGCTAATCTACAATATGCCTGCATTTTTCCCATAAGTATTTACTCTCACAAGGATACATGATGTGCAGTGCTCTGTGCTCTGCTGGATTTTACAATATTGAATCAAAGCTGATCTCAACCTGTATCAGAGTCTGAGTTGCAAGATGAATGTGATGTAGCATGCCATATATTAGTTTCCTTGAGGCTAATAGATGCCTTGCCTGAGTAGGCACAGAATAATATCTCAATATATAAAGATTTGATCCTGCCACATTAAATGACCAGCAACTATTATCTGAGTCCCACAGATTGTATAAGCTTCCATTTATGGCACTGTTTAACCTACTGATGAGTCAAGGTGTCTTTCATGAACAACCCCTTGGAAATAGGTGGAACACTAGAGCTTGGGCAGAGCTACCTCTCCACAAAGCTGTATACAATCTCAAGACTCTCTGCTGAGTGTTAGGACAGATGATGTAAGAACTTGCCACAGACTGTGGTGATCATATGCCTTTATGCACAGTACAAAACCTGTGAATAAAGATGCAATATGCAGTCAAGAGCCAGAGTAATTAAAATCAATAGAAAACATCGATAGATGATTTGTGTCTATACACTATACAGCAATACTCGCCTTTATTTTTTTAAACCATGAAGGAAAGAGGGCAACACTAGTGTAAATTTTGCCTGACATAATGTAGCTTTGTTTAAGCTATCTAAGTTTAGGAATCACTTCACCTGCATCGATTTTCCCTCACGTGCAAGATACATAATGTATTCTTCTCACAACAATATATTTGGTAAGCTGAATCAGTCAGCTGAACTGGAGTGCAAGACACTTGAGTTCAACATCTGATTTGGTGGGTGGTGCAGTCACATCTCCTCTGTCTCTGCCTCCTGCTATCTATCCCTCCTCCTCTCCCCTTGGCTCTCTCCATTAGTTTGACAGAAAGGTCTTTGGGACCGGCACTGTTATTCATTGTGTATTTGTACAGCATAATGAGGTGTCAGTCTTGGGAGAAGTTCTTGGAAATTACCAAAGTATAAATTGTAATAGAAATTAATTAAGTGAATACCAGTGTCCTAGGTGTGAAGGCAGGGTGTAAAAATTATCTTGAGTAAAGTGTCTTACTGGTTTAATGTGTGATCCAAAGCTTCTCAGAGGCTTATATCCATCCTTTAACACGCAGCCAGGACTTCCTGCAACATACTCGAGTATGCACTAGTCCTGCACAGACAACTTTGTAATGTGAAGTAAAAGTTGTATTGAATGGTCATGGGTTAAAGCTCTTCATTCCCACAGTTCCCATTTCCTAATGTTTTCCACTCTTGATGTTCTTCTCTTTTAATGTTCATAGTAACTTGTGCCAAAAAAGGTGTTTCCTATCATGTTCTCTTCACATTGTGTGTTGTGCATTTTGGTTTTGTTGTTTTTTTGTTTGTTTTTTTTTTTTACTCCATATTTTCAATCCCCAGAGAGCTAAAGTTAGTCATAAACATGGTTTTGGCTATCAGATTCATGTGTGGTTTGCTATAGCAACAAACAAAAGCATTAGTCAGAAACTGGCATGAAGCTATAAACACATATTTTTTTGTGACATTACCCAGAGTTAGCTTAATTTATGTGGTATACTGTTGCCACACAACTGCATCGTACCTAGACTATTATGCTTGTTAAACAGGCACTCCACAGAAGACCCAAAGAATATATTACAGAGAGCTAAGCAAGTCTGCTAACTGATGTCATCTGAAGATTATAAGCCAAATTCTGCTGTTGCACTGATACAAATCTAGCTGAACTCCTTCAGAATACACATTTAGATCAGAGGATGAAATCTGAATCTATCTACTGAATAAGAGGAAAATTATCAAGGAAATAAACACTGACTTTGCTGTTTTCACCTCCATAATTTTACTGCAGCAAAATGGTCAGAAATAAGCATTGTCAGATTGGGATAGATTGTTCAAGTTCACTCCCAACACACTTGGAAAACATAATCTGCAGCATGGCTGGGAAAGCAAGGCTTGGTCAAAGATTGTCTCCAGTTTTGCCTTGCAGCACTGGGAAGGTGCACTTTGTGCAGAGCCAGTGTCTCTCCAGCGGGTCTGGGGATGGTGAGGAGTTGCTTGTGCAGCAAGTACTGGCTTCCCTGGGGAGTTGGTTGGGTTTGTACAGCATTCACTGAAATCCCACAGCTAGACAGCTACTAGGAGCCAGGTAGTTTAAAGGTTGCCCTGAAGGTTCTACAGAGTGGTGTTTATTGCCTAGGCAGAGTAGGCACGTTCCTGTTAATGCTTTATTCCAACCATTTGTCTTGTCTTTGCTGCACCTTCTTAGAAATACAAACCTTCCTCTTTTGTGACAGCTGCATTTACTAAAAACCACATGCACAAAAAATGTGTTTTCCAGTATTTCTGAGCTGACACTGCTCAGCAAGGAGAGCTTAAACTTGCTTAGAAATTGTTCAGATACATTTTCAGACTGCTTTATTCAGACATGCAGCTGTGAAGTGTTCATGGCCTCACTTGCTGCAGAGGTGTGCAGAGTAACCTACAACTAATATCCACATGTCCAAGCGATTAGAATAACAAAACACTCAGAACCTTCTTGTACCTACCAGTCCAGAAGTTTCTACCTGGGCCAGTGGTTCCAGCTGCAGAGGATGATCCCATGGCAAGATGTAGTTTGCACATGTTACAGAGGCTTTCTGAGAATGATCCTTCAAAGTCCAGGGATCAAGAACAAGACCTAGCACCAAGCATTGGCCAAGCTGTGTCCCAAATACAAAGAGCCCCTTCCATAACTGAACTCATAAGCAGAAGGAAATGCCCCAGGAGATCACACATTTTAATTAATCCTGGCCCTGTTCACTCTGCTTGGCTTAACATTGTTCTGGGTTCTATGCACTGGTCCTTTCAAAATTTTTTGGGATAATCTTACCATGGTAGATTTACCTGTTACAGAAGTGTAAAAGGATCTGGTTTTCAGTTAGCAGCTCCTGAATTAGGATTTACTCTGGACTGTTTGTGCCCTTTTCCCATCTGTGCCCAGCTGCATCATAGCACTGCACTGAAAAATGTGAAACACTTGATTTCTCTGAAAAAATGGAGAGCTCTGGCTGTTTGTCTTCTTCAATGATCAGTGCTGTACTTTTCTGTTTCCTTTACTCTGTTTTGGTCAAACAGGGACAGAACTTCTCCATAACAGTATTCAGTCTGTGATTAAATAGTGTTCAAGTATTTGCAGTGAAAAAAAACCCAACCACATTCTGCTTTTGGTCTAGTTGCTAAGTGCTGTCAAAACTGATCCCAACAGCACTATATAAAGCAAATATTTCAGTCATTGATAAAATGTTATTGACATCTCAGTTCATGGAGGACTTTGGGAATGGAGTATTTTAAAATGTTGCAGTAAGATGGTGGTGGATCTTTTTGTTTGTTGATGGTAAAGTGAAATTATTTCACCTTGTAAATGGTAGAGAGGATAATTTCTCCTTTTCTGGCTTTATTGACTGTAAGCTGTGTATGGTGGTGGGGCAAGGAATGCAACCACACCTTCCTTAGGAAAGAGTACTAGTCTCTCTGCTGTACATGATCCATCACAGCTCATAAACAGAAAGCAGAGAGTTCTCACTGGGGCTGTTGGACGAGGCAGGGTGCAAGAGAACATAAGTAGTAAAACACTATTGGTTTTAAAATACTTTTCCGAGGTGCAGAAAAACCTACAGATGTACTCAGGGCATCTCCAGGTGCTTCCTATTCTATCCTCTTGCAGTCAAACTGTCCATAGAGAATCCACAAGTCTAGGTGGTCATTGCCATTCTGCAAAGCAGGGACAAGCCACTGGATTGTCCTCGTATCGCACAGATTTAAATGACTGTGTAGAATCCTTCTTTGAGAAGAATCAGATCCACATACTTGCAGTAGATCTCAAAAACCATAACTAAAGCTCTGGGTTTTTCCTTTGCCTTATACTAGCTCTGTAGTGGTACAAGGTTGTTGATTTAAGTAGATCCCCTGATCTGGCTAAAGGGCAAAACGTAGTTTACTCTTCCTTATACCTTATTCTGAATGTAGCACAGCTGGTCATCAAGAAAAGCATTGCCATGTGTCTCCAAAGAGAAAGCATCCTGGTTTTAACTGAGTTAAAAAATATTTAACCTGTTTGTGAATAGACCATTCTGATTAAGAAACATGTACTCATTTCCATAAGAGATCATGATTTTATTATTACAGAGAGGCTCTGAATGTTTGGAAACGTTATGAATCACCCCTAGGGTTGATAATCATATCCAAGAAGTATAGTCCTCTTGGGGATTTCAAACAACTCCACCCATCTCCATTCACCACTTACCACATGGATGAGTTGCAGTGTAGTTACTTTCTCACTGTTTCAGTCTTTAATTAAAAAGAAATCAAAAACTACAGTAATAAGTCGTTAAAAAAATGTCTTCTCCCTCTCATTTATTCTAGCCTCTGTGAAACATGAAACTGAAATCTATTTCCTTGACTAAACTGTGTTTTTCTCTAATCTATTAGGCAAGCATGCTGGTTTGTTATTTTTGGGTGCCTCAATACTGGCTAGAAGAGAGGGAAAGAAGAGGGAAAGTGAGCACTGAATCATTTAAAAAACATACACAAAGATTTTTTTTTAATTTTTTCTTTTTTTTCCCCAAAAATATAATGCAACAAGTTTGACATCTTTTTTTTCTTCTAGAACTTAACATGCACTTAAAATCACAGTGCTTTTCAGCCTCATATATCTAATTGTTTGTCATTTCAAACAATAAAGGTTAAGTTCACAGATTCAATTTGTAAAAGAAGAAAGTTATCAAACAGCAAGTTTAGAAAATGCTGGGGGTAAGGTATGCCTCTGCTAGGGAAAGACATTAAAAAAAGAGGTGAAAACAAATGAACTGAAATAAGGAGACAACATTTTTTAAAGTGATTTGGTAGGTTATCCGTTGAATTCCTTTAAAATCTGGCATTTTTGGACTGAAACCCAAGTCTACAGTCCAGATTTGGGTAGTTCAGATTTTAATTACATTGATGTGTGCAGAACTATGCTAATTAATTTGTCTGACCCAATGGATTAATTTATCTGTAAATGAGCTTTTATGATTCTGTAAATTCACAGTCTGCATCCAGAATCCCTCTCTAATTTTAAAGCAACTCTTGTACATCACACAAAACCAAGACAAAGTTAGCTGTGCCAAGTACTATTTTGCTACCATCACTGTTTATTGATAGAAAAGATCTTTATCTTAACAAAGTGAGGGAACTGCTAACTTTATCTTTGATGTAAAATATTTTCCCATAATAATTTTCTGTCACCTTTATCCCATGTCTCTTGTATTACATATACATTAAAGAATTTAAAAGCCTAAAAGATATTTTCCTCTATGGTGATTTACATCCAAGCAAGTTGCCCAGGGAATTTTCTCGCAAACTGAAAACCTGTTTCCAAGGGCAGATATTTATATAAAAGCCCCCATAAAAGGTTGTGGAAAAACTACAAGGGTTTTGCTGCATTCCTGTTTTGAGAGGGGCTATGCCTAGCATACCAGAGAGACAGCTAGAGTAACATCACTACATTAATACTGCTGCATCTGGGCACTTAATTTTGCACTGAACTTTATCAATGGAGTAAAGACAAATAAAAGTCTTCCTAGACCATAAGGATCTTTAATGTGAACTCTCTCTATATATATGCATATGTTTATATTAATATATAAATACAAAAATATTTACTGTGCATCGATTCTGATAAAGACTTTTTAAGCAGTGATTTTGAAGATCAGTTTGGGCTGAAATGTCTGTTTCTAATCTGGAGTAGTTAGTTTCTTTGGGATTTGCATAATGTTAGTAAAGCCTCTATTCTTATTGTTATATTAAGACCTATTCTAGGGGACCCTCTGCCAAAAGCACCAAGAATCCTTCTTCAATGTGTCAGGGAGAGGAAAAAGAGTAAACAGCTTCCCTTGCTACCTCTCTGCCTACCTTAAGAGACATATCGAGCTTATGGCCACTGCTTCTCAGCAATACTGACTCTACAGTCAGAGAAATTAAATCTCCAGAGCTGCCAATCAAGCCTGCACAGGGAGAACAGTCTTTTTTAATAAATATATTCATTTGATTAATTTCTACATCTCAGCCGGGCTGTGCTTTGGCAGTAGAACAGGCAAGCTGCTCTGAGACAAGCCTGTATTCTTGGGGTAGGTGAATCAGCAAGGAGAAGGAATGTGGAAAGTTGATTTGTGTGAGCTTTGTGGGACTTATCTGCAGTAAACACCCACCTACCTCCACTTCTAGGGAAGTCCTGGTAAGAGCTGAATTCACAGCTATCTCACGGGAAGGACAGTAGGAATCAACTGCCTGGTGCTCTGGGAGGAAGCAAGCTTTGCATTCACTTTCCAAGCCTAGTTTGTTATGTAAGTGGTTTCTTTTAGAGGGAGAAAAGCTGCAACATGCCTAATTAATATTTGGATAACCAAATAACTGCAGAGTAGTTTCTACTAGGGCTTCTGAAGCTGGTAAGCAAGAGAAGAGCATTTCACTTGCAACATGCCCTTATGCCCTTCTTAAAATCCAGACCATCCAGATGGACAGATTTTAGCTAGGTATTTGTGCAACTATTTACAGCACTGGTAGGGTCTTGATCACAAGTAGAAACAGTATATCCAAACAGAGAAAACTGTGGAGAGTCCTAGGAGATAAAACTGTTGAGGATCACAGTGGATTAGACCAGTCTTTATTGCTTTATTTGGCTACGAATCTATAACTTGATTTTGCCCTGTCCAAAAGGATAGTAAGAAATTTTGTTTCAGTCCAGGAGCTAGAATATATACAACAACAATTGCTAAAAATTTATTCCTTTCTTTTACTGACTGTGAGAATAGAGGGCCTGCAGCCCTGGAAAGATTGTAACTGGCAGTTATCAGAGAGGGTCCTATTGTCACACCATCATCACAATAAATATACTTTCTATATGAATTCCATGGTGTTCTGGTGTAAAACACATGCTGGAAACCGATTCTGTCATGTAGAACCTGAGAGAGAGGAAAATTCCTGCCTAAGACAAGCAAACACACAGATACAGAGCAGGACATTACACCCAACCTCCAGGCAATCATTAGACTAAAACTACAGAGATAATGCAGAAATTGTACTTATGATACGGAACTATCAGGTAGAGGAAACAGCACTGAAACTCTGGCTGTCTTGTGGGTGCCATGAACGTTTCTCCAGCTGCCTTTTTCACCCTGCCACTTGCAGCTGTATTTTAACTAGCCAGAGGAGGGATGGTCCAGGAGAGGCAAATTCAGGTATCAACCACTGCTGCCCGCTTTGCTGTCTCTTTTGAACATCATTCTAATCATCTCACCACCAACACTGGTTGAGAGCTTCTTTTCAAACACTGCCTTACTCCCACAGAATGTTATTCTGTTTTAGCAATGAGTGAAATATCAGACTAATAAAATACTTTAGTAAATATTCTATTCTTGTACCAAAAAAGTGACGTGGAAAAAAGAACTGGCTGGATGGTCGCAGGCAAAAAGTTGTGGTCAATGGCTCAATGTCCAGCTGGAAGCCACTAACAAGTGGTGTCCCTCAGGGACTGGTGTTGGGACCAGTCTTGTTCAACATCTTTGTTGGTGACATGGACAGTGGGATTGAGTGCGCCCTCAGCAAGTTTGCCGATGACACCAAGCTGTGTGGTTCTGTTGATACACTGGAGGGAAGGAATGCCATCCAGAGGGACCTTGACACGCTTGTAAAGTGGGCTGATACCAACCTCATGAAGTTTAACCATGCTAAGTGCAAGGTCCTACACCTGGGTCAGGGCAATCCCAGGCACAGCTGCAGGTTGGGCAGAGAAGAGATTCAGAGCAGCCCTGCGGAGAAGGACTTGGGGGTGTTGGTCGATGAGAAAATGAACATGAGCCGGCTTCAGTGTGCACTCGCAGACCAGAAAGCCAACTGTATCCTGGGCTGAATCAAAAGGAGCATGACCAGCAGATCGAAGGAGGTGATCCTGCCCCTCTACTCTGCTCTTGTGAGACCTCACTTGAAGTATTGTGTGCAGTTCTGGTGTCCTCAACATAAAAAGGACGTGGAACTGTTAGAACAAGTCCAGAGGAGGGCCATGAGGATGATCAGGGGACTGGAGCACCTCCTGTATGAAGACAGGCTGAGAAAGTTGGGGCTGTTCAGCCTGGAGAAGAGAAGGCTGTGTGGAGACCTCATAGCAGCCTTCCAGTATCTGAAGGGGACCTGTAAGGATGCTGGGGAGGGACTCTTCATTAAGGACTGTAGTGATAGGACAAGGGGCAATGGATTAAAACTTAAACAGGGGAAGTTTAAATTGGATATAAGGAAGAAATTCTTTCCTGTTAGGGTGGTGAGGTACTGGAATGGGTTGCCCAGGGAGGTTGTGAATGCTCCATCTCTGGCAGTGTTCAAGGCCAGGTTGGACAGAGCCTTGGGTGACATGGTTTAGTGTGAGGTGTCCCTTCCCATGGCAAGGGGGTTGGAACTAGATGATCTTAAGGTCCTTTCCAACCCTAACTATTCTATGATTCTATGATCTGGCCAAATTACATTTCTTATGTAGCCAAATAACAAAAAAAATGGTTATAGCTGGATGAAACTCATTAAACCAGAATCTGGGAAATTTCAAATTGACGTTTGGGGAGGGGAGGAGGGGGAAGGTCCTGTGTGCCTTTCATGTTTAAATATGACTCAGGCTGAGAAAGTCTGCATAGAGCCCCACCAGAGTGATTTATTCTCATTCTCTGAAATGTCCTATGGATTCTATTAGGTTTATCTTTACCATCAGAGGAAAGATGGACCACTGTAAGAATAAAGAGCTCCTTTGATCAGTCTCACTAAGGGTTTTGCTCCTAAAGTGTGAGCAGGCATGCTTTCAATAGTTTTAAATCTGTGGGCAGAGCTTATCAATAAACACACACTCATGGGAAAGCCATTCACTCTCCTTTTCATCTGGGGGCTGTTAGTTTCTCTTTTTATGGTAGTGTTTATATCTGTTCTTAGTTGCCAGTGCTCTTTCACATCTTCCCTGGTATTAGTCAACCTGTAGAAAATGCTCTATAAAATCCTGCAGAGCTCAGAATGGTTTGTAAGGAACCTTAATTCCCTACATTTTTCTAGTTGGATGCACTTTGCACAATGAAGTACAGTTCCTTTTGATAAAAGTAGGGGCTAACTGCACAAATAGGTCTCCAGCCAGGCAAGGAGACCAATGATTGTAACTTACGTACATTTTTCTGTTTTCAGAAGATTTTGAGATGAGATGAAGACTTTTAATGAAGTACTCTAGCTGCCGACAAGGGCAGCTTAACATACCAAGGCGTTGAATCAAAACATCTTGTCCATGCCTTGAATGGAAGGAAACTATTCACACGTTGGTTATTTGGGAGTAGCTGCTCCTTTAGCTCTGTTGTGCTACAAGCCCCTGCTTTTGGCTCCAAAGCCTAAGCTGCATTCATCACAGCACAAGTATGCAGCCCAGTGACACGGAGTGCAGCCAGGGGGCATTACCAAACCAAATGCAAAACAAAGGCAGGAGTATACCTTGAACACAGGCCTAGCTGGTTGTGATTGCATCCTGCAGATAACAGCAGCACAGTCTTTTAATTCCAAACTAGTTCTTTGTCTTCATCCCAGAGAAAGTTAGGGAGACTAGAATTTCAGGGCTTGGTGGGGTGGGTCCTACTCCCAGCACAGGGCAAAAGGGAAACACTGAAAGGGAGGTGCTATTCCTCACTTTATCACTTCTGAGTCAGAACAGCTGCTTTTCCACTGTGGCAATTGCTCATTTGGAGCTGACAAGCTGGTCCGTCTAGCTGGAGCTATTGGGTGCCCCCCGCTGTCTCTCTGGCAGTGGTTCAAGGGAAGTAACACTACATTCCTGTGATGGAAGGCTGGGAGAGGCAGCCTGCTCTGTGACATTGCTGCCGTGTCTCCCCATTGCCACGAATCCTGCCCAGATAGAGTGACAGCCGCGGCATTCCCACTGCGGTCCTGCCGTGCCCCAGAGCCCTGCCCAGCAGTTGTTGCAACTCAGTCTGTGGTATCTTGCAGGACAATGGAATGAATCCTGGTCCTTGGCATGTGCTGGGAAATCTCTGTAGAAGATGAATCTCTTGATCCCCAGCATATTTGGAGCTGCTTACTGGGAATGCCACGGGACTACTGGAGTTTATGGTCAAGCCTACACAGATTGTGCAAGAGCCTGTGAGGTGCTTTAAACCTCGTGGCAGCTTCCTCAAGGAACAGGTTGCCTGCACAGATTTTATTTGCAGACACTTTCAGATTCTTATCTTTGCCAACTGATGCTTGCAGGATCGTTTTCCTCAAGCATTGCTTTCTTGAAAGGACATGACTCCTCCACCAAACTGCTCAGGAGGAGTTGGGTGTTGGGGATAATTGCCCTGAACTGTCACAGCCAACCCCCTCACACTGAGCAACTCTGCAACACTCCTGTGTTCCCAGTTTCTCTTGTTCATGTTCTTTACACTTCGTGTTTGCACTCCAGGAAATTCATAGCAGAACCCAAGGTATGATGTTAGAGCAGATGTTCTTTGCCATGTAGCTTCCAGACAGCAGTTCTGGACAACAAACTTAACATGCTTTCTCTCTTTTTAAGAGTAGACCTTGAAGCATTACAGCATCACTAGGCTTTTAGTCCTCTTTAATGTAGCCCTAGGTCACCACTTCTATTTGTAATTTGAGCTGAATACAAAAGCCCTGGGGGAAACAAAGAGAAATAGTGAAAAATTTCAGGCCACTGCTGAGTAACTTGTAGATATTACTCAGTGCTTGTATGTATCATTAGCACAACATTTTTAGTGCAGGGATAAGCAAATCCCAGCTTGTCAGGCCAATTGATGCAGTTAGCAGAACACAAAGATCTGCTTGTGTATTCAGAGATATTTAGCACAGCTAATTTTGGAAAGTGGTGAAAATAATTCTTTAAATGCCAAAAATTCATATTCTTATCCAGAAAATGGTAGCTGAGCTGGAAAAGGTGGTCCTTTTCCTGTCATTGAGACACTGACTGTGAGGGCTTTAAAAAAAAAATAAAATCAGATTTAGACCATTTTCCAGTAATGGGAGCTTTAAAGAAACGAACCAACCAACCAAAAAAGGAATAGTTTATATCCTTGATAATACTGCCTATATGAGTGACATTTTAATTAGCTGGTTGAGCTACATTTTTAATCAGTCTCTGGTCTTTTGGGATATCCTGGAAAATCCAAAGAACCCATTGCAAGGCGTATTAATTCTGTAACTTATCAAAGTAATCGAGACAGTGGATTGGGATGGGAAAATAAAAAAAGCAGGCAGGAAATCTGAAGCACTGAGCTTGCCAAAGAAAAGGTATGGTGTTTGAATTGCTGCCTTTTTGCTTATAACCCAAAAGTAAAAATTTCTCTTAGTAAACTAAAGTCAGGTGAACTTATCTATCTGAAAAAATGCTCTTGAGAGGCCAAGATGAATGCCAAGCATGTGCATAGTGTTCCTGTTATCAAGTGCCTTCCTGAACTGGGACCCACAATTTGAAGTATTCTAACTATTCTAAATATTCCCTATTTCAGATATAAGAGGGAATCAGAAGGGACTGTGGGGCTTCACAGCAGCAGTGCTCAGGCGGCTGTGAGAGCTCTGAGGGAAGAAAAGGAATCCCAGTAATTACGATACCTGCTAGAGAGGGAGAAGAAGCTGTAGGGAAAAAAAAAACAGGCTCACTACCCGTTTTGAGAAAGGGATTTAATTTTGAAAATAGGAGGGATTCTGGAGCAGTGCATGGGGAGTAACAGACCCATGACAGGGTGCCTGGGGCACAGGGGACAGGCACATGTACAGTTACCGGGACTGATGGCTGCAGGAAGAGAGGTCTGATACAGCAGCCAGCTAAAGTTGTCCCTGACAGCTGCGATGCACAGTCTTATTTACAAGACATTAGCACACAAGGGGCAACTGTGAAATCTGCTGACCTACATGTGTAAACTCTTTGCTGGGTCAGACACAGTGCCAACGAACAATGACAATTATATATATTAAATTATTATTGTTGTTGGTTGCCTTGCAGCTGTTCACTCCTCCTTCTCATTAAAAAGACAAATCAGGTTATGTGCCCAGAGTGTGCTTTGAACTGTCAGAAAAAAAAACGATCTGAAGATGTCCCAGCCTTGCCCACATGGCAAAGCACAGGTCTTCTGGCTATCAACACAAAGCTCTTAATTTCCACAGTACTGCACAAACAGGGCTGTTCATTTCTTATCATAGCTAAGAAAGGGTAACTATCAAACACCAAAATCCTAGTAAAGAAAAGGCACAGGTTGTGACCTTCATGTATTAACAAATAGTAATAAACAAGTGAGCAAAACATACAAGTTTTCATCTGTAGATAGATGTTTACCACAGGTCACATTTCTGTCTGTTAAGAGAGACAATTTGTTGAAGTAGTTCACACCAGTCAGTACACAGTGAATCTCTTCTCCTGGTGAAGATATTGCTCGAGAATAAGCAATATTTTACCTGCATCTTCGAAAGGCATATGTGCATTGCAACCAATGCACATACAAAACTTGTCAGTTTTAACTGAGGTACATTAAAATCCTAGGGAAAACAACACAACAAGAGCATTTTAGTTATTTTTGACAAAAAAAAAGAACAAAATTAAATAAACTCGAACAAAACAAAGTCACTTTCAGCAGGAAAGATAATGCCAAAGAAGTTAAGGAAAAAATGTAGAAAAAATATCACAGCAAATTACTTAAATTCATGGCATTCATATGTAAACATAAGTTTAGCATACAATCTTAGAAAGCAGAAAGCCCACATCTAAGAACTGAAGAGAAATCTGTAAGCAAGGGATCCAGGATGATCAGCAAAGGACATTATTGTTCCTTTTTATTTTTTTTTAACAACATCTCCACTGTTCTCGTTTGATGTATTATTTCATTTTAATGTATACAGATTATGGTAATTTTATATGCAAATGTCCTAATTAAAGCTAAGTTTCACTTCAGTTTATACAGTATGTTAAAACCCACTTGACTTGAATTCAATGATGCTGTCAAATTCGAAATTGATTATAATGTCTTAAATGTAGTTTTGGAGACTGTTACCCACAAAATAGGAATACAAAAAAACCCAGGTTTTTTATATTTTTGTGGGGTTTACCCACAACAGTCCAGCAGGGTTGCTAGATTAAAGATAAATTGTTGTTTTTTTAATTGCATTTAAAAAAAGCAAATACACTTTTCAGTCACATGATATGAAAATGTTCCAGCCTATATAACTCCTACTGTGTGCTTTCAAAAAATTCCCTTGTTCTGAAGTCAGTTCAGTGGCTCTTAGAAGTACTCACTGATGTAAATTCCATCTTGTTTATGAAAAGATTTTGAACAAAGCATTGATTGTTCAGGGTTTATAAAAAAGGTTAAAACCTATAAAATTTTGGCATTGCTGCTATTTGGGGCACGAGAATGACATGCATATAAATCAGATTGGCACAGTCTGTTATACAAGGAAAGAAGGCTTTGCTGAAAATGGAACTCATTGATGTACTGTAATTCCCCTCTTTTATAGATTTGTTCTTAAAGTATTCTGAATTGGGAAAAAAATTTGAAACAAATCTTAGTCTACAGTAGGAATCAGGGGCACAAGAGGTCTCTTGTGATGTGGGTCAATGATGGTAGAAGGGCAGAGTAGGCAGAGTTTGGGGAAATCAGGGTGGATGGAAAAGCCTCGGTGGGAAGCTCTGGGAAGAGAGGTCATTTGTATAGCTGATGTCCCTCCATGCAGTCTCAGTCACATCTCTATTAGACTTGGGGGTAGTTGTCGTTTGATTTTGTAAGAAAGAGTCCTACTATCATAATTTACAAGAGGTAACAGTCTACTAAAGGCTTTCACAGCAGTCTGTGATCTAAACTTCCTACCCATCATTATGATGGTGAGAGAGACCTTTTAAGATAGCAGATTTTCCTCTTAACAGCAGGGGATTTTTCTGGTGATATTTTGGCAAACCTGGATCTGCAGCCCCTCTAGCAAGGCCAGGCAGAGCAATTGCCTGCCAATATTTGGACAAGCATGTGAAGCCACCACAATGCCTCATACACCCGTGGCTTTGCTTGATCAACAGCTGGTGAAAATTAAGAAACTTCTCTCCTGGTCCAGACCCAGATGAAATGACCAGGTCTGTCTCTCTACATTCACACTGATGAAGAGTTGGCAGTGGTTTTTTGTTGCTTTAAAATATCATCCCAATGGGAAACAAGTGTTCAGGTATCACTGCAGGTAGTAATCAAATTCTCTTGGATTTTTGAGTAGCTGGGTCTTAGCAAAAGGAACATTTTGAAATTAGGTTGGTCACCTAATCTTTCTTTTATTTAAAACATCTGCTTTTAAAAGTTTCACCTCTGTTAGAATCTGTAGGATAGGCTCAAAGGGTATGACCCACTGGATGGTAAAAAAGCAATGGCACAAGCTACACAGGACCATCCAAGTCCTGAGAACAGAGCACCTCATATTTTCCTTACTAAAGTTCCAGACAACTAAAAAATCACTGAAGTTACACCACAATAAAACAAGAGAAACAGCAGTGATCCAGCCCAAGAATTCTCCTAGATAATTCTTTCCTTTTTCTCTTCCAGTAGCAGAATTATTGGCAGCCACCAGGGATCTTTGCCGTAGTTATCTTTGAAGTGCTAAGCACAGAAGAGCAAATGCTGTAACAATTCTGTTAAGTCATTCTACTGGACTGCAGGGCTTGTGGGTGGGATTCTCCCAAGTGAAAAATACGGTAATGCCACAAGACTAAGTCTTTACTGTTTCTTGGAATTTTAGTAACAGCTATAGAACTTTCTGCTGGCACTTGAATCTTTACTAGCAATAAGCAAATTAAACAACCAAGCCTCAGTTCTGCAGCTTTTCTCCTTATGTGATGCTTACTAAACCACATGTGGTGAGCAGATTCACAAGTGGATTCTAGAATTTTCAAGCAAAAATGCCTAAATTCAGGTTCAGAAATCCATATGTAAATTTTTTAACAAGGTCATGGTCATTTTCTAATTTTGTTGAGATATCGAATATTGTAAATGCTAAAGATTTTGTAAAAAAAAAAAAATAAAAAAAAAACAACCAAAAACCCAACAACAGAACAAGCCAATCCGATTTATGCAGGTCTTTAATCTGAATTGGGGTCTGCATTAAGATAATTTTCTAGAATTGTCCATTGTAGGCATCAGTACGAATTCTGTGAAGGCTAAAAGAGGCATGATCTGGCAGTCCTGATGTTTTCTCAGATGATCCTAGTTCTGTGGAGCTAAAATACAATCAGGAGACCTGATTAAGATGATGTACGTATAGCTAATGAGGATGCCTTCTATTCTGTCAAGTTTGAAAACTTGTCCCAGAGACTAATGTCGGATATCCCTACTGGCAGCACACTTTATCCGTTCATCTTAACAAAGGGGTCCATCACTGATGACGTGGCATAACTTATTTAAAACCCTGCCTGTACTAAATAATTTAATCTTCAAAAAAGTCAAGGAAAAAAATAAACGTAGATTGAAAAAGTATGAAGAAAGACTAGCAAAATCACAGCCATTCTAACAAGAACTTGCAACTTGTGTTAGGGTGATTGCATGGATGCGTAAGTTGTGCCAGCTTGTCTGTACACACAGCATATAATATCCACATCCATAAGGGTTGTGTTCCAGCCCAAGGATTCTTCATTTAAAGTAGACAATGACTGAGTTGCGCAGTTCTGCTTGTGGCTGTCTTCTCTAGTGTTTGAGCATATTTTTAAGACACATGATCTGTTTAGGAGAGCCAAAACTATATGTATTAATAACAGTTGCAGAACTGGGTGTGAGAGAGCTAGACAGCCTGGTGGCTTGAAAAAATTGAAGCACAGAGACGGTAAAGAGACATAGTTATCAGGACAAGGAGTTATTAGAATAGCCTGTGCATCAGAGAATGTGTAATTTGGCCACAGTGTCCTCTACTGGCTAAACCTGAGTCTCTGAAAACGATGATGCATTCATGCTGCTTTTATTCTTCTGTGCCCAATTTAATATATTTCAAGAGAATCATACTTTCAACAGCCCATCACCTTAACCTTGTCTCTCTCTGCCCTTAATACTTTTAAAAAACAAGAAAGCAAAATCTTTATGGACTATAACATCTTCATGATGTTTACTCTCTGGCTCTTAAGACCTCTGTCAGAATCAAGGAAGAGTTTCAAGATGGGAAATTTAAATAAATTTAATATAATGGCAATTAATGAGTTTCTAATTACTGATTCTGAAACTAAAAAGCAAACAAAAAAAATATGTAAGGAAAAACACCTCAGCTCCCCTCCATGTACATCTCTGCTCTTTCTGGTCTCCAATAACCTCACTGTGGGCTACACTCTGTCTCTCTGGGGACATGAGGGCTGGTGCAGGAGACTGGGGTCAGCAGATGGTGGCTGCTTTTCTTTTTCCACTCCTTGCTTTGAGTTCAGTTGCCCAGGTTAGGTTCCTCTAGCATCTGCTGACCCACAAGAGTCGAGCCTTCTCCTCTCTGCCTTTGCTTGGGCAGCTTTTCTTCCTCTAGTCCTTACTCAAGATCATATTTTGCTTCAGCATTTCCCCTGCTCTGCCATCTCTTCTTTCTCCTCCTGTTCTGGTGTGGTCTTCTCTGTCTTTCTCTTCTTCTACTGCTTCTTCTCAGCATTTACCACTCTTCCTTAAACATGTTCACAGTGTGGTTTGTTACCTCCTCCCACAGAGACCATCCCACAGCCACACCCTGTCAAACCCCTGCTGATTCTGCCCAATACACACCCAATACCCCAGTTGGTAACAAAAAAAAAAAAGCAACAAAAAACCTAAAAAACGAAAAATCTGTCTAGCTTCTAGTTCTACATTTTCTGGGGATTTTCTCCTTCACAAAAGTCTTTACATGTCTGAATATGACCATTTCTGGTATCCTTGGAAAGATCAGCCTGATGAGATCTGAGACCCTGGAACAAGTTGCCCAGGGAAGCTGTAGAGCTGTAGATTCTCCATCCCTGGAAGTGTTCAAGGCAAGGTTGGATGGGGCTTTAAGCAACTTGCTCAGTGAGAGGTGTGGGGGGGGGGAGTTTAGAACTATATGGCCTTTAAGGTCCTTCCAACCCAACCCATTCTATGATTCTATGAATCTAAATGAAAGCATGCCTTTCTACAGCTAGCCCATGCACGTCCCTTGGGTGTGCTGCTCCAGAGAGCTTCAGCTTACAGGCTGACTTCTTTGTGCTGTGTGTGGCTCCTGCAGATACCAATAACCAGTATGTTGCTTTCAGGCTCTGGACGACAGCTGAGACCAGCTGAGTCTCTAGGAGATGGTGATGCAGATGCAGAGGATGAAGATTCTGTGAGTTTCATACAGTTTTTTTTGTTTGGTTGGTTGTTTTTTTTTGGGGGGGGGTGGGATTCAGCAGTTGCTTTGTTAAAAATGGATCTTAAATATTTTGTTTATAGCTGGGTCTTGCTGGTGATTTCTCTCCCCATCAAAAATGCTTTTTTTTTTTGCTTGGAATACTCCTGCCAGCTCAAAAGCCAGAATGATGCTCCAATGTAAAGTAATCTGTGCTTTGCCGTGATTCACCAGCATACATTTAATAAGACTTAACAAACTATTACACGCAATTACATTACTGTTGACTACAGTAACTTCTTCAAAGCTTTAGCTGGTTTGTTTTCCCTGTTGTTTGACTCCAGAAGCATGCCAAGTGCTTGTCAGCAGAAATTCCTGATTGGACTCTTCCAACATTTGCATGGTTTTAGAGGGCAATAGAGTTTGAAGCAGCAGGATGCAAAAGTTAGGTGTACAAAGAAAGCAGAGGAGAGAATTTTTATTGCCTTTTAAAATTTTTGCTGTTGATCTGTCAGTATTTTCAGTCTTTTCAGCCCACAGATGTGTACAATACAGAATGAAAACCCAAATCAGCACACCATTGTTTTTATTTCCTGGGAGTCTCTCTGTGTTCTTGGGTAACATCCTTAAATGAGAAGTGTATTTATTCTTAACCTAAGAAAAGAGATACTGGTTATTCTACATTCATCATTATTAATGAGAGATTTGTACAAAGAAGGAGACTACACCTAAATAGAAACCTGTCCTAAAAAAAATTGGTCACTTTTTAATACTTTATGTTCCTTTCCCTCCACTCATTTCTTTTGCACAGGTTAATGAAGTGGCAGTAGAAGACATCCGTCCAAGGCCACAAGGATCCTCTCCAGTTTATGAATATCCCATAGAAGAAGAATATTTAAAGGCAAGACAAATAAATGAAAAAAATGTATGTTCACAAAGATCAAAGCATGAGAAATATGCTACATGAGTAACATGCAGAAAAGCCCCCAAATGTATTGGTCTCTGGCATTCATTCACGCAAATTTTGGTACAATGCATGGGGTCTTAGCATCTAATTTACTACTGGGAATAATATACTTGAATAATTCATGCTGTACATTGCACTTGTAGATACCAGTTTCACTTTGTTGCCACTAAGGTCAGCATGAGTTCTTAGTGTTAACCAGGAATTTTAACTGATTTTTTGACTTTTGTTCTACTTTACAACAGCATGACTTCTGAATGCTAAATAATTGCAAATTTTTTTCAGCTTCAAGAAGAAAAAAAGTATTCTACAGATAAATTGAAACAGAGTCATCCAGAGGTTGGTATAAAAGCACTCTGTAGTTTTAGGCATGTGGCTTGCAAAGTATTAAGGTCTGTTACAACACACAGATGTAGATGGATGGACAGAGGGAAAGATGAATGGGGAGAGAATCACTTTAGACTTGTTTTGACCAGGAACTCCACAAATTGCCTAGTTGTGGCACAGACATGAACACTTGTTCTATTATGATATTTTCACAATCCTTTTTAGCATTCTTTGGCCTTCTCTGGTTTCAGTATAGTACAGAATTAACTCTTAGTCTGACTTTTCTAGCATATTGACTCTAATTCAGGTTTAACATCTTCACAGAAAATAAAATCTTTCAGCTCTAAAAGATGCTATATGTATCACATTTTAAAATTGTAATTTATTTTCCCTATAGCCCTGATCTATCATAACCCTAACATGCATTTAGTTCTAATGTAGAAGAGAATCAAACCCACAATGAACAAGCACATTCTCAATTTTAGATGATCTTTATTGAGCTACTAAAAATAAAGCTAGGAGATTTAATTTTTTATAGTAATATAGAAAACTGATACAAATGAATAAAACTTATAAATTCACATCTTTTTCTGTATCTAGGAGACAATGGAAGTGACCCTGAAAACGGAAGTGGAAGCTGGTGCTAGTGGTTTTAGTGTGATAGGGGGAGGAAATGAAGGAATATTTATTAAAAAAGTACTGAAAGAGTCTCCTGCTTCAAAAATATTTAGCCTGAGAGAAGGTACAGTCTGATTTTCTGGTTTTTTGCTTGTTGGTTTCTTGTGTTTTTTTTTTTATATATATATTTTAAAATAATCAAGTATGTAGCTGTGTGTGCGCATAGATACCTACATGATCTGCCATCTTTTTGGGTAATAGAAATAGTAGATCCTAAACCAAATAATGTTGTGTGAGCTTAAGCTTTCCATATTAATAATTTCAAAGATCAGTTTCTTAATAATATGATTTTTTTTATACCATGAAAAAAAAAACCCACCAAATTTTTACTGAAAGAGTGAAAAAGGTACATGGAAAGTAATATATACACAACTAAAATGAAAAAAAAAACCAAACCCCAAAAACCCAAATCATAACATTAATGAAGAACCTGCCTTCAATTCTTTCACAAAATAATATGCCACAAAACTACTATAAATAACGATTTAAACAAAAACAAAAGTCCAAAGTTTAAATACTGAAAAATATAAGAAAAAACTATCACTATCAGGGTGGTCAGTCACTGGAACAAGATTTCTAGGAAGGCTGTAAGTTACCATCCTTGGAAATATTCAAAATCTGACTGCACACAGACCTAAGAAACTGGCTGTAGCTAACTGTTCCCTGAGCAGGGCAGATGGACTAGATGATCTCCAGAGGTCCTTTCTAGCCTTAACTATTCTTTGATTCTCTTATGTGAACATAATTCCATATTCTAAATAAATAGGATGTGATTTTTTGTGTGTGTGTGTATTAATTCAACAGAATTTGAAAAACTGCAAGAAAACACTAATCAAAATGATGTTTGATTCCACTTGCAGGTGATCAGCTTCTAAGTGCTACAATATTTTTCGATAATATCAAGTATGAGGATGCACTCAAGATTCTCCAATATTCTGAGCCATATAGAGTCCAATTCAGCCTCAAAAGAAAAATTGCTGGGAAAGAAGAGTTAGAATACACTCACTCTACAGCCCAGTACAAAAAGGAAAGAAGAAGCCAGGTAGATAATTGATTAGTTTAAAAAAATTGGATAACACTTTAGTAATGTAGAAATAGACCAGAAAATACACACTTATACTTAGATATAACACGTAATAATAACACTTAGATATGTGCTTAAACTCAGTAGTATGAATATTCATGAGAAGAAAAAAATCCCATATAATACTTACAGCTTTTTTAATATACTAAGAAAACTATAGGTTTTGGATAAAATCACAATCTGGTGCTAGGGTAGAAAAACATTCTCTAGTGAGGAACCATTCTTTTTTGTTGTTAAATCTCCACTGACAGAATAGGCTCAGATAAGTTCTCTAATATTTACATTCAGTATTGTCCAAAATGTAAAATAACAGTAAATATTTTTCTCAAAAGCTCATAAATGAAATTTTTTCTTAAAAGTGTGTTTAGCCACTGATAAGTGTATAGACGTGATCTGCTCGTAGGTCTCCATCACACTCAAAATTATTTTTCTCTTCATATACATATAAATGTTATGTATATATATATTTATACAGACATACATAAAAATGTTTTGCAAAGAATGCAACCTTCAGAAATCCATCTATTACAGGCATATAATCCATTTTTTAAATGCAATTTCTGCCTGAATTATATACAACATTTTAATGTATTTTATATATATATTTCACATTTTTTTATGTAACGACCAGATACTGTGAATAAAAAGTACATCTATGTATTGTATAATATGTATTTTATTTCATGTTGAATCTATATTTTGTTTAATTTTAATCTTCTGATTACTAATTGTTCTTTCAGGAAAAAGAACTCAGTGACAGCATTCCTGAAGAAACACCCCATGTTTCAGGAAAAGACATTTCAGAAGAAGACAAGGAAACATTAATTGTAAGCCAAAGGGTAGGAAGAAGCAAGAGACCTAAAAAAGATAGGTTGTCATGGCCAAAATTCCAGTCAATCAAAAATAAAAAGATACTGGGGCACAGAAGATCTCATAGTACATCAGATGCATATGAATCTGGTATACAGGATATTTCCCCTACAAGCACAGACACAGAGTCTCAATTTCAACAAGAAGTCCACATCAGAGAAAAAAAAGGAAGCCAAAAGAAACTGAAGTTCCCAAGCATTGGATTCAAAATGCACAGATCCAAACCAGAACCTCAAGACAGGCCAAAAAAAGAAATAAAAACTATGTTGTTAAATGAAAGAGAGAAAATATGTAAAGAAGATATCAGCCTGGAAAATCCTGAAATTGTAACTGTTGAATATACTGCATTGCCTGCTTATGAAACTGAAACAAGAGAGGCACATGAAACTTTAACAAAAGACTTAAAGGATACGCAAAATGGCATTCCATCTCATGCAAAAAAGTGCCCTGAAGTTGAAATAAGCATTAAAAAAGAAAAAGACAAGGACTCAACATCTAAATTTACTGTACCTGAAGTACCAGTTTTAACAACACAGATATCAAAGCCCAGTTTAGAAACACCTGATATGAAAGAAAGCCAAACTAAACAAGTACTGCCAGCCTCCTCAAAATCCCGAAAAAAGAAACAGAAGGGAACAGCAGGTAAAACAGAAGAAGAAAGTGGAATTAATGTAGACATGATGAGACAGAGAACACAAGAATCTATACAGGTAAAAGGTCTAGAAATAGCTGCTAGAGCAGAATTACACACAACTGACACACTGGAAACAAGTGAAAAACAAGCAGAAGACACGCAAATACTAACAATTCAGCAACCAAAATTTGGGATTTCAATGACCAAAACAAAAGAAGCAGAGACTAAAAAGACCAAGCTCGGAAGTGATGTTCCACATTCAGTACCAGAAACAACAGCTGATACGAGTTCAGAGGACAGCAGGAATTTGGGTGTGAATACTGACATGCCTGATGCAGAATCAGAACTTGCTACATGGAAAATAAAAATGCCATCATTAAAAATGAGAAAAACAACTAAAACTGACATGACAATACCAAGAGAAGAAAGCACAACAGAATCAGCAGATACTGTGACGAAGACACTGATAGAGGATGGAATGCCAATAAGTGATAAAACTTCGAAAATGGACTTCAGCATGAAAACAGCAGAAAAAGATATGGAAGGAAAAGAAAGTAAATTCAGACTGCCAAAATTTAAAATGCCTACATTTACCTGGACAACTGCAAAAGATGAGACAGAGCAAACAGAAGGTCACGTAAGAGACGGTGAAGAAAAACTTGTATCTGTAAAAGTAGGAGAAAAACAAGAGATGACTGTATCAGAAGGAGAAATGATGATTCCAAATGGTGAAAATGAAATAGTGAACTTAAAAGGAAAAACAAAAGATAAGCATATAAGAAAAAGGCAAGAAGTACAGCAGGCAAGACTGGAAAATCAAGCTGTAAAAACTTCCTATATAGAAAATCATATAGAAGAGAGAGAAGATACGACTAGAAAACGTGATAGTGAAATAAAAAAAACAGAATTCAATATAACACCACAGAAATTAGTAGAAATAACTGAAACTACGTCAGAAAGCATCAAAGTTGACATCAAAGCTCCCAAGGTGGACATCAGCCTCCCATCTGTCGATGTCACCCTTCCAAAGGCCAGCGTTGAACTGCAGGCGCCTGAGGCAGCCCTGAGCCTCGAAGGGGAAGCCAAAGCCCCGGAGAAGGAGGCCGTGAAGACCAAGGACGGCAAGTTCAAGATGCCCAAGTTCAGCATGCCTTCCTTCGGCTGGTCCAGCAGCAGAGAGGCCAAGGGCACCGTGGCCGCTGACGTGGACGTCAGCCTCAAGGAGCCCCAAGTGACGGTGCCCTCGGGAAGCGCCGAGGTTGAGGCGAGCCTGCCCGCGGCCGAGATGCAAGCGCCAGGAGTGGAGGTGGCGGTCGAGACGGGTGCCGCAGGAGACGGTGAGAAAGGCCGATTTAAGATGCCCGACGTCAAGATGCCCAGCGTCAAGCTGCCCAAAGTCAAAGCTCCCCACGTGCAGGTCAGCCTGCCAAAGGGCGAGGCATCGCTGCCCAAGGCTCAGGCCGAAGTCCCGGAGGGCGAAGCCGCCGTGCAGGGTCCTGACGCCGAAATCGGCCTGGAGGTGGCTCCTGGCAAAGTTGAGAGTGGCGGCATGAAAATACACATGCCGAAAGTCAAGGTGCCCAGCGTGGTCTTCTCCAAGCCGACAGTCAAGGCTCCCAAACTGGACGCAGACGTCTCACTTGACAAAGTCGACGTTAGCCTCCCGGACGCCGGCCTCAAGGCTGGCGACATCAGCATCACGGCCGCGGACATCAAGATGCCCTCCGTGGAAGGCTCCGTTGAGCTCCAGGCGCCTGAGGTAGACCTCAAACCACCTTCAGCCGAAGTCTCCCTGGACACGGCCGAGCTGGAAACCACAGGCCTGAAAGGGAAGTTAAAGATGCCCAAGTTCGACAAGCCCAAATTCGGAGTGTCGCCTCCCAAGGCGGGGGCGCTCGAAGGCCAGGTCAGCCTGCCCAGTGCACAGGTTGACCTCCCGTCCGCCAGTGTGACGGCCGCAGCGGAGGGCACCGCGCTGGGCCTCAAAGGCGACATCCCCAGCGGCAAAAGGGAAGGGGCCGGCTGGAAGCTGGAGAAGCCCTCCCTCACAATGCCCAAAGCGGACATCAAAGCTCCCAAGGTGGACATCAGCCTCCCATCTGTCGATGTCACCCTTCCAAAGGCCAGCGTTGAACTGCAGGCGCCTGAGGCAGCCCTGAGCCTCGAAGGGGAAGCCAAAGCCCCGGAGAAGGAGGCCGTGAAGACCAAGGACGGCAAGTTCAAGATGCCCAAGTTCGGCATGCCTTCCTTCGGCTGGTCCAGCAGCAGAGAGGCCAAGGGCACCGTGGCCGCTGACGTGGACGTCAGCCTCAAGGAGCCCCAAGTGACGGTGCCCTCGGGAAGCGCCGAGGTTGAGGCGAGCCTGCCCGCGGCCGAGATGCAAGCGCCAGGAGTGGAGGTGGCGGTCGAGACGGGTGCCGCAGGAGACGGTGAGAAAGGCCGATTTAAGATGCCCGACGTCAAGATGCCCAGCGTCAAGCTGCCCAAAGTCAAAGCTCCCCACGTGCAGGTCAGCCTGCCAAAGGGCGAGGCATCGCTGCCCAAGGCTCAGGCCGAAGTCCCGGAGGGCGAAGCCGCCGTGCAGGGTCCTGACGCCGAAATCGGCCTGGAGGTGGCTCCTGGCAAAGTTGAGAGTGGCGGCATGAAAATACACATGCCGAAAGTCAAGGTGCCCAGCGTGGTCTTCTCCAAGCCGACAGTCAAGGCTCCCAAACTGGACGCAGACGTCTCACTTGACAAAGTCGACGTTAGCCTCCCGGACGCCGGCCTCAAGGCTGGCGACATCAGCATCACGGCCGCGGACATCAAGATGCCCTCCGTGGAAGGCTCCGTTGAGCTCCAGGCGCCTGAGGTAGACCTCAAACCACCTTCAGCCGAAGTCTCCCTGGACACGGCCGAGCTGGAAACCACAGGCCTGAAAGGGAAGTTAAAGATGCCCAAGTTCGACAAGCCCAAATTCGGAGTGTCGCCTCCCAAGGCGGGGGCGCTCGAAGGCCAGGTCAGCCTGCCCAGTGCACAGGTTGACCTCCCGTCCGCCAGTGTGACGGCCGCAGCGGAGGGCACCGCGCTGGGCCTCAAAGGCGACATCCCCAGCGGCAAAAGGGAAGGGGCCGGCTGGAAGCTGGAGAAGCCCTCCCTCACAATGCCCAAAGCGGACATCAAAGCTCCCAAGGTGGACATCAGCCTCCCATCTGTCGATGTCACCCTTCCAAAGGCCAGCGTTGAACTGCAGGCGCCTGAGGCAGCCCTGAGCCTCGAAGGGGAAGCCAAAGCCCTGGAGAAGGAGGCCGTGAAGACCAAGGACGGCAAGTTCAAGATGCCCAAGTTCGGCATGCCTTCCTTCGGCTGGTCCAGCAGCAGAGAGGCCAAGGGCACCGTGGCCACTGACGTGGACGTCAGCCTCAAGGAGCCCCAAGTGACGGTGCCCTCGGGAAGCGCCGAGGTTGAGGCGAGCCTGCCCGCGGCCGAGATGCAAGCGCCAGGAGTGGAGGTGGCGGTCGAGACGGGTGCCGCAGGAGACGGTGAGAAAGGCCGATTTAAGATGCCCGACGTCAAGATGCCCAGCGTCAAGCTGCCCAAAGTCAAAGCTCCCCACGTGCAGGTCAGCCTGCCAAAGGGCGAGGCATCGCTGCCCAAGGCTCAGGCCGAAGTCCCGGAGGGCGAAGCCGCCGTGCAGGGTCCTGACGCCGAAATCGGCCTGGAGGTGGCTCCTGGCAAAGTTGAGAGTGGCGGCATGAAAATACACATGCCAAAAGTCAAGGTGCCCAGCGTGGTCTTCTCCAAGCCGACAGTCAAGGCTCCCAAACTGGGCGCAGACGTCTCACTTGACAAAGTCGACGTTAGCCTCCCGGACGCCGGCCTCAAGGCTGGCGACATCAGCATCACGGCCGCGGACATCAAGATGCCCTCCGTGGAAGGCTCCATTGAGCTCCAGGCGCCTGAGGTAGACCTCAAACCACCTTCAGCCGAAGTCTCCCTGGACACGGCCGAGCTGGAAACCACAGGCCTGAAAGGGAAGTTAAAGATGCCCAAGTTCGACAAGCCCAAATTCGGAGTGTCGCCTCCCAAGGCGGGGGCGCTCGAAGGCCAGGTCAGCCTGCCCAGTGCACAGGTTGACCTCCCGTCCGCCAGTGTGACGGCCGCAGCGGAGGGCACCGCGCTGGGCCTCAAAGGCGACATCCCCAGCGGCAAAAGGGAAGGGGCCGGCTGGAAGCTGGAGAAGCCCTCCCTCACAATGCCCAAAGCGGACATCAAAGCTCCCAAGGTGGACATCAGCCTCCCATCTGTCGATGTCACCCTTCCAAAGGCCAGCGTTGAACTGCAGGCGCCTGAGGCAGCCCTGAGCCTCGAAGGGGAAGCCAAAGCCCCGGAGAAGGAGGCCGTGAAGACCAAGGACGGCAAGTTCAAGATGCCCAAGTTCGGCATGCCTTCCTTCGGCTGGTCCAGCAGCAGAGAGGCCAAGGGCACCATGGCCGCTGACGTGGACGTCAGCCTCAAGGAGCCCCAAGTGACGGTGCCCTCGGGAAGCGCCGAGGTTGAGGCGAGCCTGCCCGCGGCCGAGATGCAAGCGCCAGGAGTGGAGGTGGCGGTCGAGACGGGTGCCGCAGGAGACGGTGAGAAAGGCCGATTTAAGATGCCCGACGTCAAGATGCCCAGCGTCAAGCTGCCCAAAGTCAAAGCTCCCCACGTGCAGGTCAGCCTGCCAAAGGGCGAGGCATCGCTGCCCAAGGCTCAGGCCGAAGTCCCGGAGGGCGAAGCCGCCGTGCAGGGTCCTGACGCCGAAATCGGCCTGGAGGTGGCTCCTGGCAAAGTTGAGAGTGGCGGCATGAAAATACACATGCCGAAAGTCAAGGTGCCCAGCGTGGTCTTCTCCAAGCCGACAGTCAAGGCTCCCAAACTGGACGCAGACGTCTCACTTGACAAAGTCGACGTTAGCCTCCCGGACGCCGGCCTCAAGGCTGGCGACATCAGCATCACGGCCGCGGACATCAAGATGCCCTCCGTGGAAGGCTCCGTTGAGCTCCAGGCGCCTGAGGTAGACCTCAAACCACCTTCAGCCGAAGTCTCCCTGGACACGGCCGAGCTGGAAACCACAGGCCTGAAAGGGAAGTTAAAGATGCCCAAGTTCGACAAGCCCAAATTCGGAGTGTCGCCTCCCAAGGCGGGGGCGCTCGAAGGCCAGGTCAGCCTGCCCAGTGCACAGGTTGACCTCCCGTCCGCCAGTGTGACGGCCGCAGCGGAGGGCACTGCGCTGGGCCTCAAAGGCGACATCCCCAGCGGCAAAAGGGAAGGGGCCGGCTGGAAGCTGGAGAAGCCCTCCCTCACAATGCCCAAAGCGGACATCAAAGCTCCCAAGGTGGACATCAGCCTCCCATCTGTCGATGTCACCCTTCCAAAGGCCAGCGTTGAACTGCAGGCGCCTGAGGCAGCCCTGAGCCTCGAAGGGGAAGCCAAAGCCCCGGAGAAGGAGGCCGTGAAGACCAAGGACGGCAAGTTCAAGATGCCCAAGTTCGGCATGCCTTCCTTCGGCTGGTCCAGCAGCAGAGAGGCCAAGGGCACCATGGCCGCTGACGTGGACGTCAGCCTCAAGGAGCCCCAAGTGACGGTGCCCTCGGGAAGCGCCGAGGTTGAGGCGAGCCTGCCCGCGGCCGAGATGCAAGCGCCAGGAGTGGAGGTGGCGGTCGAGACGGGTGCCGCAGGAGACGGTGAGAAAGGCCGATTTAAGATGCCCGACGTCAAGATGCCCAGCGTCAAGCTGCCCAAAGTCAAAGCTCCCCACGTGCAGGTCAGCCTGCCAAAGGGCGAGGCATCGCTGCCCAAGGCTCAGGCCGAAGTCCCGGAGGGCGAAGCCGCCGTGCAGGGTCCTAACGCCGAAATCGGCCTGGAGGTGGCTCCTGGCAAAGTTGAGAGTGGCGGCATGAAAATACACATGCCGAAAGTCAAGGTGCCCAGCGTGGTCTTCTCCAAGCCGACAGTCAAGGCTCCCAAACTGGACGCAGACGTCTCACTTGACAAAGTCGACGTTAGCCTCCCGGACGCCGGCCTCAAGGCTGGCGACATCAGCATCACGGCCGCGGACATCAAGATGCCCTCCGTGGAAGGCTCCGTTGAGCTCCAGGCGCCTGAGGTAGACCTCAAACCACCTTCAGCCGAAGTCTCCCTGGACACGGCCGAGCTGGAAACCACAGGCCTGAAAGGGAAGTTAAAGATGCCCAAGTTCGACAAGCCCAAATTCGGAGTGTCGCCTCCCAAGGCGGGGGCGCTCGAAGGCCAGGTCAGCCTGCCCAGTGCACAGGTTGACCTCCCGTCCGCCAGTGTGACGGCCGCAGCGGAGGGCACTGCGCTGGGCCTCAAAGGCGACATCCCCAGCGGCAAAAGGGAAGGGGCCGGCTGGAAGCTGGAGAAGCCCTCCCTCACAATGCCCAAAGCGGACATCAAAGCTCCCAAGGTGGACATCAGCCTCCCATCTGTCGATGTCACCCTTCCAAAGGCCAGCGTTGAACTGCAGGCGCCTGAGGCAGCCCTGAGCCTCGAAGGGGAAGCCAAAGCCCCGGAGAAGGAGGCCGTGAAGACCAAGGACGGCAAGTTCAAGATGCCCAAGTTCGGCATGCCTTCCTTCGGCTGGTCCAGCAGCAGAGAGGCCAAGGGCACCGTGGCCGCTGACGTGGACGTCAGCCTCAAGGAGCCCCAAGTGACGGTGCCCTCGGGAAGCGCCGAGGTTGAGGCGAGCCTGCCCGCGGCCGAGATGCAAGCGCCAGGAGTGGAGGTGGCGGTCGAGACGGGTGCCGCAGGAGACGGTGAGAAAGGCCGATTTAAGATGCCCGACGTCAAGATGCCCAGCGTCAAGCTGCCCAAAGTCAAAGCTCCCCACGTGCAGGTCAGCCTGCCAAAGGGCGAGGCATCGCTGCCCAAGGCTCAGGCCGAAGTCCCGGAGGGCGAAGCCGCCGTGCAGGGTCCTGACGCCGAAATCGGCCTGGAGGTGGCTCCTGGCAAAGTTGAGAGTGGCGGCATGAAAATACACATGCCGAAAGTCAAGGTGCCCAGCGTGGTCTTCTCCAAGCCGACAGTCAAGGCTCCCAAACTGGACGCAGACGTCTCACTTGACAAAGTCGACGTTAGCCTCCCGGACGCCGGCCTCAAGGCTGGCGACATCAGCATCACGGCCGCGGACATCAAGATGCCCTCCGTGGAAGGCTCCGTTGAGCTCCAGGCGCCTGAGGTAGACCTCAAACCACCTTCAGCCGAAGTCTCCCTGGACACGGCCGAGCTGGAAACCACAGGCCTGAAAGGGAAGTTAAAGATGCCCAAGTTCGACAAGCCCAAATTCGGAGTGTCGCCTCCCAAGGCGGGGGCGCTCGAAGGCCAGGTCAGCCTGCCCAGTGCACAGGTTGACCTCCCGTCCGCCAGTGTGACGGCCGCAGCGGAGGGCACCGCGCTGGGCCTCAAAGGCGACATCCCCAGCGGCAAAAGGGAAGGGGCCGGCTGGAAGCTGGAGAAGCCCTCCCTCACAATGCCCAAAGCGGACATCAAAGCTCCCAAGGTGGACATCAGCCTCCCATCTGTCGATGTCACCCTTCCAAAGGCCAGCGTTGAACTGCAGGCGCCTGAGGCAGCCCTGAGCCTCGAAGGGGAAGCCAAAGCCCCGGAGAAGGAGGCCGTGAAGACCAAGGACGGCAAGTTCAAGATGCCCAAGTTCGGCATGCCTTCCTTCGGCTGGTCCAGCAGCAGAGAGGCCAAGGGCACCGTGGCCGCTGACGTGGACGTCAGCCTCAAGGAGCCCCAAGTGACGGTGCCCTCGGGAAGCGCCGAGGTTGAGGCGAGCCTGCCCGCGGCCGAGATGCAAGCGCCAGGAGTGGAGGTGGCGGTCGAGACGGGTGCCGCAGGAGACGGTGAGAAAGGCCGATTTAAGATGCCCGACGTCAAGATGCCCAGCGTCAAGCTGCCCAAAGTCAAAGCTCCCCACGTGCAGGTCAGCCTGCCAAAGGGCGAGGCATCGCTGCCCAAGGCTCAGGCCGAAGTCCCGGAGGGCGAAGCCGCCGTGCAGGGTCCTGACGCCGAAATCGGCCTGGAGGTGGCTCCTGGCAAAGTTGAGAGTGGCGGCATGAAAATACACATGCCGAAAGTCAAGGTGCCCAGCGTGGTCTTCTCCAAGCCGACAGTCAAGGCTCCCAAACTGGACGCAGACGTCTCACTTGACAAAGTCGACGTTAGCCTCCCGGACGCCGGCCTCAAGGCTGGCGACATCAGCATCACGGCCGCGGACATCAAGATGCCCTCCGTGGAAGGCTCCGTTGAGCTCCAGGCGCCTGAGGTAGACCTCAAACCACCTTCAGCCGAAGTCTCCCTGGACACGGCCGAGCTGGAAACCACAGGCCTGAAAGGGAAGTTAAAGATGCCCAAGTTCGACAAGCCCAAATTCGGAGTGTCGCCTCCCAAGGCGGGGGCGCTCGAAGGCCAGGTCAGCCTGCCCAGTGCACAGGTTGACCTCCCGTCCGCCAGTGTGACGGCCGCAGCGGAGGGCACCGCGCTGGGCCTCAAAGGCGACATCCCCAGCGGCAAAAGGGAAGGGGCCGGCTGGAAGCTGGAGAAGCCCTCCCTCACAATGCCCAAAGCGGACATCAAAGCTCCCAAGGTGGACATCAGCCTCCCATCTGTCGATGTCACCCTTCCAAAGGCCAGCGTTGAACTGCAGGCGCCTGAGGCAGCCCTGAGCCTCGAAGGGGAAGCCAAAGCCCCGGAGAAGGAGGCCGTGAAGACCAAGGACGGCAAGTTCAAGATGCCCAAGTTCGGCATGCCTTCCTTCGGCTGGTCCAGCAGCAGAGAGGCCAAGGGCACCGTGGCCGCTGACGTGGACGTCAGCCTCAAGGAGCCCCAAGTGACGGTGCCCTCGGGAAGCGCCGAGGTTGAGGCGAGCCTGCCCGCGGCCGAGATGCAAGCGCCAGGAGTGGAGGTGGCGGTCGAGACGGGTGCCGCAGGAGACGGTGAGAAAGGCCGATTTAAGATGCCCGACGTCAAGATGCCCAGCGTCAAGCTGCCCAAAGTCAAAGCTCCCCACGTGCAGGTCAGCCTGCCAAAGGGCGAGGCATCGCTGCCCAAGGCTCAGGCCGAAGTCCCGGAGGGCGAAGCCGCCGTGCAGGGTCCTGACGCCGAAATCGGCCTGGAGGTGGCTCCTGGCAAAGTTGAGAGTGGCGGCATGAAAATACACATGCCGAAAGTCAAGGTGCCCAGCGTGGTCTTCTCCAAGCCGACAGTCAAGGCTCCCAAACTGGACGCAGACGTCTCACTTGACAAAGTCGACGTTAGCCTCCCGGACGCCGGCCTCAAGGCTGGCGACATCAGCATCACGGCCGCGGACATCAAGATGCCCTCCGTGGAAGGCTCCGTTGAGCTCCAGGCGCCTGAGGTAGACCTCAAACCACCTTCAGCCGAAGTCTCCCTGGACACGGCCGAGCTGGAAACCACAGGCCTGAAAGGGAAGTTAAAGATGCCCAAGTTCGACAAGCCCAAATTCGGAGTGTCGCCTCCCAAGGCGGGGGCGCTCGAAGGCCAGGTCAGCCTGCCCAGTGCACAGGTTGACCTCCCGTCCGCCAGTGTGACGGCCGCAGCGGAGGGCACCGCGCTGGGCCTCAAAGGCGACATCCCCAGCGGCAAAAGGGAAGGGGCCGGCTGGAAGCTGGAGAAGCCCTCCCTCACAATGCCCAAAGCGGACATCAAAGCTCCCAAGGTGGACATCAGCCTCCCATCTGTCGATGTCACCCTTCCAAAGGCCAGCGTTGAACTGCAGGCGCCTGAGGCAGCCCTGAGCCTCGAAGGGGAAGCCAAAGCCCCGGAGAAGGAGGCCGTGAAGACCAAGGACGGCAAGTTCAAGATGCCCAAGTTCGGCATGCCTTCCTTCGGCTGGTCCAGCAGCAGAGAGGCCAAGGGCACCGTGGCCGCTGACGTGGACGTCAGCCTCAAGGAGCCCCAAGTGACGGTGCCCTCGGGAAGCGCCGAGGTTGAGGCGAGCCTGCCCGCGGCCGAGATGCAAGCGCCAGGAGTGGAGGTGGCGGTCGAGACGGGTGCCGCAGGAGACGGTGAGAAAGGCCGATTTAAGATGCCCGACGTCAAGATGCCCAGCGTCAAGCTGCCCAAAGTCAAAGCTCCCCACGTGCAGGTCAGCCTGCCAAAGGGCGAGGCATCGCTGCCCAAGGCTCAGGCCGAAGTCCCGGAGGGCGAAGCCGCCGTGCAGGGTCCTGACGCCGAAATCGGCCTGGAGGTGGCTCCTGGCAAAGTTGAGAGTGGCGGCATGAAAATACACATGCCGAAAGTCAAGGTGCCCAGCGTGGTCTTCTCCAAGCCGACAGTCAAGGCTCCCAAACTGGACGCAGACGTCTCACTTGACAAAGTCGACGTTAGCCTCCCGGACGCCGGCCTCAAGGCTGGCGACATCAGCATCACGGCCGCGGACATCAAGATGCCCTCCGTGGAAGGCTCCGTTGAGCTCCAGGCGCCTGAGGTAGACCTCAAACCACCTTCAGCCGAAGTCTCCCTGGACACGGCCGAGCTGGAAACCACAGGCCTGAAAGGGAAGTTAAAGATGCCCAAGTTCGACAAGCCCAAATTCGGAGTGTCGCCTCCCAAGGCGGGGGCGCTCGAAGGCCAGGTCAGCCTGCCCAGTGCACAGGTTGACCTCCCGTCCGCCAGTGTGACGGCCGCAGCGGAGGGCACCGCGCTGGGCCTCAAAGGCGACATCCCCAGCGGCAAAAGGGAAGGGGCCGGCTGGAAGCTGGAGAAGCCCTCCCTCACAATGCCCAAAGCGGACATCAAAGCTCCCAAGGTGGACATCAGCCTCCCATCTGTCGATGTCACCCTTCCAAAGGCCAGCGTTGAACTGCAGGCGCCTGAGGCAGCCCTGAGCCTCGAAGGGGAAGCCAAAGCCCCGGAGAAGGAGGCCGTGAAGACCAAGGACGGCAAGTTCAAGATGCCCAAGTTCGGCATGCCTTCCTTCGGCTGGTCCAGCAGCAGAGAGGCCAAGGGCACCGTGGCCGCTGACGTGGACGTCAGCCTCAAGGAGCCCCAAGTGACGGTGCCCTCGGGAAGCGCCGAGGTTGAGGCGAGCCTGCCCGCGGCCGAGATGCAAGCGCCAGGAGTGGAGGTGGCGGTCGAGACGGGTGCCGCAGGAGACGGTGAGAAAGGCCGATTTAAGATGCCCGACGTCAAGATGCCCAGCGTCAAGCTGCCCAAAGTCAAAGCTCCCCACGTGCAGGTCAGCCTGCCAAAGGGCGAGGCATCGCTGCCCAAGGCTCAGGCCGAAGTCCCGGAGGGCGAAGCCGCCGTGCAGGGTCCTGACGCCGAAATCGGCCTGGAGGTGGCTCCTGGCAAAGTTGAGAGTGGCGGCATGAAAATACACATGCCGAAAGTCAAGGTGCCCAGCGTGGTCTTCTCCAAGCCGACAGTCAAGGCTCCCAAACTGGACGCAGACGTCTCACTTGACAAAGTCGACGTTAGCCTCCCGGACGCCGGCCTCAAGGCTGGCGACATCAGCATCACGGCCGCGGACATCAAGATGCCCTCCGTGGAAGGCTCCGTTGAGCTCCAGGCGCCTGAGGTAGACCTCAAACCACCTTCAGCCGAAGTCTCCCTGGACACGGCCGAGCTGGAAACCACAGGCCTGAAAGGGAAGTTAAAGATGCCCAAGTTCGACAAGCCCAAATTCGGAGTGTCGCCTCCCAAGGCGGGGGCGCTCGAAGGCCAGGTCAGCCTGCCCAGTGCACAGGTTGACCTCCCGTCCGCCAGTGTGACGGCCGCAGCGGAGGGCACCGCGCTGGGCCTCAAAGGCGACATCCCCAGCGGCAAAAGGGAAGGGGCCGGCTGGAAGCTGGAGAAGCCCTCCCTCACAATGCCCAAAGCGGACATCAAAGCTCCCAAGGTGGACATCAGCCTCCCATCTGTCGATGTCACCCTTCCAAAGGCCAGCGTTGAACTGCAGGCGCCTGAGGCAGCCCTGAGCCTCGAAGGGGAAGCCAAAGCCCCGGAGAAGGAGGCCGTGAAGACCAAGGACGGCAAGTTCAAGATGCCCAAGTTCGGCATGCCTTCCTTCGGCTGGTCCAGCAGCAGAGAGGCCAAGGGCACCGTGGCCGCTGACGTGGACGTCAGCCTCAAGGAGCCCCAAGTGACGGTGCCCTCGGGAAGCGCCGAGGTTGAGGCGAGCCTGCCCGCGGCCGAGATGCAAGCGCCAGGAGTGGAGGTGGCGGTCGAGACGGGTGCCGCAGGAGACGGTGAGAAAGGCCGATTTAAGATGCCCGACGTCAAGATGCCCAGCGTCAAGCTGCCCAAAGTCAAAGCTCCCCACGTGCAGGTCAGCCTGCCAAAGGGCGAGGCATCGCTGCCCAAGGCTCAGGCCGAAGTCCCGGAGGGCGAAGCCGCCGTGCAGGGTCCTGACGCCGAAATCGGCCTGGAGGTGGCTCCTGGCAAAGTTGAGAGTGGCGGCATGAAAATACACATGCCGAAAGTCAAGGTGCCCAGCGTGGTCTTCTCCAAGCCGACAGTCAAGGCTCCCAAACTGGACGCAGACGTCTCACTTGACAAAGTCGACGTTAGCCTCCCGGACGCCGGCCTCAAGGCTGGCGACATCAGCATCACGGCCGCGGACATCAAGATGCCCTCCGTGGAAGGCTCCGTTGAGCTCCAGGCGCCTGAGGTAGACCTCAAACCACCTTCAGCCGAAGTCTCCCTGGACACGGCCGAGCTGGAAACCACAGGCCTGAAAGGGAAGTTAAAGATGCCCAAGTTCGACAAGCCCAAATTCGGAGTGTCGCCTCCCAAGGCGGGGGCGCTCGAAGGCCAGGTCAGCCTGCCCAGTGCACAGGTTGACCTCCCGTCCGCCAGTGTGACGGCCGCAGCGGAGGGCACCGCGCTGGGCCTCAAAGGCGACATCCCCAGCGGCAAAAGGGAAGGGGCCGGCTGGAAGCTGGAGAAGCCCTCCCTCACAATGCCCAAAGCGGACATCAAAGCTCCCAAGGTGGACATCAGCCTCCCATCTGTCGATGTCACCCTTCCAAAGGCCAGCGTTGAACTGCAGGCGCCTGAGGCAGCCCTGAGCCTCGAAGGGGAAGCCAAAGCCCCGGAGAAGGAGGCCGTGAAGACCAAGGACGGCAAGTTCAAGATGCCCAAGTTCGGCATGCCTTCCTTCGGCTGGTCCAGCAGCAGAGAGGCCAAGGGCACCGTGGCCGCTGACGTGGACGTCAGCCTCAAGGAGCCCCAAGTGACGGTGCCCTCGGGAAGCGCCGAGGTTGAGGCGAGCCTGCCCGCGGCCGAGATGCAAGCGCCAGGAGTGGAGGTGGCGGTCGAGACGGGTGCCGCAGGAGACGGTGAGAAAGGCCGATTTAAGATGCCCGACGTCAAGATGCCCAGCGTCAAGCTGCCCAAAGTCAAAGCTCCCCACGTGCAGGTCAGCCTGCCAAAGGGCGAGGCATCGCTGCCCAAGGCTCAGGCCGAAGTCCCGGAGGGCGAAGCCGCCGTGCAGGGTCCTGACGCCGAAATCGGCCTGGAGGTGGCTCCTGGCAAAGTTGAGAGTGGCGGCATGAAAATACACATGCCGAAAGTCAAGGTGCCCAGCGTGGTCTTCTCCAAGCCGACAGTCAAGGCTCCCAAACTGGACGCAGACGTCTCACTTGACAAAGTCGACGTTAGCCTCCCGGACGCCGGCCTCAAGGCTGGCGACATCAGCATCACGGCCGCGGACATCAAGATGCCCTCCGTGGAAGGCTCCGTTGAGCTCCAGGCGCCTGAGGTAGACCTCAAACCACCTTCAGCCGAAGTCTCCCTGGACACGGCCGAGCTGGAAACCACAGGCCTGAAAGGGAAGTTAAAGATGCCCAAGTTCGACAAGCCCAAATTCGGAGTGTCGCCTCCCAAGGCGGGGGCGCTCGAAGGCCAGGTCAGCCTGCCCAGTGCACAGGTTGACCTCCCGTCCGCCAGTGTGACGGCCGCAGCGGAGGGCACCGCGCTGGGCCTCAAAGGCGACATCCCCAGCGGCAAAAGGGAAGGGGCCGGCTGGAAGCTGGAGAAGCCCTCCCTCACAATGCCCAAAGCGGACATCAAAGCTCCCAAGGTGGACATCAGCCTCCCATCTGTCGATGTCACCCTTCCAAAGGCCAGCGTTGAACTGCAGGCGCCTGAGGCAGCCCTGAGCCTCGAAGGGGAAGCCAAAGCCCCGGAGAAGGAGGCCGTGAAGACCAAGGACGGCAAGTTCAAGATGCCCAAGTTCGGCATGCCTTCCTTCGGCTGGTCCAGCAGCAGAGAGGCCAAGGGCACCGTGGCCGCTGACGTGGACGTCAGCCTCAAGGAGCCCCAAGTGACGGTGCCCTCGGGAAGCGCCGAGGTTGAGGCGAGCCTGCCCGCGGCCGAGATGCAAGCGCCAGGAGTGGAGGTGGCGGTCGAGACGGGTGCCGCAGGAGACGGTGAGAAAGGCCGATTTAAGATGCCCGACGTCAAGATGCCCAGCGTCAAGCTGCCCAAAGTCAAAGCTCCCCACGTGCAGGTCAGCCTGCCAAAGGGCGAGGCATCGCTGCCCAAGGCTCAGGCCGAAGTCCCGGAGGGCGAAGCCGCCGTGCAGGGTCCTGACGCCGAAATCGGCCTGGAGGTGGCTCCTGGCAAAGTTGAGAGTGGCGGCATGAAAATACACATGCCGAAAGTCAAGGTGCCCAGCGTGGTCTTCTCCAAGCCGACAGTCAAGGCTCCCAAACTGGACGCAGACGTCTCACTTGACAAAGTCGACGTTAGCCTCCCGGACGCCGGCCTCAAGGCTGGCGACATCAGCATCACGGCCGCGGACATCAAGATGCCCTCCGTGGAAGGCTCCGTTGAGCTCCAGGCGCCTGAGGTAGACCTCAAACCACCTTCAGCCGAAGTCTCCCTGGACACGGCCGAGCTGGAAACCACAGGCCTGAAAGGGAAGTTAAAGATGCCCAAGTTCGACAAGCCCAAATTCGGAGTGTCGCCTCCCAAGGCGGGGGCGCTCGAAGGCCAGGTCAGCCTGCCCAGTGCACAGGTTGACCTCCCGTCCGCCAGTGTGACGGCCGCAGCGGAGGGCACCGCGCTGGGCCTCAAAGGCGACATCCCCAGCGGCAAAAGGGAAGGGGCCGGCTGGAAGCTGGAGAAGCCCTCCCTCACAATGCCCAAAGCGGACATCAAAGCTCCCAAGGTGGACATCAGCCTCCCATCTGTCGATGTCACCCTTCCAAAGGCCAGCGTTGAACTGCAGGCGCCTGAGGCAGCCCTGAGCCTCGAAGGGGAAGCCAAAGCCCCGGAGAAGGAGGCCGTGAAGACCAAGGACGGCAAGTTCAAGATGCCCAAGTTCGGCATGCCTTCCTTCGGCTGGTCCAGCAGCAGAGAGGCCAAGGGCACCGTGGCCGCTGACGTGGACGTCAGCCTCAAGGAGCCCCAAGTGACGGTGCCCTCGGGAAGCGCCGAGGTTGAGGCGAGCCTGCCCGCGGCCGAGATGCAAGCGCCAGGAGTGGAGGTGGCGGTCGAGACGGGTGCCGCAGGAGACGGTGAGAAAGGCCGATTTAAGATGCCCGACGTCAAGATGCCCAGCGTCAAGCTGCCCAAAGTCAAAGCTCCCCACGTGCAGGTCAGCCTGCCAAAGGGCGAGGCATCGCTGCCCAAGGCTCAGGCCGAAGTCCCGGAGGGCGAAGCCGCCGTGCAGGGTCCTGACGCCGAAATCGGCCTGGAGGTGGCTCCTGGCAAAGTTGAGAGTGGCGGCATGAAAATACACATGCCGAAAGTCAAGGTGCCCAGCGTGGTCTTCTCCAAGCCGACAGTCAAGGCTCCCAAACTGGACGCAGACGTCTCACTTGACAAAGTCGACGTTAGCCTCCCGGACGCCGGCCTCAAGGCTGGCGACATCAGCATCACGGCCGCGGACATCAAGATGCCCTCCGTGGAAGGCTCCGTTGAGCTCCAGGCGCCTGAGGTAGACCTCAAACCACCTTCAGCCGAAGTCTCCCTGGACACGGCCGAGCTGGAAACCACAGGCCTGAAAGGGAAGTTAAAGATGCCCAAGTTCGACAAGCCCAAATTCGGAGTGTCGCCTCCCAAGGCGGGGGCGCTCGAAGGCCAGGTCAGCCTGCCCAGTGCACAGGTTGACCTCCCGTCCGCCAGTGTGACGGCCGCAGCGGAGGGCACCGCGCTGGGCCTCAAAGGCGACATCCCCAGCGGCAAAAGGGAAGGGGCCGGCTGGAAGCTGGAGAAGCCCTCCCTCACAATGCCCAAAGCGGACATCAAAGCTCCCAAGGTGGACATCAGCCTCCCATCTGTCGATGTCACCCTTCCAAAGGCCAGCGTTGAACTGCAGGCGCCTGAGGCAGCCCTGAGCCTCGAAGGGGAAGCCAAAGCCCCGGAGAAGGAGGCCGTGAAGACCAAGGACGGCAAGTTCAAGATGCCCAAGTTCGGCATGCCTTCCTTCGGCTGGTCCAGCAGCAGAGAGGCCAAGGGCACCGTGGCCGCTGACGTGGACGTCAGCCTCAAGGAGCCCCAAGTGACGGTGCCCTCGGGAAGCGCCGAGGTTGAGGCGAGCCTGCCCGCGGCCGAGATGCAAGCGCCAGGAGTGGAGGTGGCGGTCGAGACGGGTGCCGCAGGAGACGGTGAGAAAGGCCGATTTAAGATGCCCGACGTCAAGATGCCCAGCGTCAAGCTGCCCAAAGTCAAAGCTCCCCACGTGCAGGTCAGCCTGCCAAAGGGCGAGGCATCGCTGCCCAAGGCTCAGGCCGAAGTCCCGGAGGGCGAAGCCGCCGTGCAGGGTCCTGACGCCGAAATCGGCCTGGAGGTGGCTCCTGGCAAAGTTGAGAGTGGCGGCATGAAAATACACATGCCGAAAGTCAAGGTGCCCAGCGTGGTCTTCTCCAAGCCGACAGTCAAGGCTCCCAAACTGGACGCAGACGTCTCACTTGACAAAGTCGACGTTAGCCTCCCGGACGCCGGCCTCAAGGCTGGCGACATCAGCATCACGGCCGCGGACATCAAGATGCCCTCCGTGGAAGGCTCCGTTGAGCTCCAGGCGCCTGAGGTAGACCTCAAACCACCTTCAGCCGAAGTCTCCCTGGACACGGCCGAGCTGGAAACCACAGGCCTGAAAGGGAAGTTAAAGATGCCCAAGTTCGACAAGCCCAAATTCGGAGTGTCGCCTCCCAAGGCGGGGGCGCTCGAAGGCCAGGTCAGCCTGCCCAGTGCACAGGTTGACCTCCCGTCCGCCAGTGTGACGGCCGCAGCGGAGGGCACCGCGCTGGGCCTCAAAGGCGACATCCCCAGCGGCAAAAGGGAAGGGGCCGGCTGGAAGCTGGAGAAGCCCTCCCTCACAATGCCCAAAGCGGACATCAAAGCTCCCAAGGTGGACATCAGCCTCCCATCTGTCGATGTCACCCTTCCAAAGGCCAGCGTTGAACTGCAGGCGCCTGAGGCAGCCCTGAGCCTCGAAGGGGAAGCCAAAGCCCCGGAGAAGGAGGCCGTGAAGACCAAGGACGGCAAGTTCAAGATGCCCAAGTTCGGCATGCCTTCCTTCGGCTGGTCCAGCAGCAGAGAGGCCAAGGGCACCGTGGCCGCTGACGTGGACGTCAGCCTCAAGGAGCCCCAAGTGACGGTGCCCTCGGGAAGCGCCGAGGTTGAGGTGAGCCTGCCCGCGGCCGAGATGCAAGCGTCTGCTTTTGAAGTTTTCTTAGATTCCTCTCCTGGAAAACAGGATGATTTGGGTAAAACTAAAAGTTCTCAATTTGATATGCCTAAGGTTTCTCTTTCTAAAAATATTAAGCGTCATGCAGAGTTGAAGTCTGTGGTTGACTTTTCTTTGTCAGAATCTCTTTGTTATTCTGTAACAGAGCATACTCCTGCTGTAATTTCAGGTAGTGTTGGAGCTGATATCCTTCCTGTTAATAAGGAAGTTATTTGCTCTAAAAATACTAAATTCGGAATTCCTATCTTGGGTTCTTCCAAATATGAGCAGGATTCCCAGTTACCAAAATGTGATATTACTCTTACTAAATATGAAATTAATCGAGCAGAATCTGAGTCCAAAATGTCATCTCTTGCTGATGAGAATATTTCAGTAACAGATTTTGAAATTTTAAGTGAAAATGCTTCTTTGGAGCAAGGAAGTCTGAAGCCAGGATGTAAACTACCATCTGCTGAAAGACCTGTAGATGACTCAGAGTTTACAGTTAAAATTCCTAAATTCCGAAAACCGAAATTTGGATTTTCTTTGTCCATGGGAAAACCATCAGTAAGTGACATTGGTTCCAAAGTGGAATCTGAAATTTCCAGGGAAAGGGCAGCAACTGATATGGCTGATACTGAACAACTAACTCAGATCTCTGATGCTGAGTTTGGTGTAAAGATTCACAAGTGTTCACCTGAAATTGTTCCGGATGCTCCCAGGTTGGATGTCAGTCTCCCATCAACGGAAGCTAGCATGCCAAAACTAGAAGTGGAAATCCATGGCCCAGATTTAGAATGCAAGGCAGAACACGAAGTATTTTCAGGAGAGATGGACACTGAGGAGAAAGAAAACAAAGTTAAAAAGTCAAAGTTTAAACTCCCGTCATTTAGTTGGTCACCAAAGAAAGAAGCTATTGCTCCTTCTGACGTGGAGGGACATGTGCAAGAACCAACTTTGTCTACTCTGTCTCGAGATGCAGAATCTGAATTAGTATTTCTTACCCCTGAGAATCAAAATCTTCATGTGGAATCTGATACATCAATAGAAAAAGATGGTGGAAAGGGCAGAATCAAGAAGTCTCAGTTTACCATGCCAAAGATCTCATTCCCTAAAATTAAAGGTCAGAAAGTCCAGGTGTCTCTGCCTGTACTGGAAACTGACATTTGTGGTCCCAAGCAAGAGAAAAAAGGTGTTTCAGTACAGGAATCTGAGAAAGGGAGTAGTGTAGAAGGGGCAGAAATGGACATAAAAATGCCAAAAATTACAGTCCCAACTTCAGAATTTTCCAAAGCAGAAATCAAAGCTCCCAAAATAGAGATGGGTATGCCTACAGGTGAGGTCATACTTCCTACATGTGAAGAAAATGACCTGACATTGAAATCAGCTGCTGCTAATGCCAGCCTCTCCCCCTCTGATATTAAGATGACAGCTGAAGGCTCCCTTGAGGTGAAGAGTCTTGACACAAGTGTTGAAAGAACATCAAGTGAAATTTCTATGGGTGATGTAGAAATAAAAATTGAAGGCGCTGAAGGGAGAACAAAAACGTCTAAATTCCAAATGCCAAAATTTGGAATTATAGATTTTAAAGGGAAAGGGTCAGAAAAGGAGGTCAGACAATCCAAATCAGAAGGCAAGGTTCCTCAACTAAAAACAATGATAGAAATAGCTGACATTGCTGTTGAAGCACCAAAATTGGAGGTGGAATGTGGTACAGGAATAGAAACTTACAGCCCTAAAGTCAAAATGACCAAAGCTGACAATAGGGCATCAGAGACTGACATTTCTATTCCAAAACCAGACACTGATATTGAGGGTTCAGAAGCAGTACTAAAAATTAAAGGGGAAAGAAAGCAAGATGGAGATGGAGAAGGAGGACATTTCAAAATGCCAAAATTGAAACTTCCATCCTTTAGTTGGTCACCAAAGAAGGAAGCAAGTGTTAAACAGGATTCTGGAGTGAATTTGGAAGATCATAAACTTGCTGCAATGTCAAGCAGAGTAGACACAGAATTGAGAGAAACTGCAACTGATGATCAGGGTAGTGGGCCAGACCTTGATCTGGAAATATCTGCAGAAAAAGCTGAACAGAAAAGTCCAAGTAAAAAGCCTCAATTTGTCATGCCTAAAATTTCACTCTCCAAGATCAAGGTTCCCAAACCTCAGACTCGTTCACCAAAAGTTGAAGCTGACACTACTATTCTTAAAACAGAGAGAGGGGGTGATGATTCAATACAGATACCTGATATAGAAAGAAGTAATTTTGAAAGGACAGAAGAAGGGACACATATAAGCATAAAACCATCTGATGTTAAGATCCCCACTCTGGACTTTTCAAAAATGGAAACTGGAGCCTCCCAAACTGAAATGGGAGTCAGCTCAGCAAAGATAGGTGCTGCTCTGTCTCCTTCAGAGGGGAGTTTTCAACAGCTTGTCTTAAAATCAAGTTCTACCAATGAAGATACCATTCAGAAAACAGGTATTGAATTCCCCAAAGGAGAAACTTCAATTGAATTGAGGAGCCCTGAAGTAATAACGGAAAAGTCATTAGTTGTGGATGGAAGAAAGATTAATTTGGAAGGTCCTGAAGGGAAGATTAAAATGCCCAAATTTCAGAAGCCAAAATTTGGAATTTCACTAACAAAAGGGAAAGGCCCAGAGACAGAAATCAACTCTCCAAAAATAGAAGCTGAGCTATCCCAGCTAAAAATGACAAAGGAAACTGCTGACATTGATGTGGGAGTTCCAGTATCAGAATTTACATCTGATATGTCAGATCCTGGAGTAGGTGTTTGTAAGATAAAAACACCCGAAGTCCTGACAGCTGGCATTGAAGCTCCAAAGGTAGATGTAACCTTCCAGTCAGCATCCAAACCAATGACAGAGGGAGCTGTTGAGAGCCTTGAGGAGAAATATATAAAATTAAAAGAAGAATATGATATAAAAGCTGAAAAAGGTCAGACTGAAGAACAGCAGGGTTGGTTTAAAATGCCAAAATTCAGAATACCCGCATTTGGCAGGACATCCTTAAAGGGAAAAAAAGGTGATTCTTATGTCGAAAGATGCATGGAAGAAGTTGAGACAGGCATTCCCTCTACCGAAGTACAAACTGAAACAAGTATTCCTGAAAATACATTCTCATTACCACATGCAGTCACTGAAATTACTATTGGAAAAGAAGTGATTCCAAAATCAGGAGATTCTGTGAAGAGTTCTGATGTTAGCTTGGCAAAGATGGAAGGAGATATTTTGTTGTCCACAGAAAGAGCAGATAGCACAGTGAATATTCCAAAACCTGAAACTTACGCAGATATAGTTAAGCGCAGTGTTGAAGGACAAAAAATGCATACTTCAGAACTCAAAGTATCTCCAGCAGAATTTGATAAAGATAACAGTTTAACAGATAGGTTTTCTACATGTACTCTGACTCTTCAAGAGCATAAAATCAAATCACGGGATACAGAAGTCCCAAAGGCAGAAAGTTCCTCTAAGTTAGAGACTTCAGGAAGAGGATGTATACCATCATCAGCTGAAATTACTCTGGATGTAGCACAAGAGAAAATAGATGTTAGTCTTCCAAAGCAAGGGCTAGATACTCAAAATCAAGAGGCAGTAATTAAACAAGGAAAGATAAAGGGTGAGATGAAAATGACAGGAAAAGACAGTGAAGGAAGCCAATTGAAAAGGCCTATGAGTGAGTGGTCTACAGCAAAGGAATCAGAAGATGGTGCTTATGTTACAGCTAAGCTGGAAGATCTAATGGTAGAAATTCCAGTAGTGAAGATGGACGTTAAAATTACTAGAGTAGATCCTGAAATGAAATTTCAAATGGAAAGTGTTGAAAAGGACATGTCTGCAGGAGGGGAAGTGCAAGTAGAAAATAGAGCAGAAACAAGTAAAATTAAAACATACAAGTTTAAGATTCCAAAGTTTGGAGTGTTGCATTCAGAAGTCAGGGGTTTTGAAGATGATATCTATTTGCCAAAGTCAGAAGCTGATTCAGTGTCTAAAGCTGAAATAGGCACAGCAGAGATACAGCTTCAAAAATTAGAAAAATCTATTGGCCTGAAAAGTCCAGCTCTAGATAGTATGGAAGCATCTGCCAGAATAACAGAAGACAAATCACAAGATGACCCAGAAGTAAACATAAAAATTCCCAAGCTAAAAATACCAAGGTTTACTTTTAAAGCTCTCCCAATTGAAGCTGATGTTTCAGTGTCAAAAGTGGTAACAGATCCAAAGGGATCTAGTTCTGACATTGAAGTAGTGCAACTGCAAGAAAGCTCTGCTATCCCTGAAGAAACACCAGTGGCTCTAGAGGGTAGTGTTCAAAAAGCAAAAAGCAAAATTCTAACACTAACTGAACCTGACATTAAAACAGCACAGATGACTACTACCATAGGGTCCTCCCTTCCAAACACAGGGCAAGACATTCACTGGTCATATGTAGAGGGCCAAGAAGTGAGTGAGAAAGTAGAACCTGAACATGTTGCTATTGAAAGGTGTGAGATTTATACTACTGAAATAGTGAAAGAATCAGAGATTCTCTCATCAGAAGTCAAAACTCCTGCTTTGGGATTCTCATTGCTCAAGGTGAAGTTGCCTGAATCACATAGCAACTTAGAAGTGCTAGTCCAGCAGCCATCTCCAGCAGACGGTGTGTCAGTGAGCACACTTAAATATGCTGATGAAAGTTTTGGAGGAGCAGCACGGAGGACTGGCAGTGCTGAGCTTAAACTATATGACAATCTACACAGTGAGATTGAAGAATCTAGTGGAGAAGTAAGTTTGCCAAAATTAAAAACATCTGTTGTTGAACTAAAGCCTTCCAGTAAACTTGAAGAGAGTCTTCCTGGTAAATCACTGCAGGGAATAACTGCAGATCCTCTCTCTAAAGATGAGGATGTAGCTGAAGCACTAGAAGATGAAGAAAAAGACATAATCAATGGAAAAGAAAAAACTGATAGTAAAAGATCTTCTGGAAGATTCAAATTTTGGCTTCCAAGTATTGGCTTTTCATCTTCTGGTGATGAAACTAGCACAGATTCAAAAACAGAAGTAAAAAAGTCAGTTCCAGAAGAAGTGAAACCTGTTGACACATCAGATCATGATTCTTCTAAGCAAACTGAAAAAACTGGATGGTTTAGATTTCCCAAGCTTGGTTTCACATCTCCTTCCAAAAAGGCTAAAACTGTTGACAAAGAAGAGATGGATCATGGAGAGAGAAGAATCTCAGATGAAGATAGCCCATCAGATAAACCTGATGTATTTTTTGATGCACAAGAAAGTTTATCACCTAAAGATATAACAGAGGGTGAAACAGTTGAAGCTGATATGTTCTCATCTAATGTTCCAGTTTCTCGAACTATTGTGACATCTTCAGCAAGAACTGAACTAATCTTGTTGGAAGAAGAAAAAGGTCGTCAATCTAATATGCCTGGAGATAAAACCAAATGAATATTGTCTTTTCTCAATTCTCAATGAAAATAAAATAATCTACATGTACAGACTAAAATGTTTTCTTAACTTTTTAGTAACTGAAAATTAAACATAACCTAAAACATATTCATGATCACATTTAGATTATAGATTACTTCCAGAATGGAATATAACCTAGTACTATGAGAAGTACACTTAACCTGTTTAGATTTTGGAACTTTCTGACCTCCTTTTGCTTTCTTACTGAAATATTTTTCTTTATTTCAGCTAAGGTAATATATATATCCCATGAACATTTTAAAATGCAGAATAGTAACAGAATACTAGTATAGAGAGACTAATGCTTTACCTCTTCCTCTCTTCTCATTTTTTGATTATTGTGGTTGGTCATATTTAGCCTTAAAAGAATTTTAAAAGAAAAACAGAATAAATTCAAGACCAAAAACCATGTAACTAACTCACATTTTTAAGATACCAAAGCAAGACATTCTGACAAAGAATAATTATTGAAATGTGAATAAATAAATTTTTATGTATATATTTACTGAATATTAAATACACAGAACAATCTGCCACAGTGGTGGAATTGCTTCAAAGATTTTCTGGGACAGGAGATGTATATAATTATTTGCTTCTCTGTTTATATTAGTGCTTCTCTCAAGTGCACAACACAAACCAAAGTGCATATGTGACAGCCTTCACATGTATCAATAAAACACTGTCTGTATTCTTAATTCACAATAAACTCACCATATGAATAATAACTCAAGTATTGTGAGTTACTGATAGCGCTGTTAGCATTTTCTGAATCCGAAAACCCCAGCTTAAGTTTGCAAAAGGTTTGAGTATACCCAGCTCTCTGCTGAAGTGGCTGCTTAATGACAGGACAGATTCTAAATACAGTGGTAATGAAGACTTTTCATACATTACAATCATTAGTTTTATAGATTGGCATGTGCAGGCATGCTTCATTATAGCAATTTTCTCATCCTGTATTTTCTTTCTCCATATTCTACTTAGTACAGGGAAAGCAGACACAGCAAAACATTTAGAAACTGGGTTGTAAAAGAAGTGTACTTGGTTGTCAAACCATCTGTAGCTTGAGATGTTCTTCATTTCTGTATCCTTGCAGTAGGCTTAAATACTCTAAAAAGAACTGATGGCAGTTATAAAGAGAACTCTAATAATCTCTGAAGAGACTGTTCATATAAATGTATCATTTATTTGGAGCATTTCCCTGCAGTTTCCCTAAGTATAAAAGTTATTGTTCAATAGACCCCAAATTACCACATTAGACAGCAACAGCATATACTGGGACTGAGGAAAACTTTGTGATCAAGACAGGAAAATTGAGTCCAGAAAAAGGTAAGGTATGTAATGAAGGACATCACATTCTAACAGCAGCTCGCATTTATCTGCACAGCTTCCTTTACCTAAAATGTTTCGCAGGTAGTGTTCATTTACTTAGGCCCACAAATAGGAATCCACCTACACAACACTGAAGTGTAGAAGTCTGTTGCAAAGGTGGCAGAATCAAGTCAATTAAAATTGAGCTCTGAGACAGCAATGACCACAGAGCAGTAATCACTATCATGTTTTTTAAAGATTAATGAAATAGCTAGGGGAAGAGCAGTAGAAAAAAAAGAAGGAGCAATAAAACAATCCTCCAAATAGGCTACTGTCAGCTTTGAGAAAGGTGAAAGTCAGTGAATAAGCAACCAGGTTAACCCAAGGATCTGACCACAGGCGTAGCTAAGAACATTGCTCAAAGGGATGCAAGGAGCACAGACACAAACCTGCAGAACATAGACATTTTGTCAACAGGCTAGTTCTGATCCCACCTGCATCCTTAATTTGAGATGTTTAGGTTGTTCTTTTAACTGTGGTAGGTTTCCTTCATTACTGGTATTTTTTAACATCTGAAAAAATGGGCTACTCAGGTAAACCTCTACATACAGTCTCCAGACAAACAAACCTGCAACTGTGATTTGACATCTAAAAGAATGTATAAATGCATTTAAAAGAAAGACACTCCTACCTTGGTAATTTCTTGCATTGTTGGTTGGCTGTTTTGTTGTTATATTTGAAACAGGACCTCTCACGCATCCCAAAAGCAAGAAAGACAGCTAAAGAATGGAATGGAACGGAACGGAACGGAACAGAACAGTTCATTTGGGAGGGACCACTGCCTGACCACTTCAGGGCTGACTAAAAGTCAAAGCATGTTATTAAGGGCATTGTCCAAAATACCTTTTAAACACTGATAGGCTTGGAGCATTGACCATCCCTCTAGGAAGCCTGTTCCAGTGTTTGACCACCCTCTTTGTAAGGAAATGTTTCCTAATATCAAGTCTGACCCTCCTCTGGTGCAGCCTTGAACCATTCACATACATCCTATCCTATACCAGGGAGAAGAGAGCAGCACCTCACTCTCCACTTCTCCTCAGGAAGCTGCAGGGAGCAATGAGGTCTGTGAATCAGTGCCCATGACAGAAGAGCTATCTTCCAGGGATTATGGAGATATTTATGACTTTCAAAAAATTAAGTGTGCATTGATATAGCATAAATGGTAAATGAGAATTTTTCTCAGTACCTGGATGAAAGAAACAAAGGTATGATTTATCTGGAACAACTGGGAAAGAAAAATACTGGATGATAGGGGGGAAATGGAAAACAGATAACACAAAAGCTCTTGGAACAAGGTAGTGTCTAATGTGTGAGGCCAGGTGACTTTTAGTCCTGCCAGAACTCACAGATCATTAGAGACAGCTATGTTCTTTCTTGCTGTTATCTGCCGCTGGTGTCAGCAGCACTGTACCCACAAGGCACTGCACCAAACCAAGTGCTCTCAGAAAGGAGACTTCTGGGAGAGCAGTGCAGCAGCTCTGCATGAAAACCACTCATGTAAAGCAAGGCTGGTTTGCTTAAGTTGTACTCCAGCATAACATAGGTACATGAGATGAGCTTATCGGAGGAGAGTATCCATGCTCAAGATCCAAACCAACAACTTTTTTTAGGCATTAATAAACTAATACTGAGAAAAATCTGAACTACCTGCAACCAAACTAGAAAATCCATTCCAGGAAAATAAATAAATGCTAAGAAATACTTCTGGAGGCCCCAGCTTACACTTGGTATACTCCTTAACTCGAAGAAATCACAATCTAAATCAAAGCAAAAAGTGGATGGATAAGGACTATTATTAACCCTGTTTCATAAATGGAAAACAAAATTATTAAGAGATTCAAAGCCTGGTTATAATTTATACCATATCCTACCTTTGTAACATACAACAAGTAATTTAGAATTAAACTATGAGTGTGTCTAAGAAGTTTCACAAGAAACTGAGGAAATAAACTCAAGTTCCTCTTAGATCCAGTTTATCATCTTAATTGTAAACCCCTCCTTCATTTGTGGAGGAAAACCAACACAAGTGATGCCAGCAAAGAGCAGTCTCATAAGCATCAATTTTTCTTATATAAGCTGAACCTGACCCCATATGAGTCTTATATTACCAGAAGACAAGTCTCACAGCTTGTCCAGAAACTCTGAACAGCTTATCCAGATTTGAGCTCACAAGTGGAAAGTTTCCTTCTTGTTCCTGCAATACCCATCATCCCCAAAAAAGTGAAAACACAGCTTCGAGTGCCATCTAGAGGAGTACACCCTGCTACAGAAAATACTTTGTTGGCTCAAGATGCAACTGTTCAAACAGCTTTTCAAACTGCCCCTCCACTCATGTGCGCATGGCATAGAGCGCACAGCATGGCTCCAAGGAGAGGTCGGGCAAACCCCTGTCCTGGCACTGCATCTCTGAGCTGTGAAAGTGCTGCGGACCTTGTGAGCCTCTAAAGGCCTGTGGCAGCTCAGCTTCACACCCCTCTTGGCAAGGCCTCATTCAGGTGCATTTTGGCTCTTGGTGCAGACACGGACTGGGTAGCAGGAGTACAGACTTCCCCATCACAGTGCAACCTCCCCATTCTCCAGATGAAGCATTTTGGTGCTTTTGAATCTCTGCCCTGTGCTGAGATGACAAAGGAACTTGCTATGTTTGTCTATGACTGACTTGAATCTCTGTGAATACACACAAATCCCCATACAAATATGTCCCTTTCTCTACAAGGTCTTTTGGAGATGATCCAAACCAATTTTCCATTTTTTGGTTTCCCAGCTGCTCCTCAGCTATCTCTTCCAAACACTTCCAAGGCCCTTGGATTGTTTTATCCATCATTACAGATCAAATGCTTGCTGTTACTAATGCAGATTTTGAAGACATTTACTGATAACACTGAACTTCTGTATCACATATGTGCAAACATACTGAGGAAGATGCAGGTGTTTTTAGTGCTCTCCTCCCCTATTTCCTTTCTAAAGGCTGCTTTATATTTTGAGATTCCCACTTGTTAATAAAAATCCCTATCAAAATAGAACCTTCCCAGCTGGTTTTCACTGGCTCCATTGCATGGGTTTATTAGCCTGAACTAACAATATAACTGACCACGTATTGGTACTTGTATGCAAGAACAAAATTAGAAATACTTTTTTCAGTGCAGTGGGCTTTCACCTTGGGCTCTCTCTCCTCTGCCGTACATCAGTCCCAAAGCAAAAAGTTCACACTACAACTGCCTTTCCAGTGCCCAGGCAAAGTGTGCAGCCCTGGCAAGGTTCACAGAGCCTAAGACCAGTGTCATTCACACCTCTCCATTGCTGGGGCATGTGCTCTGCTTTCCTTTCCTGTCACTTCTGAGAGTCACCCAGGGCAGAGCCACCATACAGTGGTGTATATGGACATAAGGCACCAGATGGTTCAGGTTTATGGTCCCTGTGTGACTGCAGCAGAAAAGGAAGCCCAGAGAAACAACACTGACTGGAGCCAGCACCAAAACAGCCCCAAAGGAGCAAGGAGGCTCTCCAAGCACTGCCCACAGAGTAGGTGGGATGCCATTGTCAACCCAGCACTCACACATCAGCTTTGCTCTGCTTTTGACCCCCCATTTACTGCCTGTGGCCAATGCACAGATATCCAAGCATCCCCAAACACTCAGGGCTCCAGATTTAAACCACAGGTTCTCAATTCTGGAAACTAGCCTCAACACTTAAATATGGGTATTTTCCTGTACCTCTAATTCCTAAATGCTTTTAAAAATCTGCTCTTGCTATTGTAGGCAATTACTTACACAGCTCAAAATCTCAAGGTGGCCAGGAGGTTATTAAAAATGTGGTTAAACACATGTAAGCAAATACTGTTAATGGAACGTTAAGGTTGAAGTATATAGTTTCCTAAGATAAAATAGCATGGCAATCTATGTCTCTGATGTACTAAGATCCAGTTGTATCTTCCATGTTTGCTTTAATATCAGATAGCTTGTTATATAACACTGTATGCATTTCATTAACTCTAGAGTGAGGTAATCACACAAAAAAGAGAAGTGTCACACTGACTAATGGTTTTGCAGGCAGAGTCAACTGTGAGAAGTTAGCACCCCATCAATGTGGATACCAAATTGAAACAATTTTTCTGACAAAGACAGAAAGAGAAAATTCCCTGTTCTGCACAGGGAACAAGATTCATGTGGGGTTTTTCGTTTTATTTTGAATTTGTATTTCAATTCACTTCAGGGCCTGCCTCTCCAGTTACAGTCTTTCTGTCCCTGCACATCTTCCAGATTCACTGCGTATTTGGAATTCCAGTCTCGCTCAAAAAGATGTTTTAATTGTTCCTGGATAGGCAGTTGACTTCTCTGCAGGTTGGTTGAATTCTGTTTGATAATTAATCCCACACCAGCAGTGCTAATGAAGTAATCTTCTGACCAATTCGAAGTCCCTATGTAATGAAAAAGTATCTAATTAGAAAACATTAATTTCCCAGTGTTCTGTTTCACCCCCGTTCTTGTTAAGTCCACATTTGCCTGGCTTTGCTGATTTGCTGTACATCTGCAAATCTCATTAGGACCAATAGAGCAGCAGAAATGAGGTCACCTCCTTCTTATTCCAGACCTCAGGTTTTGGAAAGCGAGTACTAACTGCAACCCTGAGGCTTCATAACCTTCTGGTTCCTTACAGCCTGTGACAGAGATGCACAAACCTAATTATTACAAATATGCAAATAGAATGCTACACTGAGGTATTGAGAGGTGAAAGTCAGCATTTGATATGGGTTTCTGTGTTTAAAGAAAAAAATCCTTAATGGACTGAATTATCTTGTTAAAGAAAAACAAGAGAAGAAACTGGACCCTTGATCAATAAAACCTTGGGAGCTGCTCTGAGCTCAGCATGCAATGCCTGCTTTTAAATCAGGCAAAGTTGGGAATCCAGCACAGGCATTGTCTAGGGCTTTCTCCAAAGCTACCATAATTCAGTAAATCAAATACTGTGGGAAAAAAATGCACATTTTATCACTTAGCACTTCTCCTGCTATGTGCCTTAGCTAGAAAAATCTACCGTCAATTCCAGAAGGTGCTTAGCCATGAAAACAAATTATCTGCTTATCTGTCTTCAAAAGACAATTCAGTAAGAAACAAGTTCTATTAAAGGCAATTGGAGCTGCAAGTGCTCAGCCTGTTGGAAGATTAGGCTATTTGCTGGTTTGCATTGCTTGTAGGATGAGCTGACTGAAATGACAGAGCCCTTTTGCATTGCCTTTCTTGAGGGATCCTAATAAGAGAGTAAAAAATAAACATAATTCTGACTTTCAGGAATTGAGCAGCAATTGACATTACTGTTTTCTCATTTCCTTTCCTAGAGTTCTGTTCAACAAACAGTGCGTGGAATTAATTCCTCCCAGCAATTTAGTTTTATTAAAGCACGATGTTTTATACTAGAGCATCAGCTATCACTGCATCATTACGAGCACACAGTCTGTGAAATTCCTACTGTGCTTGTCACAAGCTGTGAACTCAGACTTGTCATGCTCTGTTCTTAACGGTTCACAGTCATATGAAATAGTCTCTTACTGAACCTGACCTACATTGTTGTCTCCCTTTCACATCTCTACTTCTTCACCCAGGGCAGACTGATTTACATGGCAAAATGGGGTCTTTTTTGCTATTGCAGCCCATCCTATCTCAGTCTCAATCCTATAGATCTAAATATACTGTAAGTGTTTGGAGTAATGGAATACATACCAATATAGGCTACTTTATCAGTGACCATATATTTGTTGTGATTCACTCTCCCATAAGGAATATTTGTGTGATTCATAACTGGAACAATGAAGAGTTTCTGGAGAGAGAGAAATTAAAAATATAAATAGAAATACCATAGTGCATGATTGGACAATGCAGATTTTCTATATTTACAAAGACTAGAATAGTACAGAAAAAACAGAATAGTCCACCCACTGTTATTAAATGTACCATAAAAGAGATTTTACTCTTATCCAAGAGAACTAGCAAATAGTATTTTCACTATACATAAAATTGGATAAGCAATTGAGATCAGATAAGGATAATGTTTGCTTCACAATGTTCCATTAGTGGCACAGCTATTATCATTACAGGGCAGACAATTAAATGCAGTTTTAGGCAGCTGTTTAATAGATCTGCATTTACCACTGATTGCTGCTCTTATTTTGTGCTAGAATGGGCTGATCACAGACACAAGGGGTACTGCAGGCATCAATAATGCCGAACTTTTTGTGTTAACTCTTATCAAACTCTTTTCTTGGTTGTTGTTTGTTTGTTTGCTTGTTTTTTCATTTTGGTAAAAAGCATTCCACCTTAGTTCTGTGACTTCACTCTGTCATGGTAACTGCATCATGTCGGGAGCTTCCATACCACCTCCCTCCACTTGATGCACTCCAGCCTAGTGCCTATGGCCTGTGTGTAATACTTAGTGTTCACAAACAGGTCCATTTGTCTAGGCAGTTAGCAGAGATCTCAGTCATTAAAAAACTGACAGTAATTAGACCCGTTCAAGATTCTTAGCACAGGAAAAGTTCTATGAAAAGAGCACTAGGTTGTCATATAAACTGTCACTGTCATGGTGCTCAGCCAAAGCTGCTGCCTGGATAATCAGCGAATGGTTTGGGTTGGAAGGGACCTTAAAGATCATCCAGTTCCAAACCCCTGTCATGGGCAGGGACACCTTCCAGGAGACAAGGTTGCTCAAAGCCCCATCCAGCCTAGCCTTGAACACTGCCAGGGATGGGGCAGCCACAACTTCTCTGGGCAGCCTGTGCAAGTGCCTCACCACTCTCATAGTAAATAATTGCTTCCTAATATCTAATCTGGATCTATCCTCTTTCAGCTTAAAGCCATTAGCCCTTGTCACAAGTGCTGCAGTTAGGCACACCCCTTGATATCACTAGTAGTCTGCAATAGCTGCTTCTTCAAGATTATCCCTTGGGCCTTATTTTCTCAAGGACCTGAAACAGTCATTGTAATGCCAGCATGGCTTCACTAAGGGGAAATCCTGCCTGACCAATTTGGTGGCCTTCTAAGATGGGGCTATGGAACTGATGAAGAGGGGTAGAGCAGCTGATGTCATCTATCTGGACTTGTGCAAAGCATTTGACACTGTCCCACACAACATCCTTGCCTCTAAATTGGAGAGACATCAGTTTGGTAGATGGACCACTTGGTGGATAAAGAACCATCTGGATGGCCACATGCAAAGAGTTGTGGTCAATGGCTCAATGTCCAGCTGGAGACCAGTAATGAGTGGTGTCCCTCAGGGACTGGTGTTGGGACCGGTCTTGTTCAACATCTTTGTGGGTGACATGGATAGTGGGATTGAGTGCACCCTCAGCAAGTTTGCCGATGACACCAAGCTGTGTGGTTCCATTGAGACCCTGGAGGGAAGGAATCCCATTCAGAGGGACCTTGACAAGCTTGTGAGGTGGGCTGATACCAACCTCATGAAGCTTAACCATGACAAGTGCAAGGTCCTACACCTGGGTTGGAGCAATCCCAGGCACAGCTACAGGTTGGGCAGAGAAAACACTCAGAGCAGCCCTGCGGAGAAGGACTTGGGGGTGTTGGTCGATGAGAAATGAACATGAGCCAGCTTCAGTGTGCGCTTACAGCCCAGAAAGCCAACCGTATCCTGGGCTGCCTCAAAAGGAGCGTGACCAGCAGGTTAAAGGAGGTGATCCTGCCCCTCTACTCTGCTCTCGTGAGACCTCACTTGGAGTACTGTGTGCAGTTCTGGTGTCCTCAACAGAAGAAGGACATGGAACTATTAGAACAAGTCCAGAGGAGGGCCATGAGGATGATCAGAGGACTGGAGCACCTCCTGTATGAAGACAGGCTGAGAAAGTTGGGGCTGTTCAGCATGGAGAAGACTGCATGGAGACCTCATAGCAGCCTTCCAGTATCTGAAGGGGACCTGTAAGGATATTGGGGAGGGACTATTCATTAGGGACTGTAGTGACAGGACAAGGGGCAATGGATTAAAACTTAAACAGCGGAAGTTTAGATTGGATATAAGGAAGAAGTTCTTTCCTGTTAGGGTGGTGAGGTACTGGAATGGGTTGCCCAAGGATGTTGTGAATGCTCCATCCACGGTGGTGTTCAAGGCCAGGTTAGACAGAGCCTTGGGTGACATGGTTTAGTGTGAGATGTCCCTGCCCATGGCAGGGGGATTGGAACTGGATGATCTTAACTTAAGGTCCTTTCCAACCCTAACTATTCTATGATTCTATGAGAATCTGCTTCTCTAAAACCTAGTACTTGCACACACATCTGGCAGCTTAGACTCGAAAGTCAGTGGGAGGCCTATATCCTCAGCTTGTCTTTCCAAAATCAAGTTTCTTATCATACCACGCTGACACTGATGTGGGCATGTGGATTGTTGAGAGCACGCAGGGACCTCAAATAGTAGAGCATGGCTGGGTCAGAGTGGGTCCAGCAGCTGACCAGAAGCCGAATTTGTACTCTGCATTCAAAAGCTGCACGTCTCAGAGCGTTGTCAATGGCTGGCCAATATCTAGAGAAAAGTAGATGGGTGGGAAAAGGGACAGTTTTGAAATAGCTCAGTAGAAAGCTGCAAGAGGAAACAGAGAATACAAGTAACATTGTGCACAGGTGGTATCTCAGCTACCTAGTAAGAGGAACACTTGTGCCTTCACTGGAAGTATAAGTAAGATTTCTGCCTTCTACACAGCCAGCTCTTTTCACAGTGCATTTTGAGACCTCTGGTCTCTGCCAAATTAGGTTGAAAATTATCAAGAAGTTTAAAGCTTAGTAAAACACATGTACATAGCTACACACACTGCATGGTGCCACCACGCTCATTGCATTAGGAAACTAAAAATAACAATAACAACTCCAATGTAAAGCCCAATCATACAACATGAAGTAAAAAGGATAGTGCAGAGCCCAGAGGAAAGCCTAAGAACCACTTTGTAGAATATGGCTATTTCAGGACTTGTCATGAACACTATTCCTCCCTATCCCTCCTTGTCCTCTTCAGTATGCCATGTGCCCTTGAGGTAATGAACATAGCTGTGCTCTCATGAACACGGGGTTCTCCATTTGCATGACACTTGTTTTGATAGTAGCTTAGGAGAAAATTTTGAACATCCTTGACCCAACTACACAACACTAAGTGCTGGACAATGTACATCCCAAGACTAGTAACTCCAAATGCCTGTACAGGACTTTCATCCTGTAGATCCTAACAAGTGCTGCATGGAGGAAAACAAGCATCTTCAGTACAGATTGGAGGACACATACAGAGAGGTCCAGCACTCGCTTTCAGTCCCATGGGCAATTATTAATTAATTTGCCTAACTTATTCCTTGGACCTTATGTACAAAGCCCTGAGTTCTCTAATTTTCCATTGCACATTGTTCTATGGCACTCAGCAGACTAGCCATGTACTTTCAGGGTCAGGTTGTCTTGCAGATCCTGAAAAATTCAGAAATACATATTTAGAAATCTTATTTTTCAACAGTTTCCTTTTTTAAAATATATCAGGTTTGAGTTGATTAACACTCAGGCATTAAGATAGCAGCTTTGTTCCTTCTGTCTCAGCTGCTGGAGGAACCTAACCTGAACTAATCAGCCTCAATTCATTGCACTACAGCTGGTTGCTGTGGAGATAGCCCGAGGCCCTGAACAGCTTTCCCTAGGCCTTTCAAACACTTTTTTGCATCTGATCAGGCCCTAGATGTCACAAATGGTGGATTAAGGCTTCAGATGAAGAATGAGGAGTATTAACACACTCATTCCTAAGGGGAAAAAAGACTTTCTGTGAATCTATTCTTAGCTAATAGCAGGAGATGAGAAACACAGAAATTCAACTGTACAACACAGAAACTGAAAATCCTCGAAGTTGTTTGATTTATAAAAAGTATCCTCCAAGTGGAACCTTGTCTTTGAGATTTCATTTCAAAGACAGTGGAATTATCTGTGTCTATCTATTATCCTTCCTGCTAACACATGCCCAGCTGCGTGGTATAATTCTGGCTAAAAGGAAAGCTAGAGCTCACCCTATTCCTTACAAGCCATGTTGTACATAATTATTTTGCCTGAGCTTCTTTCTCAGTCAGATTATTTAAATGATTGGAAAACTCATAAATGTTATAAGCAGATAATACTCAGGACACTTGGTTGCATGTAAACATCCTAATTCAAGCATATCTAAGAGGATTTGGAGTCTTAGTGGTTGCCCCATGACTGACTAATATTTTGTGTTACTCAGATATGAGCTGATGTACAGAGTATGCACAATTCTGCTATGACCTTAGGCAGTGGTCTACTACACACAACCTTGACCACTCCAGATCACCACTACCACCTTCTTTTTGAGAGCAGCTGCGGCATGCATGCAGCATGCTTTAGAAACTTGGATGTCCTTAGATGGAACTGTAAAAAAAAGGGAAATTGTCCTGGTTTGAGCAGCAGCAGCAGTCATTTTTCTCCTTCTTGGTAGCTGGTGCAGTGCTGTGTTTGACTTTTGGGCTGGGAACGGTGCTGATAGCAAGTATGTTTTGAGTTACTGCTTGGGTGTTTGGTTTGTCCAAGGCCTTTTCTGAGCTCATGCTCTGCCAGGGAGGAGGGGAAGCCGGGAGGAAGGAGAGACAGGACACCTGACCCAGGCTGGCCAAAGAGGTATTCCATACCATTGCTCGTCATACCCAGGATGTAACCGGGAGAGACCCGGAAGGGCTGGAGCTCTGGGGGGTTGGAGGAGGTATCAGTCGGTGCTCGATCGGGCAGGGTGTGGTGAGTTATGGGTCAGTGGCTGGTGAGGTGTTGTATTCTCTTCACTTGTTATTGGCTTTATCATTATTATTTGTAGTAGTAGTGGCAGTAATGATCTGTGTTGTGCCTTAGCTATTAAACTGTGCTTATCTCAACCCGTGGGGGCTACATTCTTTGGATTCTCCTTCCTAACTCTCCGGGAGTTGAGGGAGCACGGGGGGGAGTGAGTGAACGAGCTGTGCGGATTTGGTTTAAACCACGACAAAAATAAAAGCCCAGAAGCTTCTTTTAGAGACTGTTTCAGCTTGCAGAGGTCAGCAAGGACAGTTAAGAATCACCCTTTAAACTATGGGTCAAGTACATCAAACAGACAGCAGAACCAGAAGTCAAGAGTCTTCAGAAGTAAAGAACAGAAAGAAACACGTGTGGAAGAGGGGAACAAGAATATTTTCCCTGAAAAGCCTGATGTCAGGCATCTTTCTGCTGTTCCCATTCCTCTATTCCTAAAGCTACTCTGCTATGTTATGAAGAGAGTTGGATCCTGATTGTCCCTAGTCTGTCACTTCACAGTTTTCTTGCTGTGTGAAGAGCATAGCAGGCTGATTTAAAACACTAGTGAAGCACAATGGACAGTACTGGATACCATCCTTCCTGTAGCATAAGTATTTGCACAGTCCATGAGGCAGTCAAGAGCACAGAACAAAGCCTCAGTTCTCTCCAATCTGAATATTTCTGTTGCAGAAGGAGCAGAATAGCATATTGTTTCCTTTAAAAAGGGCAGTCAACTGATTTGCTCAAGATATAAATTGTACCTTTCTGGGTGAATGAAACGGCTGGTAGGGAAATATTCCATAACAGACACATAGACAAATTTCTGTGCCTCACTGATAATACTGGTTATAGCAAAGAAGTCATTGGTACGACCTTCTGGACAAAATACTGGAGGGGAGGCCTGAAAAGAAGAAAACACATGTCAGTGATTTCATCCTTTTTTCCGTCAGATTCTGTGAGTCATTTCAGATCTGTTCAGTTATCATTACAATAGCACGAACCACTTAAACTGGACCACTATCTTTCCTTATGCCTTACATGACCTGATGGGTCAGATACTTACCGATATATTGAGCCCACATATGACCAAAGAAGACCTGCACCCCATTCTTGCCATACTACCTGATGGATGAAGCTGAGTCAGCCCTTATTCATTGAGCAGTTCCAGAGAAACCTGTTGAATTAATTAGTATCTAACGGAAACACAAGTAACCGAGGACTGCTAAAGAAAATTTTCTGGCCTATGTTAAAATATATAGTTCACACTCTATCCTGGTACTTTTAAACATACTTACAGAAAAATAGGCTTTTGTCAAGATTCCATTGAATTCTACTTCCAGAGGCTGATGCATGTTAATGTGAGTAGAATAATTAAGAGGCCAAGGGAATGGGATTGTAGCATTAGGATGTCCAAGATCCCAGTAAGTACTAAATGTTTTCCAGAGGTCTTTGGCCAAGCAGCTGCAGTTGTATATCACAGCACCAAATTCTTTCACCTACAAAGAGAGCAAGCTGTGTCACAGCCCCAGAAAGAGCCACCTCCAAGTGTTTCTTTGCTTTGTTTCTCCCACTCAATCAGTATTTTACATCATGATGTTCCTCTGTTATGTGCTAGGATGTGAATTTTCCCCCAGTTTTTTGAAGCAGAGCTGACCTGAGATAAAGATCTCCAGTCCATATTTGCACTACCGATGTATATGTGTTTCATGTCTACAATCCAGAATTTACTGTGCAACACTCCTCCTGCCAGATGTCCAAAATCAACCTTCTTTACATGAGCCCCTGAAGAAAAGTGGGGAGAGGCAAAAAGAGTTTAGATACAGCTGGAGATGGTAATTTATACTGCTCCTGTCATAGCAGGACATGTCTGGGTATCTCATACTTACAGCCACTAATAACTGCCAAAATTCACAAGTGCTCATTCCTGGGGATACAGTAACTTGCAAAAATATGCAAAATGTGAAATTTCAGAAAATCCTTAAGGGCATGACAACATACACAAAAATCGTGAACTAGTGAACACATAGCACTTGTCCTGTGAACCCACATAAGCACCAGGCCAGAATAGGCCCTGGAGACCAGTTTGTCTCAGTTGCCCTATTGCAATGCAGAAGTTCTGAGTGCATCACTGAATAATTACCTTTTTCCTCTAAAAGTTCAAGGTCAGTTGAATTAGTTGCCAGAGTTGGAATGCTTGCTGCAATATACACAGAGACATTCTCTGCAAGTAGTCTCTCAAATCTCTTCAGAATATCTTCACCCTGCATGATACATTGCTTTTCTTTATATTTTGTTATAGAACATCTAATAAGATATATGCAAGTACAGTGTTACTAATGGATGCTTTGTTTGAAGAAGCCCAACACAAGAAAGGTCAGAAATTTCATCTATTTTAGGATTGCTTCGAGGAGAGAAAAAGTGGAGCAAAGATTCTGATCCAATGTAAATCAAAGCTTATGTTCTGTTGTTTAATGCTATTAGAGATAAGGCTTAAAAATACAACCACAAATATCCAAGACTTCAAAGGTGAATACCCCAGAGAAGATCAACTTTTGGATGCTGATGCTCAACAGATACACTGCATCAGTTCTCCCCAAGGATAAAATAACAGAGGCTGCCCTACACTGAGCTGTCCCTTTAGCAGAGACAGTGTTCAGCCTTACATCTGTCACTTTCCCTTCTTTTTCTGTAGAGGAAATGAGTCATCTTACATCACCAGAACCATCTGGGGAGGAAGACAATCCCAGAGAGCCCATGAGGCCAAGGAAGATGTGCCAGGGCAGAGGCAGAGGTCTGGCCTACTGTAATAAACAGGCCAGTGCCTGGCCTGTCAGCAAACAGCACAATTCCTGACACATGGTTAAACTCCACACCTACCTGAAATAGGGTGGCCTTGTCCCTTCTGCTTTTCAGAATAGTCCCCCAGACCCTGCTCAGGATTGCCTAGGAGGCTGACAGCTGCCACAGGCCGGAATAGAGCCAAGGGACACTTACAGACAATGGACAGCAGCAAGGTGAGCCTGTGCCATGGCCTCTCTCATTTATTTTTGGCAGTGGAGCCAGAGAGGCCCTGCAGGAAGCCTGGCTGCACAGTATGCCCAGGAGAGGAATGAATGTCCTAAATGGCTGCCCAATGGCATGGTTCAGGAACATCTGCAAAATGGGTGGATGCAGATGCTGTGCCTGTACACAGGGGACAAGGAGCCTCTGAAGCATGTAGAAGTCCAGCAGACTTTGTTTCCTGACTGTTCCAGCTAGCCAGTGGGAATTGGCATGTTCACTTGTGTATACGGATCCTGCAGGCTCTCTGGCCATGCCACTGGCTGCCCCTACGGCAGGCTGACCATCTGCAGGGTGAGAGAGTGTGGTTTTGAGGCTGGCCTCTGTCCGGTTGCTCTTAAAACATGGCACAGAAATATTCAGAGAAAACAGATGGGGTCTAACTTGCCCAGAGGAAGGAAGTTGGTGTGGTGCTTTAGACCAGCATGGAAAAACTTTCTGGGCTTGCTGGAAGCATCTGGAAGACAGGCCTCACAGTCAATCTGCCATCTACCACATGTACATACAACTGTAAATGTGCTTGTCATTGATTTGCTCCTACCTGCTTGGAAGATGAATCATTGACGTTGATATCCTTCCCAGCAAGAGACCAATAGTAAGAAGCCACATAAATTTTTTCCTGGGCTATATCAAGGAGTCTCATCCAGGCTTTGTACAGGGGTTTGGCTGCAGTGCTGTTTATCTCAAAAGCTAAGTCATAAGGAACATTTTCCACCAGTTCAAAGCTGCAATGACAGTTGCATGTTGTGAAGAAAGTGACTGTCACCCAAGCAGGAAACTAAGCAGGAAAGCTCTCAAGCCATACAGCTGGCCATTTTGGACATCAACCTCAAACACAAACAAGCAGAGCTGGACAAACAAGCTGGGACTACTCTCTATGCCCAGTCTTTATAGCCAAGCATATATCATACAACATGATCCCAAATCCAGCACAATGGCTTATCAGTAGCTGTTCTGATCACTGCCGCAAACGGAGGATGTCTGAAGATGGTGGAGATGCAACAGAGGTGTGCTGAACATACAAGCATAGGACCAGTCCTAGAGTATTCATACTGCCTCTACTGCACCTCATAACAGGCAACTACTAATTACCCAATGCCTAAACAACCCCTCACTCTTCCCAAATTAGTGGTACTTTATCACTTATTATACAATGGGAAGAGAACAAAAGCCATGCTGATACTGTCAGCACTGTAACTATTGTTCCAGTGGGTGATTACTTCTCCATGTGCCATCAAGCCTGGCTTACCTGCAGGAATCATTTGATCCATTGGTGTCCTCTTCAATTATTGTGTCTCCTGGGAGACCTCCATAGAGCTCTTCTTTCTCCTCCATCTCTTTGTAAATATTGACAACTGCTTTTTCTCTGCTAGGATCAACTGTGCTTTCCACTTTCATGAAGTAAACAGCCAAGACAACAAGACCAAGTAACAAAATTGCCCCTAAGATTTGAAACTAGAACAGAATACAAATAGGATAAGATATAAGTGATCACCAAGTCACTGATACACCAGCTAATGGATGACTACCTGTTACATGTAACTCACAATCTTTGAATAGTAGTTCTACTTTCAGCTACTGGCAGACAGCACCCTTAGATACACCACTGAAAATGTGGATCACAAGCTACAGAGGGGTTGGGTTATGTGAGGACTGAGATTTTAGCTTTGCTTTAATTTTTCCTGTGCCAACATACCAAAAAACTTGGGTTTTTTTCCAGAACGTTGTGATTGATTTGACATTTATTGGCTTTATTTTAGCACAAGACAAATGGGTGTTCAACAAAAACTCCACAAAAATCAAAATAAGGAAATCCATAAAACACCGTCCAGAGCCAGGGCTGCAGGATTAGATTCTACATTACGCCCTCTCGGCAAGGTTTGATCAGTCTACTGGATAAATCAATGAGGGCTGCTGTGTCACTCACTTGTTTACAAATAAGATTGAAACCTATATGTATTTCTAAAATGGGCAATAAAATCATTCCTCTTAATCTGTTACATCTTTTCAGAAATGCCAGTGTAATCTCAGCTCTTGTAAGCAAATGTAGTGTTTCCCAATAATTACCGTTTTGACGTCTTTTTGATTGTTCACACTTAATTTCATGTTGGAGGCCTCATTAAACATCAGGGATGTTTTTAATGCTTTTTTCACAATCTGAAAAACAAAAATGTATGCAAGGGGAAAAATAAAGCTTTATGGCAACATTTGTAAAAAGACAGTTACAGACTAAAAATGAAGGTTACTGCCATTGCTTAATACAGCACTCTCAGATTTAAGTACAGATCTGTGCAACATCCTCACTGTGTTATGGGTCTTGAGTGACATTAACAGATTCCGAAGGGAGAGGGAGAGACAGGTCCCTGTGCTTTTTTCCTGGTGCTGTCTACACACTAAAATCACTTCAGCGAAAAATGTGTAAAGAACTGCATTGCTGCCTCTCCAAGTTATCCTTCAACACCCACTTTTGTCCTGTTGCAAGCTAAAATATTTGCCAACAAGCAATAATTAAGTGTAGGAGCTGTGAGTGGTAGGATACAATATCAATGTCATCCTGTGTGTGACTCCATTAAGCTCCTTATGCCTGTGAGTTCTCTGCAATGCCAGCACCCCATCCAGAAGGGACATTGTTAAGGAGATAGGGACCAGCCCAAAATAGAAACTTGTCTTCACCCCTGTTGCAACTGTGACCCTAGAAAATAAGTTAACTTCTTTTTCTCCTCAGACAATATTGCTCCAATCTTGTGTTATCACCAACAGAGGTAATTGCAAAACAAAGTACCAAAATATGGCAAAACTCAAAGCAGTTAGTAGGCAAGGGGTAGGTGGCCACTTGCCTACTTTGCCTTCTCAAAAGGTCAAACCAAGAACCCCACACATGCCCAATATATCACGAATTATCCCTGCATCAGCAGAGGTGAATTTACCCCATACGAGTCAGCTATCATTTAGAACCACAGTTTCACAGAAAGGTTAGGGTTGGAGAGAACCTTAAGATCATCTAGTTCCAACCCCCCTGTCATGGGCAGGGACACCTCACACTAGACTTGGACATTTTTCATGCTTAGAAGCAAGAAGCAAATCCTGGGATATGATAGACTTCAAAAAGTGCTAACAGATGATATCACCACCTGCCCAGTCCCAATCCACCACTTCCTATCCCTGAGCCACTGGGCATTTGTAGCCAGAAAGGTAAACATGCTGTCATGGTATCAGATATGCAGTTGCTCTGTGGCAACAGAGCATATGTGGGGGGTGGCCACACTCAAACAAGTTTTAGGTAGGAAGGATACTGCCAGGTTTGTCCCATCCATCTTGCCCTATGTTCACAGCTATTGTCACCTGAATTGGATGGGCTCATACATAAGGCAGTATTGCCACACATGGCCATGGTGCATCCAGCTCCTGCCTACTCCACCTTTCCGTACAGATGCTGTGATCACATGGAACAAGCAGGAGTTGGACACTGCAGTGACATAGCCCCAAAGGCTTCTTATGGGACCTAACTCACAAAAACTAGTATGATTGAACCAAAGAGGTGGAGGATATCTTGGGAGACAAGGGACGTGGGTCTGAAACAATGACTTGGGGAACACAGACAGGGACTTGGAAAGAGAGGACCCAAGGTAAAAGAGTAGGCAAGGGAGAATAAGAAAGTTAAGAGGAAATAAGAGAGAAAAAAGCAAAGGTATGAACAATCATGTTAAAAAGTATGCTAAAGCTGCAGAGGTGAATGCTAAGTTTCTGTTCCAGAGCCTGCTTGTTGTTGTTATCAGCTGTAGTCACCACAGTGGTACCTTCTTTCTAAGGCAGTTTTACTCACACTTTTCACTAGCACTTCTTTTGTTGCCCCCAGATTCAGATGCAAGCTTTTACACTAGAAATAGTTATAAATGCTGGCAGTGAAATACCTACCCTTCCAGCCCTGCAGGAGCTGAGCTGCTGCCAGCACTGACAGACAGCGGGCCTTTACCTGGTGCATATCAGGTCCCCATGCCCCTGAAATCCCAGCTCATGTTTTAAGCACAGCACAAAGAGGTAGTGTCTTACCCTCAAGAGCTTACAGGCCAAGCAGAGAGGGGGAATATAACACACACCAAGCAGAGAAAGCTGTGTGACAGCAACACACATCATTCCCCCATTTTGAGAGGAAGCGGTCAAATACCAACCTAGAAAATTTAGTGGGAAGAAAAGGAAGAAAGAGCAAGAGAGAAGATGCTGAGGAGTTTGAAGGAAACTGAGGCAAAGGGATTTTAAAGGAGGAGGAGAAAGGCAGCTGAAAAACAGCAGCAGCAGCCCTTCAGCCTTGGCCAGGAGCACCCAGTGAGGTTGCAGGTCACACTCCACAGCTTTGGCAGCAGCTGTCCCCACCAGTTCTCATCACAGAAGCAGAACCTGAGAGGTGTCACCTTGTCCCTCTGGCCCCCAAAGCTAAAGTGCTCCCCATAGTACAATGAAGTGACCCAAGCAGTATCTTGTTAAAGAACTACAGCTGCAAGGGCATTTACAGCCATTTGATGGCTTCAGAAGGAAGGAGCTTCTGAGAAACAACTTGTTTCGGTTCTCTTTTCCAGCAACAGTTACAAAATGGCTTCAAAAAGCAGCAGTTCTCATAAAAATATGAAAGCGAACAGATCTCATATGTGCCATAATCACAGAATCATGTACCATTTAGGTCAAGGTGCTTCTTGGTGTCTTTGACTGCTAATGGGTTAGATTCCCAGCTGCCTTACAGAAGTCATGAGAGCTGCACTAAAATAGGAAGTTTAACTTTCAAGAAAGAAACCAGCACAGACTCAACCAAAATGCTTAAGAATAATATTGTAGCTGGTCAGTAATTAACTGCAGCTTCCTCAAAGTTTTTAGAGCTTTACCGGCTGCCAATTTCAATGACTAAAGTTTATCCAAGAGCAATAAATACAAGTATTGCTTAGTGTTCCTTCACAAACTGGAACACAAGCTAATACCACAATCTGCTGAGTGCACACAGGAGACTTGTTTATAATATTAAAGCTGTTTTCTCCATGCTCCCTAAAAAACTTTTGGTACTTCTTTTCTCCATCAGCATCAACCTGTTTCACATTTTGGATTTCAAACACAAGGATGAGACTTTTCATTACACAAAACCATCCCCAAGAAGCTGTTTGAAGCTCCTCAGATGAACAAAGTGCTCTCAGATGAACCTCCAGTACTCTGAAGATGACGGCAAATGTACTTACCATCCTGCAAGACTTCTTTCTGTGCAGATCTCCTACTGCAGTCCAATGTTACTCCAACTCTGCTTACAAGAAGCAGTGCACATGCTTTTCACCAGCAGATTTATTCAGGGTTCTTCTGGGTTTTCCTCTTCCTGCTGCAGATACTTCCTCTTAAACACAGAGTTTCATAACAGGCACTGACAATTGAGAGTCCCAAGTTATTACAGACTCATAATAGTTACGGTTGGAAGGAACCTTCAGATCATCTAATTCCAGCCCCCCTGCCATGGGCAGGGACACCTCACACTAAACCATGTCACCCAAGGCTCTGTCCAACCTGGCCTTGAACACCGCCGTGGGTGGGGCATTCACAACCTCCCTGGGCAACCCATTCCAGTGCCTCACCACCCTAACAGGAAAGAATTTCTTCCTTATATCCAATCTAAACCTCTGCTGTTTAAGTTTGAACCCATTGCCCCTTGTCCTGTCACTACAGTCCCTAAAGAAGAGTCCCTCCCCAGCATCCTTATAACCCCCCCCTCAGATACTGGAAGGCTGCTATGAGGTCCCAACTTTCTCAGCCTGTCTTCATACAGGAGGTGCTCCAGTCCCCTGATCATCATCTTGGCCCTCCTCTGGACTTGTTCCAACTGTTCCATGTCCTTTTTATGTTGATGACACCAGAACTGCACATAATGCTCCAAGTGAGGTTTTTCATCTAATCATCTAGTTGTTGTGATCCAGTTCTTAAGCTCCAGGTCCTGATCTTCACCTCTCTGATGTAACTTTGTGACCTGGTCCAAACTTGGTTGAATGGCTAAGCTCCCACTGCCCCCAGTGATCTAAGATCAGTCTAGATCAGCAATAGAAGACACTGGTTGAAAGCACTGCTCAGCTTCGGTGCATTTTGCATCCCAGACATAGCACTGTTCTCAATACTTCATTCTTAGACCACCAGAAGCTTGATTTTAAACAAATAGACAAACCAATCCTGCAAACCCATCTTCCTACCCAGTTCCTCTTGCAAGCACTCTCCTACCCGGTCATCCTTGGACAAACATAAGGGAGCAAACTACCTCTGCTGAAACAATAATACAGCTTTTGTCTTAAACCAATGGTGTTTGGAATTTGTAGTGACATTGCTGAGGGGGAAGTTAAATACAATGTTGAGTTTGAGGCAGTTTCTAAGAATTATGTCTTCAGTAAAAATCCAAAGGCTGCACTTCAGCCAATACAACCCAATACGACAATGCTGCTGTTAATTCTCCAGGCAGTCCCTATTGAACCAAAGGGTGCAGTTCCCTAGTCCAGTACCTGAGGAAGGCTGCTCTAAGGGGGAGAAAAAATGGAGAGATACCTGAGGACTACTAATGCTCACAAGGCTCTATCATACTTTCTATTAAGCTGCTTAAGATGGAAAAGCTAAAAGGAGCCAGAGGATAAGTCAGGTCTGGTAGAAAGAGGCCTTTCTCTGGAAGCTGAATGTGTCATGAATCCTCTGCTTCCCTTGGGATTAAACCCGCCATTTTTAAAAAGAGGGAAAAAGGAGCCAAAGAACACTAAGGCAGAGGGTGCAGACCTAGAGGATCTTTAAAGTCTCTTCAACGCAAACCGTTGTATGATCCTTTGAAAACACAAGCAGTAACTCAAATGTCAAAAGTGGAACAAAAGAAGATGGTGGAGCAGGATGCCTGTCTGACCAGCCACCTCTATCCTGAATTTACTGCTGTGCACAGATCACCTATCACTGGGGCCATCACAAATCTCTATTAAAAAAGAGCTTAAAAACAAGGCAGAGGCTCCTGCCATCCCTTTAGACTCCAGTTACCAGAAAGCTGAAGGCAGGATCCTGCTTCACCAAGGCTTCCTCTGCAGGCAGGAATAAAAAAGCAATTCCAGTGAGCCACCATGCTGAAGGCTCAGATCACCTCTGGGAAGTGTCCCTGTCCCTCCACTGGCTTCAGAGGCAGAACATCCAAACTGAATATTGCAGCTAAATGCCTCATGTCAGGAAGCTTAACAACAACCCTTGTTGCTCTGTTTATGCATAGGAATGAAATCCTGGCATGCACTATGCTGACATAAATCACAAAAGCTCCCACTGATGCAGCGAGTTCAGGCTCGTACCACACAAGCAGTAGAACATTTATATGAAGTTCAGGACTTATCCTTGATTGCTTCAGTACCATCAGTTTAGTTCAAACTAGGAGAGGCTGGGTTACATCAATGGGAAGAGCAGCTTCCAGAAAAAGGACCTGTATTTCTCTTCCTCCTTGGCAGCTCTCTAACCACTTACAGCACTGATTAATCTCATCATGTTCCCTCCTCCTCTCCAGCCTGCAAAACCCTGGTTTCCTTCTGCTTATCTGATTTCATTTACCAGCCCAACATCAATGAGGCATTTCTGATCCTGCTAGCAGTGTTGTAGCTTTGAGGGTTTAAGGATGGAAGAACGTTTGTGGGGAGAATATGATTTATTTGACCAACCCATGCAACTGGAGAGAGGACAGAAAAAAAGACTGGCAAGTTTCAGGGTAAAGAAGAAACCTTTTTTATTCCTCCACTTCCCTATCTCTCAGGCAAGGCTCCTTCAACCAGTTGCTCTGGCTGCCTTGCCACCACCCCACACAGGGAGTAAATACATCTCTCACTGTATGACTGGATGTCACTGTGATTAACTTACACCCTCTAAGGAGCATGCTTGGACTCCAGCTTGTTAGACTGAGCGTGTTAAAAGATACAGTGGAAGATCTTTTAATGCCTGTGTGGGAGGTTTGCTAAGAAGAGACTGCCAGTTTAACACGTTCTCATCTCCAAGAGCTAATAATAGACAAAAACGTTGCTACCACTGCAGCCATTACTACAAATTTACATTTTCCATTTCACGAGGACTGGGTGGCTGGGCTCCAAGCACCAACAGTTACAGAGGGACGGGGGGCAGGAGCAGTTAAAAAGAAAAATGCTCTATGTGTAATTTGTGCCAAAAGATTGTATACTCAAATGAGCTGGGGGGAAGTAATTTCAGGCCAAGAACTGGGAAGTGATTCAGCTGACAAGCCTAGAGAAAATTATGATGCTTTTGTTTGGAAATATTTTTAAATATTTCCTCAATTTCCACTTTTTTAAAAAAGACAATAAATTCACTAAGGTATCTAACCATGGCCTTGAAACATTTAACCTGAAATATTTAACACTTATTTGGAATGATTTTGCTCATCCTTAAAATGTATTTTGTTTCAGAAAAAAAATTATTAAAAAAAAATCTGTGATTTTCATAGCTCAAGTGGTTGCAGAGAGGCTTTTGCTTCTCAGTCTTGTCACTCTTCTTGTCTGGCACTTGCCCTCCAGTCATAGGTTGCTTTTCCTGGTGCAGGTATTAGGAAAAGCATCTTCTGTGCTGTCTGCCTTGAATGTATCTGGCTTTGCACTACAAAAATTACACTCCAATTTGCAAAGTATCTGGCCACCCAGGAAACCACTGGCCTGATGCCTGATCCTCACCTCCTGAAGAACAGTTTTGTTGCTTACAGAGGTTGCTTTGCCTGTGGTCAAGGTGTGTTACCTTCTCTCTTGCGGTCATCCACCGTCTGCCAGCCTGCCCAACAATCAGCAGCTGGGGGGAGATCCATTCCCTGGGAGAAACATACCATCAAAGAAGTGACCTGCTATATATATATATATATATATATATGTACATGGCTACCACTGTACTAAAGCCACAGGTCCACCTCTGTCTCTGGATCTTGTCTACAACATGTCCCCATGTGGATGCCACATTATGGCTTTGGGTTCTTTTTATTACTGCCTGTGGTTCCTGTTGAGTTGGATGTAGACGGAAGCAGAAGTGTTACTGTTGAACAAATCTTTTCTGGCACCAGTTCTTTTGGCCAGTACAGTATTTCCAGGGATTTCTGTTCAGAAGAGGGAAAGAAAGCTTAAGCAGGGTAGAGCCCTAGTGAGTGCTAGTTTCTTAGGGTCAATTTTCTTGGCTTTCCTTGCTCAGCCCACATCACCAGGAGACCCAAGTAGCTTTTCTAGATAACTGCATCAGGTGTGCTCCTATGCACAGGTGCTCCAAGCCTCTGCAGGACTGCATCCAAATGCTTGTGCCCCTGCTAAGGAAAGCAACCCACCACCCCAGCCAAAACTCCCACTGTGGCCCCACACCAACCCCATTGCACCACAAATAGGTGAGGGCAGAGGGTATCACAAGCTTTGCTTTTCCACAGGTAAGACACAGTAGAGGAGGGTCTAGTGGTAAATCTTCACAGAATATCATGAGAACCTGTCTCACCAATGTTTTGCTTCAAGGAAGGATTCTGCAAACCCTACTTAAGGCAATTCTTTCTGGTGTTCCCTTCCATACACACGTGGAAAACCTGTCTCTATTTCCCAGAGCAGATGAAGACGTCGAAAAGCCAGGCAGGACTGCAACTGGACACTCAGTAGGAAGATGCATTTTTGCCGTTTGTTTTTTAAATTGTGCCAGAGAGCAGTTTTGGACACAGTTCCACTACCTTTTATATTTATTCAGTCCATTAAAAGTCAATGAAGTGGATGCACTATTGATTTCAAAAGGGCACTTCACATAGCATCCTAACTCAAATACCACTCAGTGTGGCTGGGGAAGCCTGTGGAAAGGTAATATAGTGTGTGACTAGTCCTGAATGTGAGAGAACACAGAAAACCCCCTCCGCAGACACAGTATACACAAAGTAAGCTTAAGCAAGCTTTCTGAGAGGCAGAATTTTTGTGTGTCTGTGCATGTTTTAGTTATTGCTGGCAAACAATGCAATAGTTTTATCAGCTACACATGGCCTCTAGAAGGTGTGCTAATGCAGAGAACATGGAGGCAGTGTCCCAAACAGCACTGAGAAGGATGGGGGATGTTGCAGGTACCTGAAGGCTCTGCAAAGGGGAAGAAGGAATTAATGTTATTTCAAAAGTACCAGGAAGGTCAGACAGAACAGCAGAAGGGAGAGAGGACAGTGATGGAATGAAGAGAAAAATCAGAATTCCACTGACACATAAACTCATATATACATGTAAAAGTATATATAGGATGAAAGCAAGAGAGAGAGTCTAATAATGTTGGGGAATTATCATATCCAGGCAGGATTTAGCTACCACTGTTAATCATGGTGTCGTGGTTTAAACCAAGTCCCCCAACTCCCGGAGAGTTAGGAAGGAAAATCCAAAGAATGTAGCCCCCACCGGTTGAGATAAGAACGGTTTAATTGCTAAGGCATAACACAAATAACCACTGCCATTACCACTACAAATAATAAAGCCAATAACAAGTGAAGAGAATACAACACCCCACCAGCCACCGACCCATAACTCACTCCACCCTGCCCGGCCGAGCACCGCGTGCTCCCTCCTCCATTTTTCTCCAGCACTCCACCCCTCCAGCTCTCTCTCTCCCAGTTGCATCCTGGGCATCAGGTGCTATGGTATGGAATACCTCATTGGCTAGCCTGGGTCAGGTGTCCTGTCTCTCCTTCCTCCCGGCCTCCCCTCCTCCACCTGGCTGGAGCACGTGCTCAGAAAAGGCCCTGAACAAAAACACCCTCAAAACATACTTGCTATCAAGCAACTGTTCCCAGCCCAGAAGTCAAAACACAGCACTGCACCAGCTACAAGAAGGAGAAAAATGACTGCCACGGCTGAACCCATGACACATGGCAATGAAATACAACAGCACTAAAAATTAAATCAAGTATCACCCTACTATACTCAGAAGACCACCTTTGGGTGATGGGGACTTCAACCTGTAAGTACAGGGGAAAGGGAACTCCTGGACTCTTGGACAGAGATCTGACCCAGCCATAGGTGTCACCAGGACAGACCCACTTGCACTGTGAGCCTTCAGTTACTGACAGCTCTTTCAGTATGCTGTACTTAGCACCAGTGTAAACAGGCAGTTGAAAAATCTAGTCCAAACACACCCCCAAAAACACACAAAATCCAGAATCTTTGTCACATGATAAAAGAATGATTTATTAGAGCAATTTTACGATAAAATTATATAAAATAACAATTTGTCTTTTAAAGATGTCCACAACATCACTTTGAAACAAAATGTACAGATACTGCCTATAATCCGAACAAAAATAAATTACCATTCAAAAAGAAAACAAAAGAGGAAAACAATTTGGGCAGGAGAAACAAATCAAAAATATACACAGCATTTCAAGAGGGTGTGGAAAAGAGAAAGTCATTGATTCAAGTTATACAAATGTGTTTCAGCTTTACTCTCAGACAGCTCAGCTTGCATTTGTGTTGCATGCAAATGGAATGATCCAGTGAACAGTTCAGAACAGCAGAATCAGCAGCATAACAACAGCAGAGAGTGAAATAGGCACAATTAAGCACGGGGCACATTGAAAGTGAACAGGTAGTTCTGTCTGGCCTTTGCAAAAGTTATACACATTTACAGAACTTCAAAAATAGCTAGTGTGATCTGCAAAACAAGCAAAAAACTAGCCAGATTTTGCACTTAAATACTATACACTTTATCTTTCTTTTCTCTCCTCTTTTTTTTTGTTTCAGTAGGCTGTATGTAAACATTCCACTAGTTGTACCTTTACTGAAATACTCAAAGGTGATGCAGGCGTTCCGTTTCTCCAGGAGCACGACCACAACATGATGTCATTGTAGATACATTTAGGTCCTTGCCCCCAAAGCTCATACACATTCTCACAGGAATTTACATTCACGCTATCAGAACAGAGTAACAGGTTTTTACATTTGAAAGCATCAGACTGAGAACATGGTTTTCAAGTATAATGGAAGAGCTGAGGCTGGGATTTTGAAAGGTGTGCATGGCATCAGGCACCCAAATAGTATGGAAACCCAAATGGACCTGAGCATTTGCTTTCCCCAGGACTTTGAGAATCCCATCCTTCATTACATTTTTTTAGTCAGATACAAAACACATGAAAGCAATATGGTATGAAAGTGACCCACAGACCACTGTCACCACTAACAACCTCAACACAAGGCCCATCCATACCTCACAGAAGCCAACAGGTATTTAACACACTGATCCTGGGCCACCTAGATACACCACTTCTAGTGGAGTCACCCAGAGGCATGTTTTAATGATCGCATACAGTACTGCTTGTAATAATGAACAATCAATGAAGGAGTTAGTCAGGTGGCCAGCTCTTTGGCTTGTCTGGAACAGGCAAGTGCAAATGGGGTGTACTTCTGAAGCAGTGAATACAAGAAAAAGTTTCATTTCATCATTAACTCGCAAAACTGTTTTAAATGCAGAGATCCAAGGAATGTCATGTCAGGACACAGAAGCATTTTAAAGTTTAGCTGAGTCACAAATAAAACAAATCAAGCTGTGCATCCTCCACCCCCTTCACACACACATTTCCAAATTATAAACAGACACCAACTGTTGCATCTTTATTAGTCACTTGAAGAGGTACCATATTTTGTGGGTTAATTGATGCTAGGTGTCTGTGGAATCTCTCCTGAGTTCAGAACAGAGCAACCAAGGAATAAAATTCATCCCTAATGTATTCATGGATGAAAGAAGAAAAAAGCAATTTTCAAGTGAAAGTACATGATAGGACCTCTGTTTAGAGAAATAAAATCCACTAGAGCATAACCATGAAGAGGTATAAACACAGTTATCAAATAATACGTCAGATGTCTGCGCAACTCACTTGTCTCTACAGCAAAACTGAAACTAACAATACCTTATCAGTGAAGGTCCTTCAACTCCTAGTGAGTTGAGGTAGCATCTGGTTGGTTCAAACCCTAACCCAGAAGAACCTTAAAAATGGTGTCTTATATGTCAGACACAATACCACCACTTATGATACTCATCAAGGACATAGGTACTTCAAGAAAAGACAGATCAGAATAAACAACGGAATGAACACATTCAGATAGTGCATATATTACAGGCAGAAGAACATCAAGGGCAAATTCTTTTTTATTCTGCATTCATCTACATGAAATCCAGCAGACTTCTTCATGGAAGAGCATCTCCATACAAGCTGATGAGTCTTATACCTACTGGAAATCTTGGAAGGATATTTGCACTTATGTTTATCAGCCAGCATCTTGCACACTTGAAGAAACTAATGGCCTGTTGGCATACTCCCACTCTGGGACTGATCCTGTTTCTGCTGAATTGATAGACAGCTCCCACTGGCATCACCAGGAAAGCCATCACGATCTTGGCTAGTAAGATTAAACACTTTGTGAGCATCCCTATTTATTTAAATTATTTTAACAGGTTCCCCCTGTTACAACATTCTAGCAGAAAAGCTCAGGTAACTACTGAAGCTAACTAAAGAATCCACTACCCACCCCCAAAATATAAAGTCAGCACACAAGAAGCAGTCAAGTTTGGGAAACCATTTTCACTGGTTAAACTACACACTGTATGAGGGCAAAGTGGAACTCATCTGCTCACATTTCCCAGTAAATGTATCCTCGTCAGCTACAAAAGAACTTCTTTACTCAATTACTTTTTATTGATCAGGAAGAATTAAAAAGGAATTGATACAAGACTGAAAAAACTGGGAGCAAACCCATCTGGAAGAGGCCCCCTCAAAACCCAAAAACTTAGTTCTTCAAGCCACAAAAATTGCTTAAGTGTTTTGCACTTTAGCAGAAAGACAGAATATAAGAAAACAACTGGTTTTAAACAAGAAATTGCTCAGTGCAACTGTGCATAACCCTTAGTGTTTGTAGGATTATAACAAACCAAAACCAAAATGCAGACAAAAAATGGCAAACGTACCAAGTGCCTGACACTGTTTAACAGTATCTGAAGAATACCACAGAATGATGGTCTTCAAGCACTTTCGCATTGAAAAAGATTCATAACAGAACTATCCATAAAAGGTGAAGCTACATTTTAAGCCATCATTTTTTCAGCGCTGTCAAGTGAACACTAGTTTACAGCAACTGTGTAATTAAGTTTATTGCATGAGCCATTGGAACAGATGTTTTTATTAGCAATTACCTAATCACAATATTTTAGTCTTTGGCTCAGCCAAGAGCATTTGTAGCTCATTGTAAAAGGTTGTATATGTAAAGGGGGAAAAAAACCAAACCTCCAACAAAACAACCAAAACCAAATAGCAGCTTAAAGACAGCATTTGTAGCAAAGTCATGAAAATTTGGCAAGCTAAACTGTAAAATCTGACTTTTTGTACCTACCCCAAACATTGGGCCTGAAACACCATCAAAAATAGTAATTGTATTAGTAGTCTTTACATTCATATCAGCATTAACTTTTATACTTTCTGTAGAGCAAAAAAAAAAAAATAGTTCATTCTGTTCTGTTTTGGGTCTTGGACTGAAAAAGATGCACAACTTCACTGTGGTTGCCTTTTTATGGCTTTTTACACAACTGTACTAAGAGTTTCAAATACAAACCCATGATATTGCACGATCATTCTGTTGGATTTTCACATTGATTCCAACAAAGTTGTTATGCTTCACTTTTACACTTAAAAGAAAAACAAAACCAAAGCAAATATAGAATATAGTACCAAAAAAAAAGGTTTTTAAAATTGCGCCTCATTACAACTGAAAAATGATGAACAGGTCAATGCAACACTTTATCTTTGACAGTATTGGATGGAGCATGTGCAAAGCCTGTTTTCTTATGGCACACTGGAAGAAGTAGTGAGTAATTTTCCAAAAATCAGTTTGCCTCTATGCTGAATATGTGCTGCTCCACAGTGTTAGTCTTGTTTAAAAGGCATACACAGACCTTCCATCCACCCTCACAGCATAGATTATCTTTTTGTGCAACGTGTTAGCAATCTAAACAACTGCTCCACACAAACTGTCCACAAACCACTCATACACAATACTAATGCAACAATAGATTACAATATGATAACAATACAAAATATTCTATCAGATCACATACTTCTCTCCATCTGGAATGAAATTCGAATCTTGTAAGCTAGAAGACCCACAGTTCGATTTCTGTGTGTAGTTTCTCATCTGTGCTGTGGACAAAGTCTCCAGTGTTGACCCAGTATTGTTAGCAGTCCTGACTTTAGTGGCTGTAGATTGTTTAGCAGCAGCAGATGCTTTGTTACTGGCAACTACATCCAAGTTTCCAGTAGGGTCAATGATAGCGTTTATGACTGGGGGAAGGAAGTAAAAAAAACAAAACAACAAAACATACACAGACTTATTAGCAGCACTCAGCAGTTTCTAAACAGAAAGTTGGTGCCTTCATTTTGAAGGCAGTAGAACTCTAGGCAGTACCTGCATTGATTTTAATCATGGTATTTTCCTCATTAGTAGCTTCAGGCCTAAGCAGCTTTAACAAGCAAAACCTCTCCCAAACTGAAGCTGTGAGAACGTTCAGCTTTCTGGTTAAATTGGAAAAGACAATCTACAGTAGCCAAATGGCATGTTTTTAGTAGGAGCCCAAAATATCACCTCTATGTTTTTGTACGTCTTTATCAAGCTTCTAGATGATGCACAAGCTTGTCTTGCTTTTTGTGTCACACAGAGCTCTATGTGCAAAATTCAAGTCCAAAAAGCATAGCAGAGCCTATTGGCTGAATGAGCTGCTAAATATTGTTTCAGCAGAACAGACTTTTGTCAGTTAATCGTATAGGAATATGCTAATTCCCACAAAGCATTTCCACAGCAACAACTTCCACACTCTAAAAGTCAACAATTTTCTTCAAAATTGGCAGCACAAGATAAATCTACTGTTCATTCCATATGCACTCATCAGAGAGCACTCTGCTAATAAACTAAACTTCTGCATCCTTTCCCAGCATTTATAGGCACATCAAGCCACATTATTTTGTGCAACTTACTGGTATTTGAGTGAGAAAAACATTTTAAATAACCAACCTTCAAGCTGTTTTTGAACTCTCCTGAGCTCCTTCAGAATAGAACTGATTTCCTACGAACAAAAGCATCAGAATGGAAAATTAAACAAGTACTCAACTGACATGGGAATCTAGTCTTACTCTTTCTGCCTTACCTGATCAGTAAGACTCAAAGTCAGTTCCAACCTTGCTTGTTTAACAAAAAAGACAAAGCTAGCACCTGTACCTAGGTGTATTTGGTCAGTGCACAGGGACCTCTGCTCTGCAACATTTCATTAAGTACTACACCACCACCTGGTTCATAGCTATACTGTTTTTCAGATTTGAAATGCTAGCCAGATAATTGTGCGAAGATTCCTCCACAGCCTCCTTAATGTCAAAGACACAATGATATTTGTAAATTCAGCTCCTAGATCAGACAAAGCAGTTGGCCACATATATACCGCTGTAGCACCGAGCTACACAGGTCCTGCACAGTGTTATTTGCATGCTTAGCATTAACTACATTTGCTGAGTCCACCACTGTACTTAAATCCAAACTGGCAGTCCCCATCAAGGACAGTAAGACACCGTAAGAACACAAAAACCACCCTAGGGCTGAGGCTTTTTTATTATCCTACTAACAAACTGTTACAGATGAAGAAAACAACCATTCACAAGAAACACCTGTCTACAACTGAAGAAGCTGTGTCAACCAAATGGTAAGCAATACTTTGGTAGTCGTTTAAATGAGGCCTAACAATCCTGAACTTGAACTTCTGTTAAGGGTCTTCGAAGATGAATCACAAAGGGAGAGGGGAAGAGTTCAGTGAAACACAACAGCTGAAAGAACTTACTTTGTCACACTTCAAACAGCAAGAAAAACCCAGCAGCTCAACACATGGAAAAGGACTAGAGAGCTCAGAAATGGATATGAGAAGAGCCAGAGCTTGTTTAGGTTTCTTACAAAGCTTTCACAACCAAAAGCCTTCAGTATTTGACTTGTTTGCGTGGGCTTACCTTGTTTGAAGTTTTCAGAATTGGCACTTCATTTTCTGAATTAATTTTGGCCTCCATTTCCTCCCAGGTCCTTTCTGAATTTTGAAACAGAATCCTGCAGTACAAGAAGTGAAGCAAGTCTTAAAATTGCCATCCAGAAGCTACTTGTTTAAAAGACTTAATTATCACAACATGTAGCAACAAAGGAGATTAGTGGATTAGCGACTGGACAAAGCATCTTTCAGCTGATTTAGGAACAATCCAAAGTCCTTCCCTAACTGATGTCTCCTAGAGCAACAACAAGCTTTGAAGAGATTTCACAAGCTTAGTGACCTGCAGGCCTTCTGAGAGCCTTGGGACAGAGAAGGAGAGACAATCCACCAATTTTCTGCTGTATCTTTTACGGGCAACCTTTTTTAAGTTAAGACATCAACAGGCATTACAAATCCAACATTAAAATTCCAAAGGCCAAACGAGGAAAAGAGAGATGGCAAATGATCTTATTACCCCAGTTCTGTACTACAAAAGTAGTATATAATTACCGTACTACTCTGTACTACACACAGTTTCCCACATCTAGATTCCCTGCATCATGATAACAAGCCTTTTCAAGGCAACAACACATTATCTTCCACAAGTAGCAAGACAACAAACTCATCAGCCAGTCAACATTTCAGGCCAGAGACAAACTTACTTCATTTTTTCAGCAAGGTTTTCTGTATTTTCACGGATTGTATGTGATAACTGGGACACTGGGTTCAACATCAGATTGTCAAAGATTACCTAAAATGTAAGGACAAATCAAAGAACATTTAGCAAAACTGGCATATTACAAAACCGGACTTTTTTTTTTTTTTACAGTAAATGATCTCCACTGAAACATCTTCACCTATGTGGATGCTACTTGAAGCTCAAGGGAGGTTAAGATGATGTGCAGCTTTGTTGCAGCACTTCAGCAAAAAGATCAATACTTATATATTCAGACTTTTATTTTCTAGAGACAGAAAGACAGAGTTATCTGCAGCAATGTTACTATTTCAGCATTTCTGAAAGAATATGCTTAAGACTTTCCAAGTCTCACAGGCAACTCTGCCCCTACCCTCCCCCCAGCCTTCCCCAACCCAAAATGCCAAATCACAATGCAAGATAATGCACAAGCAGTCTCACTGAACACATCTAATATAATTCATATGAGCTCAAGCCACCTCTACAGCCAGGCATCCCACCATGTAACATTCTGCTTTATTAAACACAATAGAAAACCACCAAAACCCAAATATTCAAGTCCTGTGACTCAGCAGAGCCCCTGGGGTTCTGCCAGGAAAGCCCAATTCAGCTGGGGACTCTCTGAACCTGCAACTTTTATTCAGCCTTGACACCTCTCTACAGGAGAGTGAGGGAATGCTTGAAGTCAGTCACTGGCATGATCAGTCCTAGTGCTCAGCCCAAGTTCTCCCTTCATCTGCCTGTCTAAATCACACTCCATTTCCAGAGTGACTGTGCTGGAGCCCAGCTCTCCCCTCCTGCCTGCAGTGCCTCCCTGGAGTCTGCCCTAGCTCTTCCATCCTAGTCAGAGAAAGTAAGCAGAAGCAACAGCCAAGTATTGTTCCTCTGCTCTCCAGCACCATCACCCTGCTACAGCCCTCATGCCAACACCATTCCCAGCCTCAAGACTCAGACCAGGCTTTCTCACCCTTTAACATTATCCCAGTGATTTCCATGTTACCCTGCTCTCTCAAGCCCTGAAGAATTGCATCAAATTGCATACGTTGTAGGGAGCAATGCAGCGGTCAAGCCCAGCTGCAAAAACTCCTTGTAAGGTCCACATTCTGCCACTGCTCCTCCATGGGCAGCACTAACCAGGATTTGAGTTGCAGAAAAGTAAGGTGCCATTAAATTATTAGTGCTGCAGATTCCAAAGTTGACATTTTTGTATTTTTCTATAAAATAGCAGTGAAATAGCCTACATGGGTTCTGACACTGAATGTCTCCTCCCAAACAACAGGTGACCAAGCCTAAGGTTTTAGCGGTGTTTTACACAAAAGAGGAAACTTTCAGTCAGTATTGGCAAGAAGAGTGATTCCGTTCCTTTCTTTTTTAAACACCATGCCTACAACCTACAAGCTGGAGCTCTTGAGATGTGCTTTTTTTTTATCTTGGAGTAGCAGCCTTTGGCAGCTTAGAAAGAGCAGCTATACATACTGCAGCTTAAAGCAATGTCATATATAAAGTAAAGAAAAAGGTGGCCTGCCTCCTCACGGTTTCTTGTCCTTGTTTTTCTTGAGGGATCCTCTTCTCTATTATCATTCATATTTTGGTCAAAATCCTTCAGTTCCATTGATCCTGGAGGCACTTTTTGGTAGTTCAGACTTGCTTCTGGAATGTGCTGCACCAACTTGGAAACAATGAGTAACGAGTCATTAAAAATTGGCAGGGAAGGAGACACAGGCACTCACTGCAGGTATTGCAGATTTTTAGGCAAGCCCCAGAGGAACTCTGATTCATTTAAGTCTTGTTCAGACAGGTATGGGTTCCTAAGCAAATTACCAGACCCCAATCCTGCAAGCATCTGCCCACTGCAGTCATCCTATGAAACTCAGTAGGGCTATTTCACTTTATAATTTTGATTCTTGAGCAAGTATTTGAAAAGTACATCTTTGCCTTATTTTATTTTAGCTAAAACCCAAAAAGGCCATGTTTTCCCATATCTTACGTTTTAATATATCAATGCAACATTAAAGCCACATTAAAATCATTCAGAAACCATTTAGTAACACATGGAAGAGATGAAAAAGCACTACAAACCCACTGATAATGCAAATAATTAACAGGAAGAACAGAAAAGACAAGACAGCTACTCATGTATGGTTGACTGACAGAAACTCTAAAAGGGAAGGAAAATAACAGTGACAAGACAGAGATACAAAAATAATGGGATGGAAAGTGCACCTGAGATGGATATGCCAGCCGAAAAGATCTACGAGCAATCTGTGTTAAAACAGAAACAAAGAGATCAATGCTAGTGAATGGCTGTGACAGCAAGTATCAAAGAGAACACATGGTTTGCAGTTATTTTGGGTTGACATTCCCAAAAGCGGCATTCTTGAGGACCAGCACTCAGTGCCCACCCTCCCACATGCACTGAAGCCTATGGAAGTCCTGGTCTCCAACCAGCTCTGCAGGGGTGGTCTTGGGAAGCTCCACAATTACTCTGAAATGGACTGAGTGAAATCCAGCAGCCCCCCTAGCACAGAGAATGGGTTAAACATACAGCCCAGGAGCCTCTTTCATTGGCAAAGCACACAGCTCTTGTGAGGAAACCATGTGCCATCCATGGTCCAGTGTCCCCACACTATGCAATTGCACTTGGGTTATACACAGGCAGAAGGTATGAGATATTATGGTATAGGGACACAACAGTCAAAACACTTAAAAAGAGAATCTTATTAGCTAAACACCTTTTCATGAAGTGCAGAAACTGTAAATTAGGCTGCCTGAACCAGTCAAACAGCATCATAAGGGAATGAGATATTCCTACAGTCCAGCGATTCTCATCACAACCAGTTAAAAACACAGTAGGGACAGCACCTGCTCCACCATCACCATGAGAGTTTCATATGTGACCATGTCTCTTCTCATGTTTTCTGTCACATGTGGAAGCATTTCTTCCTGTCATACCAACACTCAATACTGATTACATTAAGTAACAACAAACATAATTGGGCTCTTCAGTTTTTGCTCTATCACTATCAACCTTAAAATAAGACCAACCAAAAGAATTTCACACAGGGCTAAAATATGCAGAAGTGGCCAGTGATTTGGGTTGACCTACCAGACTGCAGTAGCTGTGCTCAGTTTGACTGCTCTGCTCTGCAGAAAGCTGGGTCCTACAAAGCCTACACACCCACAACCCAAGGCATCCCAAACAACCTGTGACTTTGGTAAACAGGAATCATCAAGGTTTCACCCTGCTGAATGATCTTCATGTTTTGTTTGGGATTTGTTTGTTTGGTTTTTTTTCTTAATTTGTAGCAACAGTCAGCTCAGTATGCCAAGAATTCAGATTATTATAAACTATACAGCTGAGGCTACAAAATCAAAACCAACCTAAACATGCACTGGGGAAACTGAAAACCTCCCTCACAAACATCCAAGACAACACCAGACCTGAAAGAACAGAACATGAAGAATAAAGTTTAAATCTAAGGCTCCTTCTTAACTTTGAAGAGAACACACATGATTTTAATCTTTACCCAAGCTTTGCAATGAAAGTATTTTAAAAAGCAATTCATTTAAGGCTGAGAAATGCCACACACTGGTCCAAAGTGAAGCTTCTGGTACGGCATTAAACTCTGCTTTTCCCCCCACATTATTAGAACAGGTATCAATATTTAGTAGTGCAAAATCAAGAGCTCGCAGAATGGCTGCAAGAGCCAACGCAGTACAAGAGACAGTCACACACAGCAAGCATTTCTTAGTCACAGACTTCCTTTTATCAGATGTTTCAGTACATTACTATTGTAACTATGGTAGCTATTCTCATCACCTCTCCTAGAATATTTAATATAAACTACTTTATTAAGCACTCAAAAAAAAGAAAAAAAAAATCACACTGCTTAGCATCATAGACACTGATACTCAAATGTTTCTTAGCAACTTCTGTGCATTAAGACAAGGTAACTATTTTAGCACAGATCCAGCAGCATGTAAGCTGAGGGAAGCATGCTTCCTGATTCTAGTCCAGTTCCAAAGAAGAAATACACGTTTATTAAACCCACATTAGTTTATATTGCTCCCATTCACAACATGACCCCCAAGACGCACCATTCAGGATCCAGCTTTACATCTCAGCAGTAGGAGGTTCTGCTGATTTAACCTGTTTCTGACTACCACTAACATGAAGCAGCTCCACTGATGCATGGTGGCATTTTGGGTGTAATTCAAATGGCCTCCCGGCCACTGGCCCTGCTGAAAACCACAGTGCTATTTAACCCTGAGTCCAGTTAAAAAACCACCACTACATGAATACACCAACAGTTATGGCTCCTGACCTATAGAGGTCTTCATAGGTCCTTACCTGTGCTTCTTCCTTTACACCACTCTAAGAACTCAGAAACTACTCTACAGCAGTGGATACTGTGAAGCACTAGCTACAGCAAGACATAACCCTAATTTTGCTCTTCTGACTATCTATTGCAAGGGGGTTGACTCGTATGTTCCATAGAGCAGCTGCAAAGTCGTATCACAGAGAAACCCTCAATTCTCCTGGGTCTGAGCAATCCTGGCTTTGTGCTCCTACATCATCACAACCATGCACTTTGGAGCCCACTGCTTTGCACAGAGTAGAAACACTGTTTTAAAGGTGTTCCTTTAGCAGCAGAGGACATATTCCTCTGTATGAGCTGACTTATGGCTGTACCCTTCAGTGGCACTCACAAAAAAGGTAGGTACCCTGCTTTTCTGGAAGGACGTGAGTGCCAAGTACTGGTCATTACCAACCCACTGCAAATGTTTCATTCTCAAGTCAGAAGTAAACTAGATTTGTCACCTTAAGTGCTCAAAAAGGCGGTTTTGCAGGTGTGGCACTTGGAAGGAAACAAAGCAATAAAACACTCTCTCAAAGCCTGAAGTTATTGCGAAACATTTGTGTATTGTGGCTCTGAACAGCCCCAGGATAAAATACCTCCCTGAGTAGGCTGCAGATGACCTCATTAGCTACCTTTGCCTGATCTTCTGGATATCTCCCTAATTTTCTGCTTTGCACCTTCAGTGATGATTGCAGCAGGGTCACAGGGCCTCCAAGTACTCTCTGGCAGGGTAACACGTTTGGTCCTCAATTCTGAATACTGCTTAGGACAGGTTTGCACTTCTCAGCAGTCAAAACCAACAAAGGACCAAGAGGCACATCTGAACAGCTAATGAAGAGAGCTGTGTATTTTTTTTAAGCCCACACTGGTGGTAGACAGGAGGAATTTGGGGTTTAAACAGCAACAAAACCAATTTTGCTTTAGCAGCTGGAACCTCCTGGTGACCTTGCTGTCAAGTTTGAGCCGAGTCCCTGTGCTGCGGCACTAGTAAGCCAAATTAAGAAATCACCTCTCTCATCCCCACTCCAGTGCAGACACAGTTCACGAGGAAGCCACAGCTCCACTGAAGAGCTGGAGGACAGCACTTCCCAAGCTAACTGCATTCTTTTTTGTCTAACTTGCTAACTGGAGAGCAGAGTCCCTGCTCTCACCCATCAATACACAGCTGGAGGAAAGGGATCCAAGTAACACCCGCACAGAGTTTCAACAGCTCTGGGAGAACGGACACAGTAGAGGTACAAAATACAACTAATACAGAGTGTGCAGCTAGAGTACATGATCTGTGCCTTGTCTGAAACAAGGAGGGAAACTCTGGATCCCTAGAGCAGTAGTGTAGCACACCCAGTCCATCCTGTTCTTCAGATGCAGACTTCAGGGACCAAAGTCCAACTAGAGGCCATGAGATCCTTAAGAAATAACACGACTTCCACCTCTTGCAATGCTGGCTGTGACACAGAGAAGGACAAAATAAAGAGTGCTCTAAATAAACTGCAGTCTCTCTTTACGCTGATGTTTTTTAGGACAGGGGATGAGGGTTTTTCAGTGCTGCAGCAACTGGAGATGCTGTCCTGGTCTCCTACCACAACCATGCCCTGCATACTTACTAGCATTTCTGTTGTCTGGGTCCTTACCTCTTCTCTCGCCGATATGGTAGAAGCAGGAGTGTTGGGCATAGAGCTGAGGGAAGTGCTTGGTCCTGTCCCCGATGAACTCTGTGAGTCCCCATCTCCAGCAACGTCATGAATCTCGCGAGCAAGGATGGCCACATCCTTAACCAAGGTTTGGCTGAGCCTAACACACAAGACATGCAGTAGAGCCATTAGGACACATGATACAACAAGCCTCACACTCATAAAATATAAAAAGAGCCACCACAAAAAGTTTGTGGGAACTGTAACCCTGCATAGGTTAGGAAATGAAGAGGCTTTTTTGGGCATCTTGGCAGGGCGCCGAGGAGCACTATGGATGCATACAAAGTAAACCTACTCCCCTCCTGAACCCAGCTTCAAAGCAGAGATTTGATAAAAAGCAAATTCTACGGGTTTAAACTTAAGCAGCAGAGGTTTAGATTGGATATAAGGAAGAAATTCTTTACTGTAAGGGTGGTGAAGTACTGGAATGGGGTGCCCAGGAAGGCTGTGAATGCTCCATCCCTGGCAGTGTTCAAGGCCAGGCTGGATTAAGCCTTGGGTGATATGGTTTAGTGTGAGGTGTCCCTGCCCAGGGCAGAGGGTTGGAACTAGATGATCTTGAGGTCCTTTCCAACCCTAACTATTCTATGATTCTATGACTATGCACTACCAGAATGTATTAGAGGCAATCATAAAGAGCCTATATATTACTGCTCCCTCACATACCCACTCCGCTTCCTTTTTTTTTTCTTTTTTATAGAATACAAACATTTTTCTTCATGGGACTTCCTTGTTTTCCCTTACAGATACAAGGAAAGAAGTTTTTTACTTTGTTACTCAAATAATAAGAATTCAAATTCTCTTTCACTTTTCCTCATGTTTTATAGACTATATATTGAAATATGCTTCCATGCTCTCCAGAAGGACTGAGGGATTACCAAGCTAAGCAAAGCATACCTTAGGGGGATCTTGGTTTTGGAAACCAAGTCTTGAAACTTCAAGCACCTTGACAGGTGTCCAGTTAACACTCAGTGACTGCAGCACTCTGCTCTACTTGCTCTAGATCTCAAAAACAGTTTTAAGTCTCTGGATTGTTGCTAGCAGAGGTTACCAAAAAACACTTTCAGACCAAAGGTAGCCACTGTGGTAACTTTAAAGAGAAGCTTCTGAGGAAAAAAAAGATAATCTTACAGCTAGCCAGCTTCATCTGAAAGACACTTTCTTCTTTAAGTGAAGAGAACCAAGCAATGTGATTAAACTGTCAGTTCATCGAAACATTTCCTCAGAAAAAAAATGCATAATGGAACTAATAAAAAGCAATTTTATCTGCCTGCTTAAGGTGCCCCCTATCTGTGCTGGTTTGGATAGAGCTGTCACCAAACACATCCATTATATGATTCACTTATTGTAAGCAAGTGGCATTTTCCCTTTTAGCTCTCCCTGACTCTTCTACACCCCTCCCAGTTAATTTGGGAGCAGCAACGGAAATCAGAACTGCAATTATAAAGCAGACTCTGTGACCGAGCCCTGCAATGTGCAGTGCCAGACAAGTCTGATGCAACCATTTATTTATAGCTGCTGCAACCCGAAGCGCTCTCCTGCACCAGGAATGCTTCTAGGAGGGAAGCCAGCATCTCCCACATGCACACTTTGTGCGGCACAGGTAACACAGCCTCATTTGAAGGCTGACACACTTTCTTGCAGCCTGACAGCAACATTCAGGCAAGAAATGCCATTTTGAGATCAGTGCGGCAAGCGATATGGGTGATATAGAACTGCTGACCAAAAGTAGACAGAAGACAGTTTTCTCAGGCAAAAGTATTTCAAGTATGACCAGTACAATGGAAGACCAGTATTTCTGGAAAGCTGGCATAACACAGTTGCATACTAGAGACGTCAAACCTCAAATGCCACTGTTTAAAAAAAGAATTTATTTGCTTTACTGCTGAGGTCCTCCAGGCAACCATCAGACCAGCAGTATACAATAGCTCCTCGTATCCAGGAACATCAAGCTAAGCAACAACTCATTTATACACAGGGCCTAGACAGATTTGGATTCAGTTGTGCCAAGCAAAGAGGTTTCTGCCCTGCAGTGACTGCTTACTGCTCCCTCACTGGCTTCAGGCAAAGCAGCTTCAACGGTTTACATAGTCAGTCTTTGCTAATCCATTTGCCTTCCTCTGCAAGAGAATTAGGACAGTTCACACCAACTGCTCCATGCACACACAGTGACTTCCAGCAAAAAGCAGAGGTAAGCAGGTATACATGGTTATATCTTGACAGACTTCAGACTACAAGAGAAGGCCCATCCACAGCTTGAACAAGAAACAAACCAATATCCTGCACCTTGGCATTTTCTGTAGAGAAGGTACAACCAGCACATCCTTGCACAGGCTATGGGTTTCATAAAGACCTGACAAATCTGAGCAAGTTGATGTTCAGATATGAAGGAGATACAAACAACAGGAGAGAGTGCCTCTCCTACTTCAGCACCTGGGTTTGATTTGAACACCAAGGAGAACTCAACTCATTTTCAACATGTGGATCAATACATAAAGCCCCACCTCACCTGGCTATTTCTGCTATCTCTGCTGTTTGCGCCATGAAGTTGTAGGGGTCAGGATGGTCATCAAATTCTTCATCATCATCTGTTTCTCTGCCATTGTGCTTCTGCTTGCTCAGCCCAGAGCCACGTATCCTCGGTGTCTGTGTGGCTGTTGAAGTATGGGAGCGTTTGTGTTTAGGGGAGCTGTGATTTGAGCCATATTCCTCCTCCGAAGTAGAAGTGTAATCTGAACCCTGTGGTCTCCGCCTTGATGCTTACGAAAAATGAATTGGTTTCAGACAGAGGAAGGTAGTAAAGAGTAACTACAAAAGGGCTAAAAGATAATACAAAACTAGCCCAAGAGTACAAGGAAAGCAGAGTTTCTGTGCAGATTTTAAGATAAACAGCACATTCTCGGAGCTAACTTCTAAGCTGAGCACTTCTATGGCTCACATTCCCTATACAAATTTGGAGGATATTCCAATGGAAAAGCAAAATGACTGTGTTAACTCCAGTGTAGTAAATTATTACCACAGACTTGGCTTTATGTGCACAGAAGCTCTGTGTGTCAGCAGATCACATTTCAGACTCTTCATAGACCCACAAAAGTCCTTTTCTAAAAAGAGCCCAATTTTCAAGCCTGCAGAACCCTTCCAGTTAGCTGCAACTACAAGCAAAAGTTCTGAGTGAAGAACAGATTGTGGTGCTTGGTGTTATCTGCTGGAGTCCAAACCCCAGCCCTGACCTCCTGCCTCACAATACACATTAATGACACAAAAGAGTGTTCACAGTCAGGACTGGCTCCATCCCCTGAAGCCAAGTGGAAGCTACCCACTTATCCCAGCTGTTTCTGCAGATCTATAGACACCCAGGCTCTCCTTGCATGGGAAGTACCAAGATATCATTTGAAAACTGGGCTCCTGGTGTTCAGTGCCTCACTACACTTTCTACAGATACCACTTCATTCCCTTCTACCCTTCCCTGGAGAATGAAGACCCACCAAACACAGAACCAGACAAGTTATTTAGCATTCCAACACCTAAATGCTTCACTGTGTTACCAAGCTTATCATAACACTGAAATATTGCAAGCAAATTAAGCCAGCATCATAGATCATACAAACAAGAGTAACAAATTTGGTATACAAAATACAGGTAGAAACTACAGATTACTGTATAGTGAAAAAAGTATTCCTAGACATTGCTATCTTAGCTATAGCTGTATAAATGTCTTGGGTTAAGGTTTATATGTACATACACACAGAAAAATACGTTTTGTCATATTCCATCTGCAGAGATGTTTGGGGTTTTTTTCAAATACAGGTTTAGAATAAAGAGGTCATCCTCTGTCACTGAACAGCAATTTTGAATTCAAGAGCCTGATTTTCCACTCCTCTATGCCAAAGAAAATCAGAATCAACGCCCTCAGTACCATTCAAATTACATGGGGTAAACAAATCATGTACACATAGGAGCATGGGAGACAGGCTCTTAGCTTTCAGAATTGGTAACTTGGATTATTCTGATGTTATCTGTGCATTTCACATGAAGTTATTTCAGATGGCTCAACAATCTACTGGCATCTCTTGTCTCATGACTAGATAGTTCATCCTGTTCCTCCATTAGCAAGATTAACTTTCTCCCACTGGGACAGTTGGAAACTACTGTGGTTAGCTAAACACTTTAAGTAATCTTTGAATAAATCAGCTACACTGGCTCCTTGCTCCCAAGGCTTAACACTCAGTGCTTTTAAGGATTATTGGGTCAATCTACAAAATGTCTTGATGGCACAGTGCAAAGTTCAGTTTATCAATATTTCATTTCACAGGCACAGGGTGCTAGGTGCTGATTCACTACATCTATAACAGCATTACTACAGGCATACACATCACACTTGGTACAACACAATGAAGCATGAAGCACGAAGCACACTAGGATGTACAAGGTCCATAATCCTATCAAGGAATTAGGAGGTTAGTATTTTAAAAGCAACTAATTCAGAGAAAGGATTAGCATCATTTGCTGCAACTATGGACAAGGAAGGTGTTAGGATGCTGCTACAGAGTTATAGAAATAAAAAACCAATTCATTTAAACAAAGAACTGGCCAACACTTATTTTTCTCCGAATGATTTGAAGTCTGTTGTCCAAAGGCAGAGGGAGTGCAAAGTGCCTCCTGTTTGGAAAACTCTAACCACATTATTTTGCTTTAAATTTGTTATTGTTTAACAACAAATCAGTATTAGCATCAGCTCAAAAAAGGCGAGATTGTACATACTCTTTTAGTTTAATCGTGTTCTGATTTACATGCATATACAAATGTGTCAGGAAAAAAAAATCATCAAAATAAAAAAGGAAGCTGAATGCACTAAAACAATCCAAATCAAAACAAGCAGCAAATAACATTTTTAGCATGCAATAAAAATGAATAATGTAAGAATAATAATTATTTCAGCTGTATGAAAATTCACAAAAAAGACACACCCAGAACTTTCAGACCCCTTCAAAAACACAGTTCTGTTGAAAATAGCATTCTTCTCAACACACCCAAGAAACTCAGCTAAAGGGCTTCTTCCTAAAATCCTAAACAGATGCTGCTTTGCCACATCCATGGTAGGTCAAGGACTACGAGCATAGACCAGGACTTAGACCAAAGGTGTCAGAGAGATAACCTCTGATTACCAATTACCATCTTAGAGTTGTCATCTGTATTGTTCCCGCCTCTTAATTAAAGGCTGATTTCAATATGACAAATGTTGATATTGCAAGAGTCTGCTGAGTGCATTGCTACTGGGCAAGACAGGCCCCCAAACCACTGCCTTGTGGGTAACACAGCTGTGTACCTGCCTTACCTACAGCAAAAGTGAATGAAAATACACAGTAGTGGGAATCCTTTGGGGCAATCAGTGTGTACTGTCAGCTCCACATTTTCACTTATAGGAAGAACAACACCGGGACATTTGTTTCTTGTTCTTGTGTTTCAGATGTCTTCAAACCTGTCACTTTGGACATCAGCTGTCATCAACACTGTTAAAAGCTCTCTGGGAGCAAACTTTGAATCTTAGAAGTCAATGAAAACCAGAATTCCTAGTGGCACTGGAAAGTGCATTAAATTCTATCTCTTTAAATGGTTAACACGCTTCTGTGAAACAGAAGAAAAAAAAATAAAATAGCTATTTGCAATATTCTCACAGACAACACCACAATATCTCACAGGGTATGAGAGATGCTTCGGCGTCTCCAATCCCACAGGAAGTCAACCTCCATACCGCCTGTTAATGAAGACTTTGTACTCACCGATGCAGCACTTGTATTGCCGAGATACCAAATCCTTGGCAACCACATACAGCCTATAAATCAGAAAGAGGGGAACAGGGGAGAAATATAAAATAAGAGCACTTACCAGATGAGGAGGAATACTTGACACTGCTTGAACGAGCCCTGTTGAAAGGCTGCTTTGCAGAGGCAGCGGCTGCCATTTTCCTCGCCACAGCTCTAACATCTGAAACACCTGTCTTCCGACAGGACTCCACACTCCGGCCAGAAAACCCAGTCCTCGACTGTGCTGTCTCAGAGTCACTGGGCACTGTAAATGAACCTGCCCTTTTCCTCGGCATTGCGAGGATGTCCAGCCGGGAGAGCTTCTTTGTCTCCGTGGACTGCTTGGGGCCTGGAGCAGTGGCTTCAGGGTTGGAAGCTGTTTTCTCAGTATCAACACATTCGTTGTCTGAGGCATCTCCCAGTCGGGCACGACGAAGCTTCGAGGCCCTTGTGGGTCGCGGGGTGGATAAACTGTTAGAGCGGGTGAGGACTTGCTGGATTTTCTGCACATTGGAGGTTGTTTTGCTGTGGTCCTCCTTGGTGGCCTGAGTAAAAGGTTTTCTTCTGGGAACCGGACGGGTTACAGAGTGCTCATGGTCAGACACAACTGCATCAGGGACCGGCAAGTAGGGCAAGCTTGAGCTTCTCTCATCATCTGTGAAGTCAAGAGACCCTCGAGTCCCAGCACTGCGCTTCATCTGGAAGCGTTTGGCAGCCTCCACGCGATTTGATGCCTCTGGTGCCTGTGTCTTCCTCTTCTCCGTCAGCCTGTCCCGAGCAGTGGGCTGCACGCACTGGTCCTGGATGGATGGCGTGGAGGAAGATTTCTCCTTCTGCAAGCTCGCAATCACTTTGCGCTTCGGGGCACTTGTTGGGACATTTTTGCCACTCACCATGCTGACTGTGCTGGCAGTATCCACATCCGAGTCCCCAGACAAGGAGTCCTCCAGCTGACCAGCAGTTTCCAAGGGCTCCAACTGTTGGCTTTGACCAAGTAATTTGGCTTCCAGTGCTGCCAACGCAGTTTCAGTGTCCTTAAGGAGAAGGTGAGTCTCCTGACCAAAGTCCATACGAGTTGACCGAACAGCCTCTAAATCTTTAAGTAGAGGGTGACTTGAAATATGTGGGAGTTTGTTCTGAGGAGCACCACTGCTAGATTTATCTTTGGTAAAACTTTCCTGTCTAACAAAAGATGATGCTTCTTTTCCTGCCATGTTTTCTTGATCTTGAGGAAGACTCTGATGAAGGGAAATAACAACTTTTCCAGATGCACTTACATAAGCACTAACATCTTTGATGGGTGGCTTTCCAGGAACTGGTGTGCCAGCAGATTTGAAGGAAAACTCCTGATCCTTGCTGTCTTTGTCTGATCGAGCATGGGGCATGCTCAGAGAGAGCTTGGAGGGAATCCCCACTTCATTGCTGTCATCACCAATGTAGAATGAAGTAGAAACTGGCTCACTTACAACTCTCATATTTGAGACTCGGGAGACTCCTGACAGCTGACTCTCTGATCTTGCGTCTTCTCCCATCTGCTCTAGCATTTTATTGTTCTCTTTATATTTCTTGCCTTTTTCTGTGCTTAAGCCATCATCAGATCTGCTGGCATCACTAAGGCTATCTGGATCCAAGTCTTCTTGGATGAAGAGACGGCTGCTGGGATCGCCATAGGCTTCCATGCAGTGGTCTTTCACAATGGTTCGCTTGGTAACCTCAGAATAGGACTCCTGGCAAACCAGGACCGTGGGTGTAGGGCTGTCCGATTTATCACTTGGTGGGAGTTGTGGAAGAAGGCGTCTTGTTCTCAAGGGCACAGTGTTTTCTGGTTCCCCAGATTTTGGGGCTACACCATTTTCTGGAAAGAGTTAAGTTGGCAAGAATCAACTGCCGTACAACTACAACACTTATTTATTTATTTAGGAAAAGCTTCATCCTATGAAGTTCAACTCCGCAAAAGCACTCACAATATATGTACTTACAACTAAGATTTTATGTAATATGAACATCAGTAGGGCCTGGCTGGTATCTACTCCCTCCAGTTTATCAATACAGACTCCATACTTAATTCTTTTGCTGCATCAGAGTGCTCAACACCTTCCCTCTCTCATGGCAGGATTTGATTAATTTTCCCATAATATTCTCAGTACTAGCACATGCTTTAGAGGCTAACAGCATCACTGGCATCTATCTACCATAAATAAGCGCACAGAAAAGAGATGAAAGGCCATCAGACACACCACTACAGGAATGCAATATTTTAACATTCATAGATTCGTAAAATCAACTAGGTTGGAAAAGACCTTTAAGATCATGAAGTCCAACCATTACCTCAGGACTGCTAAGACTACCACTAAACTGTATCTCTGAGGGCCTCATCTACATGGCTCTTGAACACTTAAACAGATGATGTTTTTCACAGCACACATTCTCATACAAACATATCAAGCAGCACAGCTTCAGGAGAAAGACCCTATAACAATTAGGAGACTATAAATTATTGCTAACTACCCAAGTGGGTGGATTTAGCAGAACGGATACACTTCATAGAAAGAGTGCTTTTCTGTCTCACATACCACTTGCCAGGACTTCATAACTGATCCTGCCTGTAAATACCAGGATAACTGGTTATTTGACTATGGTAATATTTCAAACATTCAAGAGTCAGGTTCTCACACAATGTGAAAACAGTGGCAATGACCTCTGAAACAAATGTTTCTTCTAATCTTTACTGAATCTGTCTATAGCTGTTGATGGTAAGAAGGTAATGACAAGTATTTGCAAGCAAATGTTGAAAAGGTTTACAAAAGACAACAAAGGACCCTTGTCCCTTTCTCATGAACCAGCCAGGCCATGGTGTCTGTAAAGCTGTCTTCTCAGCTATGATGAGACCCTGATCTCCTCCCACTCTCTTTCTCCCCCCTATACACAGCTTTCAAATCTGATCCCATGCTTCAAACCTGCCAAACAACTGGGCCAATCCCAAAACTGCCTAAAATTCTCAGCACAGCCAGACACAGGAGAAGCACACAGAAAAACCCCAAAAGTCAGCAATTAGATTGAGGCAACTTGCAAAGGGCTTTCATCTGGCAGCATAAGGCAGTCTAAAGAATCACTGCTTGGGGCTAGTTAACACCCAAGGCCCTTATGATCTTTCTTTTTCCCAGATGCCCTTTAGTCACTTTAAACCTAACATTTAAGACCTTCTTGGATCACACTGAAATGCAAACCAGAAGCTCTCTTTCTCCATCTTTACTCCACTGGGAACTATTCACTCTGCCCTTCCCATCCCCAAATACATTTGCTAAAACAGAAACTAAGCAATGGCCAGAAGCACAGATGCCCTTAATTTCTGCTTTCCATATCATCCTGGCTTAGATTCAGCCACCTTCAAACAGTAATGTCAGGATGAGACTTACCTGCACCTCCATCACCCTGCCCAGAGACAGATCCAGAGTCAGAGTAACTGTCCGCAAGGCTTGCCCACCTGGACACCCACTTCTGACTTCCTTGAGATGCTGCAGACATCTACAACAAGGTAGGGAAGGTAGTATCAGAAGGAGGGGTTTTGAACCAAATTCTAGCCACAAAAATCTCTTCTCTCATACACACAGCATTCAGTCTCCTCAAAATGGAAATCAATTTACATATCATATCTCCATCTAGACAGAAAACCCATCTACACCTCCACCATCCCAGTAAATCCATCTGAACTGTCCATACCTGTGCATCAGCCTGAGACCCACTCACAGCTTTTGAGGCAAATGCCTGGAGCAAGGGTGACTTCTGACTAGTGCCATTTTCACTGATTAGATGCTGATGAGAACTGGAGTCATCTTTTTCACCTTTAATTATTGGTCTAAAAGCTGAAGAGATTCTGGAAAATTCAGGAGACTCAAGAACACCAAAAACCTGAAAAGGTGTTTGTATGGGAAAAATTAAAACCCGAGAAAATTAAAAACATTAGCCCAAAATCCAAAATCATGAAGCGTTAGTCAAACACAAACTATGATCCCAGGGGGCCAGAAACATTTGCCAACCCTTCTATACCACCTATGTAAATAATTTTCTTCTGTACTCTGCAGTAGCAGCTTTAAATCCACTGATTCATAGAATCCCACTCATGCCCACCTTTCCCCTCTCCCACATTTCAGTGTTGCCTTTAAAACAGCAGTAACTTTCACTGAAAAGGAGTTATTTTTCAACCTTGACAAATGTAGGATGAGTGTCAGTAAACCTATTTACCAACCCATTCATGAAGAATTAGGGGAGGGGGGAAAGACACTGGAGTTCCATCTATAGACTAGCAGAAAGTGTGCTGAGCAAAGCAACCTTGCACTGCCATGTGAGAACCTAGGAAAGGATGCACCTCAGACTTGTGAGTCTTTGAGCTACTTGGCCAGATTCCCTCTGGAGATAAACAGGTCATACTACGGGGGTGACCAAGATCCATGCTACAGAAGGGCCCTGTTTCTCGTCCCTGACTACAAGTAGTTCAGAGGAAGATGCCACCAGAAAAGGTGTCTATGCTGGACAGAGATAGCCATAAAGTTCTCCATATTCTTGTATATAAAGGTGGTGGAATAAAAAACAGAATCACCTCAAAATCTCAAGTCCAGAATTCATACCATCTTTCTTCCCGGACAGAAACACTGAGGTCCAATTATTAGTTGTTTCAGAAGTGGCAGGTCTGCACTTGTCCTGGTTTGAGCTGGGCTAATTTGCTTCCTAAACCACAATAGCACTGCACCAAGTCTACAGCAGAGTCAGCTTGCCTGCCCAAGTCACATGACTGCCAAGACTACTCCCCAGAAATAATCATATTTTTGTGGCATTTTTTCTCCTGTTTCCCCACCAGCACAATCAACTACCTAATGTCAGGACCAGGGCCTTGCTGTGGCTTAAACACCCTGCCCTGAAAGCTTCCGATCACATTTCAAACAAGATGTAAGGAACTAATGTAATAAGTAAACAAAAGAGGGAAGCTAAATCCAGGCTCACAGAACACTGTATACAAAGATTTAAAACCAGGTTCAATCAAGGCTTCCTTTAAACCTCACCATCCTCCTGCCTGCATTACACTAAATCTTCATAGCAACTTGCCAGCTTTGTTTTCATAATAGACTGCAGATGAAAGTTAAACCTGAAAATCAGTCAAACTCTGGTTTGCCCTGCGGTTGCTTTGTTGGGTGGGTTTTGGTGTGGCTTTTTTTTTCACCTCTCCCTCCTCTCTGCAGTTTTGTTTTTAGGCACTTTGCAAAATCCGAACAAGTATAGATCCATCTAGGATTGCCTCTGCCCTAGAGCACACCCTTTGCTATCTCAACTAGCTGACACTTGCCCTGCCAGCAAGCACTCCGTTTCTAACCAGGCATAACCACCTACAGAATCATCTACCACTAAGGCTTGTAAAGGATCAAAAACCTCAGCCCTTAGCCTAAGCTTACTTTGGCCTGCATCAGTGACAGGCTGCAGTTCCCATCTTCATAACAGTGGGCTGTTATGGTGACACAAGGTCAGGCAGAGACTTGGGAGCAGTTCTGGAGAACAGGAGCTCTCAGCCACAGCTGTTGGCAGGATAACCCTAATTTTTATTCAGTTCCTCTAAACAGACAGCAAGCCCACTCTTGTGTTTTTGCATCTAAATCCCATTTTGAAAGCAAGGCAGCTCTTTGTTGTGATTTTACCTTGCCTTCTTGCTCTTTGTGGGGTTTTTTTTGTTTGTTTGTAATACAGGTTTTTTTTGGGTTTTTTTAAAGATGAGCCCCACAGTCTGCTGGGATCTATCCTTAACACAGGTCACCAAGGATGATTTCCCACCCCTAACCATAAACCCCTGCTGCATCCAGTTCAAAAGGGAGCAGCCCTTCATAGCAACAGCTATCAAAGGTAGGCCCTTCAGCAGAAGGTCCAGAAGCCCAAGCCTTCAGCCCTCAGATCATTGGCTAAGCGCAGAAAAGCAGCATTTACCTGATCTATCATTTTTCGTGCTTCCTCCACCTCTTTATCCTGTGACTCCGTCTCAATTGTGTATGTGCCCGTCTCACTTACACTGTCTTCCTCATCATTCCTCCTGCCCTGGGCAGACTTTATGTCTGGAGGTGGAGTAGAGGCAGACTCTGGTTCTGATGATATAACCACATGAGGAGCTACTGGCACAGGCAGAGGTGCTGGTTTCTCAGCATTTGGCTTCCCAGACTGAGCAGTCTCCCGCAAGTATTCAGCCATAAAATCCTGAGCCATTTTAGACTTCCTCCCAACACTCCCATAAGTTTTGACTCTGGAAGCAGAAGAGGTTGAATTGCTGATCCGATCCTCTGTCTTCTCCCTCTTGAAGGAGCTAGTTCTTTGGGTCCCGGAGGAGCTGTTACTGGGTTTGCCTGTCTGGGCCCCAAGATGAGATGATGGCACTGCATTTCCCAGCTTCTCCGCTGGCAACGCATTCTTGCGCTTTTCAGCCTTGGTCTTCATCGCTGGATCAGTGTCACTCTGGGAGGAGTGAGCACTGTGTGTGAAGGACTGTGACCGCTTCTTCCGCGGCGTGTCCTCGAAGAATTCAATGACAAAAGCCTGCTTGTTGTGCAGCATCTCGTGGGGATCACGCCTCATCTGGCGCTGCAGCTTGGTTTGCTCTGTCGCACGTTCACTGCCAGTTGTCGTCTCCTTCTCTGCCTTGGGGACCACGGGGTCTTCAGAGTCGCTCTGCGTCCCGTCCTCGTGCCTATTGCCTGGAAACAGGGTATGTAGATTTGACTTTCATACTCTTCAGTTGCTGGAGCCCCATCATTACTGCCTATTTGAAATTTATCATTCCAATTAAAAGAAAAAAAAAAAACCAAACAACTCCAGAGACATCTGCTGTGGTGCAGGGATTGCATCCCAGCAAAAGAAACAGAAAAGAAGGCAGATATCTCCTTGACCCCACTTTTCACAATTCTTTGGCTATCAAGTTATTAAAAACCAATTCAAGAAGTAATTTCAACCCCAAGGGTTTCCAATTTTGTAACACTGATTGTTTTAGATAACTAATGTTTTACTTCTTTCTTTTTTCAATTTAAATAAAAAAGTTAACATTATTTTGCTGTGCTGCTCAATTACAATGGTTCAAGATCACTTCATTAGGCTCTGTTACAAAGCAGAAATATCTCTGCAGCACCAGCAAATAATCCCCACACACTGCAACCCATGAAACCAAATCCCCACAGTGAAAGACCAGATCAGTGCATGCACCTCTGAGTACCTACATCATCCTTCTTTACAAGGTAGAAAGAAACCAGAGGCTAAACAGAAAAGTGAATTTTTTGTATTTCTGAAGATTTAAGATTCACACCACAACATTCCCATGAGTTGCACCATCCTATCACCAGCCAAGCAAAGGTTAAATCATTACTTAAGAGTTCACTGAGCCTAAAATAAGTTTAAAATTATTTTCATTTATGTTAACAACAACCATCTTTACAACTTTCTCTATGTATCAGTGATGCCTGCCCCTTAGCACCACAGTTCAGGACTCTCAGAAAGCAAGTTAAACAAAAAGTTAAAATAAAACAAAAAACAAACCTTTTTTTGAAGAAGGAAACGGGTGTGAAGGCACACAACACGATTCAGTCAACGACCAGGAACCTGTCATTGGGAGAACGGGGAAAGAGGTCTCTGCGCTCTAGACTGTAATATGCAGCAAGATATACTGTCTAAAATACCACGTGTTTGTCAGGGAAACTGCTCAAACCTACTTTGCAAGTTCTCCAGGCACATGCGTGAAGACCATTTATTACCTCGAGTTAGCTGTGAAAGATAAGAATTTAATACAAGATCCATTCAACCCAGGAGTCAGTCCTCTGAAGAGTTTCCCAACACCCTCAATGAAGGGAGCTAGCAAACTCTGCACTGTGCCCCAAGGGCTGATAAGCTTCATCCTTGGAAGAGAAAGTTCTTAAATTAAAGGTTCTTGGCTAAGAACTCTGCTGAATGCAAAACAGTGAGGACACCAGGAGAAACACCCACTGTGCCCCTGGATGCTCCAGCAGAACACCATGCACATCCCCTCAAGCTGCTAAGACCTGAATTCTATAGTCCTGGTAACAGGCTTGGCATTGACCACATTGCTCCTGGAAGTGAACAGCGTAAGAACCCTGACAGTGGGCATCTCTGAACCTGAAGACCCAAACCTGGCAGGCAGCCAGCGGTAGCCTCCAAGACATCTACAAAATTAGCCATGCCAGAAGAACATGTTATACAGCTATCACAGATAAATAACACCCTGTCTTCTGTAAAAGCCACCATCACTGTATGTTTTAATCAAATGTCCAAAGAATTGACTTCTTGATATGCAAATTATGCATTAAATTACCTCAGCTTCTTTCCTTATGGACTATAAACAGTCTAACTCTAACCTAACTCTAGTTTTCTCCAAGAGGAAATCTACTGAAGCACATTTCTATCCTTGTCAATGCTCAAGTCAATAAAATCCAGTACCACAGCAACAAAAAACCTTCAAACCAACCCAAATCCTCTATCACACAGTCGCATTAAACTGAAAATAAGATCCTAAATAATCAATCAGGGCCCCTATTGGGAAGAACTAGAAAAAAGCAACAACAACAAAACAGTTCAATGATTTGCCATGCCAAATCATAGGCTGGATATGTGAGACCTTCTTGACCATAGAGGCTTCTCAAAAACAACATACACAAAACAGCAAGCTTGGAGGTGTAATGGGAAAACTCTTCATATTATGAGATTTTCTTCCAACAAGGACCAAGCAAATACTCATTTAAGGGAAAATGAGGTACTGCTCTTGTTTAAGGACCTCAAACACACGTAGGTCTGACAGCCTTCAATATGACTTAATCAGTTAAAGTTGCTGTTCATAGAAGAGCTTTTCCAGAAGCCTGCAAGACAGTGAGAACGCAGGAATCTGTGGTCTCCCTCCTACCTGTTCAGTGTATGGCCCAAGAGAGACATATAAGCAAGCTCAAATCTTGCAAAATATATTCAAAGTCACATGCGAATCATGTGAATCCCAGCAGCTACACTAAAAACTGGGCTCCAAAATACACTTCGAACCTTTGCAAATGCCCAAAGAATTCCTCACAGTGATAACAGGACACAGTTCCACAAAACCTGAAGTTTTTGAACAGAGCAGGGTTTCAGAGAAGCTTTAAGAGAAGAAATCTTTTTCTACAAGTACAATTTCCTCCACTGGTGATTGCATGTATCTCAACCCAATCACCCATTCCCATGTCAGGTCATTTTGCCACCTGATCAAGTGGCTCTGGTCATTACAGCCATCAAGATGATCACAGAGTATTCTTGGCTACAACTAAAACCAAAGGTCATCCCTTCAATTAGAAGCCAAGAGAAGAAAATCCACTGGAATACTTGTGTTTACCAGCCTGCCCAACCACATGGAAATTATGTCACACATTTAAAAATCAAAATTCTTTTTTTCAATCACTGTTAACTGCTGAGCTGGCATTATAGATGTAGAGGAACCAGATTAGAGTGTCCCCAGGCCAGCATCACACATGACTTCAGGGCCAGGTGAAGAGCCTGCTAGCTGCATTCGAAACCATTAACAGCCATTAAACAAATATTCTTCATCTTGCAGATTTGAAGCAGATATAATTAAGTTCAATTCTCCTTGACAGAAGGGGTTTCCCCCTTTTCTTATGCTGCATTTGTATGGCCAACAGAGAACTATGTCACATGACAAGACATTCACTCACCTTTAAGCGTCCTCACGTGAACCGGCAGGTCACTCTTTGTACTGTACACATCATCACTTGGAGACTGCCGTCTCATCAAGCTTGGGTCGTTCTGGACAAGCCAGTCAGCCACTTTGCTCTCTGCTGACATCACTTCTGTATGAGCTGGTTCTTTACTATAAGGTCTTCTCTGTCTGAGTGAAAATTTAGTCACATGGTCTTTTATCTTTATTTTACCCGGGGTACCATCATCGAATTCAATGGTGAAAGAGGCATGACTCTGTACAACAGGGGCTACTACAGCATCAATATCTTTTGTTGGGATCTCATGAACCTGTGTTTCTTGAGATTTTGATGGCTGCTGAAATTCTTTAGTTGGAATCTCAAAGTAACTCGGCTCTCTACGGAAGGCAAACACAGACTGTTCTTGGGCATCTCTATAAGCAGAAATATTACCATTCAGTTCCTCTTCATGTTGGGTTATCTCTTTTGGTCTTTCTACAAGAAGAAACAAAACAAAACAAAACAACAACAGCAAGAACACCTTAAACTCATAAAAATTAGGTTAAATTGATTAAAGAAAAAATTACAAGTTCTGGTTTAGATATCTTGGTACCCTGGCCTCATCACTGAAATAGGTGATTACTGCACCGCTGTGATCACAAATGCATTGACCAGCATTTGTGATAACCACTTTGTCCTTTTTTCCACTGCTCCCCAAAGAGAGAGCAGAGCACATACACACACAGTCCTATGCTTTGAGCGAACCTGTGTAGCTGGTAGCATTTTAAGGTTTCTGTATGCCACGGCTGACGTAGAAGGAAGATCCCATTTCAGTCTGCCGAATTCACTTGCATGCACACCTACTCAACTTTCCACAATTCAAAGGAAAAGCTTGAGTGTGTGCAAAGCTAACCACAGACATGGATTTTGCTGGATCAACACCTAATTCTGTAATATAACCAAGGACAAAACCATATTTTTTGGTAGTACCAAAACTTCTTGGCACTTACTTGGCACTTGGTCACTTATTTCAACCTCTTGGGAGGGCTGCTAATCACAGCTCTTCTCTGCTAGAGAACAGATATGCTGCGTGTGCATCATGTGCATCAAAATAAAACACTTCTTGGTGCAGTAAAGCATCTGCTTGATAGAAACATCACGTTTACTGCACAAGTGAAAAATGCTGCATCCTCCATGCACAGAGATTCACAACAGAAATGGTAAGGCTAAATGGCTTCCAAGGATGATGAGGTAAGAAACACATTGCTTCCATATTAATCAAATCCAGTCAACGCATCAGCTCTTAAAGCACCTTTTAGATAGGAAACTCCTAGGTGGCACTGAATGGTTTACTGAGGTGGGCTGCACACAGTCACAGATAGAGCACTGATGTATGATTAGCCTCAGACAAGCTTAGCAAGGCCCTTCTCATCCATACTGAATTGTTCCACAACTACCACTTCTAATGTGCAAATACTTTTGGGGAAACATTTTAATTTTCTCTTATTCTAGTTTCATCAGCAGCAATCTACAGATAGGAATATGCAAATATTACCACAAAAAAAAGTGGCAATTAAAGCCTTGAAGCAGAATGGTTTTGCACCGTAAAGATCAAAACTGTGGAGCAATTTTGTCCCTCCCACCATCTTCTCCCACCCCAAGGTCACCTCTATTACCTGAATAATGTTCCTCTTGCCTTCTGTCCTCCTTGTTATTTGCATCATCTTCCCCCCACCAGGAGGGCTGCCCATAAAGTGGGGTGCGGTAACTACTGGTTTCTAGGAAGAGGATAAGCAAATACTTTGACAAAGAAAATATCAATTTATCACATTCACAGAGGTCAACCAGATGCCAAAAAGGGATAAACAGCAGGGTCAGATGAGATCATGTACCTGTTACATTGCAGTTGTAACAACAGCAAATTATACATCACAATTAGTGTGTTCAGGCTTTTCAATTTTCCCTCCTTTTTTCCTTACATTCAGCTGCAAGATGCTGACACCACCTCCCTTCACAGTCTTTCATAGCCATGTTTTCCAAATACTAGCTTTTCTCCCTTTCCAGACTCATTATTCACAGAAGTGGAAGACTTTTGGCAGGACAGGCTACAGAAAACCAACCACAAAATTGTCTACAAATCACGTGAAATTCAGCTGAAAAGCAGACTTTTTCCTGACCTTAACTGGGAAGACTTTAGCTGTGCCCTTTCTTGGACGTTGTGAGGCCAAGGATTTTTTCCGGCTACTCACCACTCCCACTCTATGTCACACACATCCCACAACAGGAAACTCTTGATGCATTACAAATTTTGGGAAAATGGTAAAACCATGACCTTACACATACATGAAGAAGTTGTAAACTCTTGCTCTCTAAAGCTTAAAGTAAACCCAGTGGATTTCAGTGTCACTGCAGAACAGAGGTTTTTCTCATGGAGAAGCTTCCCCTAGAAGAGCCAGGTTTCTATCATTTTCTCTGTTTAGTGAGCACTCACTGTAAGATCAGAGCTTTGCTGTAGCAACTGGTGCCCAAAGGGCCTGATGACCTGCTCCTCATTTTGTCTCCTGCAAAACAAGACAGTGCTTTGGCAGTGCCTTCTGCTGCTGCTGTTTATGCAATAAGTACAAAGAATACACCTCAATTTACCTGTGATAGGTATAGTTACTATGTTTTTATAATAGTTTAATACAAGCAAATACAATAGCTTTTGTTCTTTCATCTAGAGGTGATAGAAACACAAGGATAGGTCAGGGGCTGAGGTTCAGCTTTAGCTTTGTTAGCTGCTTCTTTCTCTGCTTTTAACAGCCATCAGCACACTCTCTACCAGCCATGTCTTTAAACCCTGGCTCCAGCTACAGAGCCATAGCTGGGCTTCTACTGCCAGCTGCTGCTCGGCTTGTGGTTTTAAAAACCACACACTGCTCTGTAAAGCCACCCTCAAACAGCCGTGCAGTTCTGCATTCCCCACTTTAACAGGGACATGACAGAAAGTAGTCGGGAAGTTAGGAGAGGAAGGAAAATTAAACATGTCAAAGAAAAAAGAAAGCTGGATTCTATGCTGGCATTTCTAAAGCTACATAGACGTAAGGGCCACTACTTCACAGAACCACAGAACGGTTTGGGTTGAAAGGGACATTAAAAATCATCTAGTTCCAACCCCCCTGCTATGGGCAGGGACACCTTCCACTAGACCAGGTTGCTCAAAGCCCCATCCAACCTGAACTTGATACTTCAGATGTTTTTATTCCTCAGTACTTCCAGAGATACAGCTCCTACACTGACAGGCCACAAGCAAAAATTTTGCTTTATAGATGCAGCCCACAGGCTCTTTTCAAGAGATGTTCTTCGTGTTTCAAAATTAACCACACTGCTTCCCTTCACACTGTGGATCAAAAGAGGCTGAAAGTATTACTCTCCTTTCTGCCTAGAGTACGTGGAAGATAAACTGTGTTCCCATTATGTAGGCGGCCTTTGAGAGTTCAAAGGAGGAAGCATTTTTCACCATGAATAAATTGGAATTGCCAAGCAATATGTTTCATAACTGAGGGTGGGTTAGCTCAAGGGAGAGGGGAAGGAATAAAAAAGAAAAAAAAAATATTCACAAGCTTGTCAATGAACAGAGATTCTCAAATGCAGAGTTTAGACTCTACTAGGCTGAGACCAACTACCCCCTTTTCATGCTATGACCTGCACACTAGACCCACAGCCCAACCACACGGGATATGCTCTGCTAACATCAGGCACTTCTTTTGGGCACATACTGCAATGGATTATCCCCTTCTGATTTGAGGTAATGATCCTAGGGTTGACAGCCAAGAGGTAATCAGGGAGAAGGTGATTGACTTTGGGGTGATGGACAAATCCATTAACAGCTAGTTATGTCCGGGGTAATTTATGCCCAAAAAGTTCAGAGGCACAGTGAAGGTCTCAACCATGAAGAAACACATGAGATTTTGGATACCTGTCTCAGATTAATAGGACCAGTTATGGAAGAGGTTTATTGTAAGTTGCTAGTGGAACAATCCTGAGCATACTACCCTACAGACAAAGTATTTGTATTGACCATCTTGCATAAGCAACAAGTTTCCTGAGCATGGGTGCTGTTATTGCTTGCACCTTGCAAGGAGCTGCCTCATTACAAGCTCATGCCTCCAGCACACTCCAGCTCCTCATGGGATCCCAAAGCCCCCTAACTCTAGAAAATTCTAGTTGCCTAGTTCAAGATTTTTTACTTTTTTTCAAAAGGGGCAGAAACAAGCAAAGAGAGCTCGCATGCATCCTGCAGGACAGACTCCTTCCCAGAAGCTGCTCTAGCCTCAAGATCTGTGTGCCATCTGCCTACTGAACACAGGAAACGTTGGGATTGCAAAGAAAGGTGAGAGGGAGTTAAAAAAAAATAAAAAGGAGGATTTGTAAAGACTAATGCTGCAATTCAATTTTCCCCCTCCACCTTAAAAGTCCTAATAAATGCTTGGAAATTCTCCAATTTCCCCCTCTGACAAAAGCTAGCACAAAGTCAAAGCGCCAGGACAATGTCAAGGAGCACCTATAGAGAGCACATCAGACTGGACAGAGTGCACAGACCTGTGGCTACCAGAGGGGAAGCCACTCTGCTGCATTCACTGCATGGCAGCAGAAGGTCCCTCCTGCCCCACAATACAGAGCTTGCCAGGCCCCACCTGCAACACTTAGCTATAGCATGTGTAACACATCTGCTCACTTCTGTGGTCTTTGGTTTTTTGTTTGCTTTGGTTTTTCCATTCCTCTCCTCTCCAAACCTCCACAATAAAGTAGAACTTCATTTTAAAGACTGCAAAAAGCACAGATGAAAAGCTAAGGAGTCAGCATTTTGCTATTTGGGGACAGCTTCAATATTTTAAGAGCAATTATGTTTCCACTGAGCCTTCGTATTAGTCTGCATTTTGAATAACATTATCAAATGACACAGACACCCTTGTTCTCAGCTACTGCTGAAAGTGGCCAGATCCTGAGCTAGAATAAAATTTCCCTGAGTTCAGAAGAGCTACGTGATCTTGCTGCCCTGCTCACATCAGAAGCTTCCATCCCTTCTAATTTGCAGGCACAACAAACCCGTGCTTCTCCCTACTCCAGCTCTAACACAACAATATTGCATGAAAAGAGGAGGGAGGAGGATGCAGGGGGAGGCACATAGAAAGGCAGCTAAACCAGATGGCTGTGACAGAAGTGGGGCAGGGAGCAGCTACATACACACTTATGCCAGGGGGCTTTGCTCTTTACCAGAGGGGATGCATTTTAGGTAGCAATCTCAACCTGGACTCACAGCATCCTGAGCACTGTGCCTGCCTGTGTCCCAAGACTCACATATCACCCTGAAGCTACTGTTTGCCTGTTATATTTTAGTGTAAAATGAAAGCTCTTGCAAGAACAGGGAGACTTGGGGCTTGCCCAAGTCAGCAGTGAAGCAAGGAACACCAATGAAAACTAACTGCTCCATCATTTTAATGACATGAGACTTCCTCCAATTGATGGCAGCTAGTTACCACCTTTCTTCACTCTGTGCCAGGCTGCCCAGATGGTGCCAATCCATTTAGACACATTTCTTGGCTAATCTATTCAGGCAGACAGTCCAAAAACCCATCCTTTTAGATAACTGAGTTGAGGTCAGCACAAGCATTCAGCCAGATAAATACTGAGCTATCTGTGAGAGTGTAATACAGGAAAGACCACTGACACACACGTTCTGCTCCTGGATATGTGTTTAGGGCAGTCACTCAAAAGAATAAGGAATACTGTTTTAGCATAAAACAAGGCAAGTTCATTTGTTTAACAAGTCTGATAAGAATATGGCCTGTTAAATTAACACAGAACTATTGATCAAGTGAAGGAGAGGCACCACAACGAGAAAATGAGTGTCAATACAAAGGATGCATTTATGGAGAAATGAATCACACAGAACACAAGGACAGGAAGAAAAATACAATCCAGGTGATGAAAGGGCAGAGGAAGCCTGTGGTAATGCCGCTTTCTACCACTGAGTGGGCAGAAGAGCTTTCATGACAAGCACACAGCTCCCACTACAGAGGGGTCTGATTTCCCACAAGCGAGTCCCCTGCGGTCAGCAGAGGACTGAGGGCTGCACTTCCTCACAAAGCTTCAAGCCATCACGACACACAGACAGTAATGATAAATTGATTTGCCGACAGAAGCACATCAGCTTTGAAGCTGTCTACATAATAAAAGCATGAGAAATCCAGCTTGCTTTAACTCAAACCATTTTTGATTCATTAGTAGTAACAATACTGTCCATTTTCAGAAGACGCAGCGTAGGCTTCCTACAGCAAAGACCTTAGGGGGGGGAAAAAGATGATCTAGCTATAACATTTTAAAATTAATTCCTTACATCTCTGCTTTTTAATTCCTCTCCAAAATAGAGAATTCAGACCCAGCAGAAATAACCATAAAACCATCCTCTGACTCTTTGCTGCAGTATTTATTTCACATGTGCATGGCAAACCTGAGCCCTGGCCTTACATACCTGCTGTGAATGCAGACAGACCCCAGAGGCTTTCAAACCTGGCTAATAATCACAGGTTTGTCTCAATTACATGTCAAACCTTTAACATGTTGCAGGTACCACTACCCTAGCTCAGACAAAAAACAGATACACCACCACCACTTCCCTAAATTAAAGGTTAGGGTAGAGCTGTGTGCCTAAATAGCCATTACCATGATCTCATGGGGAAAGCAGCCAAAGTCCATGGAAACCACAACTGGGCACAACGCCCACTGCCTCTGTCCATTCTGCCTGCTAGACCTCGGCCTCAGACCGAACAAGACTTTCGAGTTGGACACTCAGTTGAAAGGACTCCCTAATGGCACAGATGCTAATCTGGTGAGCAAGACTACTTCACAGATCCTGGCTCAAGTCCTGCTCCTGCAGCTGGTGATGCCCATTTCAGATAGATGCTGCAGGCAGCCTCCACCCCTGGAAACTCAAGCCTGCAGCAGTTATTCAGAAGTTATTCATCAGATTCAGCATTATCTATTCCCATCAGGCCTTCAAAATTAAATAAATTAAGATCAGCCTGAGGATTAGCTATGTGTTGAGAACAGAAGACCACAAAGTAGCTTATCTTATCCAATACCTCAACTCAGGTAGCAACAGATGGGGATTGTGAGTCTTAAAATCTGCTCAGTTCAAGGCTGTACCTGACCTCCTGATTGCTTAAAGCTTTAAACATGAAAGCTGATAGCTATTTTTAGCATTAATTAGCTGAACTATGGGCACTTCTCTTATCCATATCCAACCTACAGGGCTCACCAAGCTCCTCACCCCAAACATTTCACAAAGACTGATGATTTTCTGCTTACATACACTCAAAAGCTGCAAGTACAACAGCATAGAGATTAAATGGCTGTTTCTCATTCACTCCACTGGATCTCTTTATCCTCAGTCCTGCACCTCCTCCTACTTCTAAGCAGCAATAATTGTTCACATTGTTTTGTTAAACCTCTTCCCTGAAAGCTTGCTATTCCCTCTGCCTCTTTTCTACTTAGGCCCTGGGAAGCTATCCTTCTAAAGGCTTTGGTCACCCCAGACCTTGCTTTAATTAGTCAATGCAAATTCCCAAATACCTACAGGCTTAGTGAAACAGCTTTCCCCAAAGCCTCCTTCTGCTGCCACTAAGCAAGCCCACTCCCCGTGAGAATACCAAATTCTTCTTTCCACTAATCATTTTAAATTGCTCCCACTCCTCTGAGCAACCAAGAAGAAACTGTGCATGTGTGCAGTTGAAGACAAGGTGAATTAGTCACATCGCAGATGAAAAAAGGGACCCAATAATCATTCTGCTCACATGACACAGATGCTTTTAGGAGAGTGAGGTGCTGATTTAATGCTCAGGCTCCCTTCTCTTGCTTAAACAGGCTTCAGTCCAATCCAGCAAGATATTTCCAACAAGAAGTCCTGAATTCCTCCATCTTCCAGTGGGGTTAGCAGCACTTCAGATTATTTTTTTTAATGTCTGTCAGCCCCACTGCACATGACACACTTCAGCATTGGTCCCCAGTAAGTAATCACAGTCCTTTTTGTTTTAGACCCATGGTCTGTGCTCACTGATGATGACAGAAACGTAACATGGGTCTGAGAACCACATGCTGGAGAAATGGGTCACTTTGCTGAAGAGTCACTTAACATCCTGACTTTGAAGGTGTCCCAAATATCATCTGCTTATGCTATGTAGGTTAAAATCAACTTGTGAATTTTTGGAAGGTGGCAAAAATAAAAATGAGAATTTCCATGCAACCAGGCAGCAGCAAATACAATGTGGTTCCAGTTGTTGGCAGACTGGCCCAGTATCCCATGCACCTTGAAAGGCAGCTGGAAAGCTTTCCCCCACAGTGAAATTCACCTCTTTTCATCCTCTGCAGTGTCATGGTTAATCAATACCAACTTTATCCCTTTAACTGCACGCTTGTGAGGCAAATTCACAAATGTCACATCCATAGGGGTGGGCAACAGACACAGCTGAAGCAACACTAAAAAGGGTTTTGCAGTGCACAAAATGGGAGTCAGGGACATGGGTGCACGACCATGTGCTTCCATGAACAGCTGAAGGCAACAGCGAGACCAGGGAGAAAAATTACAGTTTCTGTACACTCTGTCAGCTTAAAGGGATTTTCATAAAGACAATGCATGGGTGATTAAGGTCAGCTAACCCACTCCAATTAGTTATCATAAAGCCTCGGCAGCTTTACTCAAAGTTGTACACTCTTCTAGAAAGCTGCTGTTATCTATCCTTATCTCACCTCTTTTACTTGCCTACCCTCCATTCATCTCCTTGCTTCTTCCAACAGACGCAGCAGGCAGGCTCTCTGCTAACCCTAAAGCTTTCCCCTTTTACTCTGCCATCCTGGTGCCACAAGACTACCACTGGCAGTCATTCATCACTGGTATGCTTTGAAACTATATTTGTTCTTCCTATGCATCATCAAGCTCTAGAAATCCACCAATACCCAAGCAGAATTGGGAAGAGACCTGTCAGGGCAGTACATACAAGAGGTACGAAGTCAGGTGAGACTGCTGGGGAGGTCTTGGCCCACCATAATGGGGAACAGGGAAGAAGCAACATTTGTAAAGGGACTTTAAAGGAAGGCAGCAGTGGGTAAAGAAATGAAGAACAAAAGGAATTTTTCAAATTGAAAAGGATTGCAGCTGGGGAATAGCAGACTTGAAGCAACCACCTTCCAGTTTGGCAATCAGTTTCAATCCCACACATTGGTACATTAGGAAGTACAGCCATTTAAAACCATGCTGGACTTTTTGAAAGAAATGGCTTGTTGCTTCTTTGTCTGACTGCCAGCACCATGCCATGGTAGCCATACATTTTCTTCTCTGAGTCACCATCTCTGTTCAAACTCTAGTTCACAATCAGGAAATTAAAATAGACGAGACAGGTGCCAAAGAACTTACCAAACCTGCTCAGCCCACAGGTTCTCAAGCACACACACGGTGACAAGGCATGTGTGCCATCACACCAGGGTATTTTTTGGAGATTGAGTCTCCAAAATCTGAGTCTGGAGTACTCAAGAAGTTTAGAAAGATGACCCTTCTGGAACTGCTCCCAGATGTAACTCACAACAACATAACGTCAGCATCATGACCCACTGCAGGGCTCAAGCTGCACTTTGTTCTGAACCTTGATTAACTGGTTCCTGAGCAAGTACCTGTAATTGCTTTCCTTTCTCCTTTCTCCAGCTTCGATTGTGGGGACTCTGTGTAGCCACTGTGCTCCATGGGCTGCTCTGCCCTCTTCATTGCTGTGCCTTTGTAATTCATCTGAAGTTGGCTGGTGTACTTCTCATGCTACAGAGACAAGAAACAGTTGTAGTGTGCCAGTGTGATCTGTGTGCTAGCTCACAGAAAACCTCCCCTGCAAACAGATCATGCAAAGGCAAACACTGCAGCTATGTTCTGCAACAGAAAGCAAGCACATCTGAGTAGAGGCTACAAAATACAGCAGAAATGCCAGCAGAGAGGCTTTCAAATTCCCCATTTGGAAGACTAAGTGATAATTCTAGTCCATGAGAAGGTCACTGTGACTTAGCTCTGGGAAATATTTAATTAGAAAACCTTTTAAAGAATAAACTGAGAAGAATCAGAACTTAGGTCATTTCTCACTCAGGATTCAAATCCTGAACTCATCTTTGTTCTTAAAGCAACATCATAAATTCTTTCAGGACAGTCATCTGCATTATCTCATTTTTTCAGGAAAGGCAATTAAAATATATTTTAATTATTTCTTGACAAACCCTCTCCCCAGCTAGGAAAGTGCATTAGAAGAGGCTCCACATAGTAAATGAGCTATTTAAAAGTGGGTTTATTACAAGTAAATTAATAAAAAGGTGTAGCCATCCAGATTACCCCTGAGTAAATTCAATGAATCATTTTCCCAATTTAAGCTGCTATGTTTCCAATCCTCTCCAAGTCCTAAACATGGAACCAGGGCTAAGACAGTACCTGCTAGCCACACGGTGACGCTTGGGACTGATAGCCCAGTCCCTCAGCTGAACATAACAGCCTTCTTGCCTAGAGGAGGTTGCTTTTCTGCTTTAGATAAGAGAATGCTTGAATATTTTGTATCTGCTACTGAACTCTTTGTTTAAAAATCACCTCATTCAAAAGAGGACTGCTAAGTAAGTAAAAACTGGGAGCTCTAAGGCAAAAAATTAGATGATATACAGGATAAATTAAGTAAACTTAAGTCTGCTGGAGGAAGTTTGATGGAGCTGGTCTAAGCCACCAAGCTCAAGAAAGAGGCATCTGTGCTCCACTTCCAGGAGCAAAGATCTGCCATGCTTCATCCACAAGCTTATGTGGTGGCTATTCTTTAATAGGTTACAGCTTTAGTAACCTTTTCTGTTGGCAGTCATGAAGTCATCAATACCTTCATCTACATGTTAGCACAGGGATCAGAGCCAAGGTAACTGAGAAATGTATCTCTCCTCAAATGAAGGTTTTATTAAGTCCTGACCCAAGGAAAGCCCCACACTGTGGAACATTTCACTGCTATGAAGAGTATTTTAATATTTTGGTCTGCTTGGCCACTACTAGAGCACTTAAATTTTGCATTTTTTTTTTCTAAATGCACCTGCACCCAGACACCCTTACCTTTAATGCTTCTTCTGGGACTTTGTGTTGAATTTGTTCCAGGACATACATGTTTGAATGTACAGCACTCATTAAGGAAATGGCAAAGGAATTGGATGGACAGAGAAATCTAGCATTTAGTCATGGAAAGAAAACAAGACATAATATCAGAGAAGCTTAAAACTTGCAGGGTACAAAAAGTTGCCTCTTCTGTAACTCACTATGGACTCTGCCCTGCATGTTTTACAAGACAGCATGCAATCACATCTGCTGGCGAGACCCACGCCAACTGAGGGGTAGCAGATAAGGGGAGCAGGGCAGGAAAATCTAGGGGGAGCACTAGCAGCTCTGTGCAGGACCCAAGGGAGCAACCAGAACCCTGACTCAACTCACAACCCACTCCTCTCTATACAGCTGGCAGCTCCAGGCAGGTCACTCTCTCCCCATGGTATCCTGGCCAAGATGAGGCAATCTCGTGTGTTCTGGACAAGGGAACAGTAGGGTCCAGCTCCCAGCAGGGGTGCCTGGAACTATCATGCTTTCTTGCCCTGACAAAGCCTTTCAGCCACTGCAGTTTCCTGGATGAAAAGTAAATCAGGTCATGAGCTGCTGTGACCTCTTTGGAACGGAGGCATTCAACATGATTGAGCCTGGGCAATAATCCTCAGCAACACCGCATAAAAAAATAAATAAAGGAAGCATATGGTAATGTCAACAAGAACAACCCAATCAGCACAGCACAGAGCAAAGGGGAGGGAAAAGGAAAGATGGAAAACGTTACACTAAAAATAAACCAAGTGATGCTGGCATAGCAGGGAATCTGCACAGCCTGTTTGTGAAACTGTAAATGGAAGAGGCAAATGCTTTTATGCAACAGCACACAGCTGACTCAGACCTCAGGAGATGCTGCCATCCACATCGAGCTATGTGGTATGCACAGAAAACACTACTAAACAGTGGCACTGAAGCAGCAAAGGAAAGAGTTTGTAACTGCCATACTAACTATGCTAAAGTAAATAGCACTAAGACCTGCAATTCTTTATAATTTTCCTGTTGGTGGCAATAAATTCTACAATTCATAAATGCAATCATTCATTTCACATGAATATCGGTGTGAGGGCTGCAGGACTAAACTTCAGCTCAGCTGCTTAATACTCAGAACTGCTTTCTATAAAACATTTAAACCTGTATCACAACCATTAAAACCTACCCATGCTCTTAGGCACTGGCTTATGCCTTCACTAGGCTAGAGTTCACAGCAAATCTTCTATGAGTTTCTCCACACATCTAAAGACCAGAAGACACATGACCAGCTACATCAAAAATACCTGCCAATTTGCAAAGCTAGAACTGAAGTTGTTGTGGGACTGTAAGAGGCTTCATAACATGTGCACCGAGACACCACCTTTAATGACATAACCCCAGAAGACAGTGCTCTTCTATCAGATAGCACCCAGTAAGGGGCTACTCATTATCTCAGAATCCCTACCACCACTACCATGTTCTCCTGTAATCCTCATCAGCTGCAAGTTGTTCAAATACCAATCTAAAGGCAAAAAAACTGTCTCCTTTTTTTTTTAAGTTTCAGCAATTACCTCACTTCTAAAAATTAGAAATACCACTGTGATGCAAGGATTTTTTTGCAAGAGACAGAGCGAGACCAGAACCAAGAGTACAACCTTACAAAAGGCCTAGAAAACCCTCTTTTCCAGCAGATCCAGGACTACACACACATCAATTTAAGCATCCCTGCTGCAACTGTGAGTGCTCCTGCACTGCCAATGGTTAGAGCTCAGCTGCCCACATTATCTGAATACTAGAAAGACTCAGTCTCCTCTTAGTGCCTCAGCTATCTGGACTCCAGCAAGGTTGGGAGTATTTCAAAGGCTCTAGAATGGCCAAGCACAAACTGCTTTGCACAAGAATGTGGCCCTGGGGTCAAGGATGCACAAAAGTTTTCCAGCCAAACATTTTCCCCCACCCAGTGGTAAAACTTCTGCCTCTATTCTCAGAAATGTCTGGACTGTTTTTAAGTGAAATTTCCCCACAAGAAAAGAAACCTGGAGAAGATCCTGCTATTTCTAAATTCAGCCCAAGCAGGTAAAGTTTAGCAGATAGAAACAACTGAAAAAATGTAAATAACAAAAGTATTCGATTACACGAAAAGGCAGCAATAGGAGCCTCTACTTACCACAGTAGCTCTGTAGGCTCAGAATGAAACATCTCTGCTTACATCCAGTCATACAGCCCCATCAGTAAGGAAAGGGACAAAGGCACAGGTGCTTTAGCAGACACTAGCAGAATTTCTCTGTAAACAAAGTAGAAACTGCAGCCTAGCCTCCCTCAATAAAGGGGAAATCTGGTGAAAAAGAGATTTGCATTTTGTGGCAAAAGCAATTTTTCATGGGCAAACTTCAACTGATAAAGAGTCAGGAGCCTGACCACAAGCCCCAGAGCTAAATGCTGAAAACCTGCAAATTGAAAGCAAGCGTTTGGGTGAAATGATTGACAAAAGCACATCAGTTGGATTAAAAAAATAGGAAGATGTTAATTCATACAAAAGCATATGGAATATATTCATTCCCCAACTTGTACCAGTTACAGTTGCCACACAGAGACCAAAGAGGCAACTCCACAATCACTACTGCCAGTGCAAGGCCTGGTTCAAAGTCCAGTGAGTCATCATGATTAGTATGCTTTGAATCAGGTCCATGGTGGAGAAACAAAAGTTTACAAGCCATCCAAAGGCTCCAGGAGGGAAAATAAACACCCTTATTCACTAGTCACAATTAGCACTGTCAACTCCCCATAGAGCAAACAGCAAAGACCCAGTCAGAGACAGTGTCCCACTCCCTCTTCAGATGAGAAGGATATCATAGCCAAAGCGAATGACATCGTTCAGTTTTAGGGTGATGTACTTCTGGTCTGGTATTCTCATGTCATTGACGAATGTCTGCAGGAAAGAAGCACAGGAATAGTTTTTGACTGAGGGTATCAAGGTGATGCATCCCAAATGCACAGGGCTCCTGGAGGGCACCAAGGTCCATCTGCTAACCACACTGCACACACTCAGGGTGCACCAGCACAAAGTCAGCCAGGCGAGGAGCTAAGTTCCCTACAAAAATCAACACTAGCAAGTAGCTCCCATGGGCAAGTTAGAGCACCCCAATTATGCTTCAAAGCAAGGTGCTCTGACAGGACCTCTAGGGAGATTCACCTTTCCACCAACTGCAAATGAAATTTTAGTCCCCAACTTAAACAGGTAAATGAGGTGCCTGCAGTTAGGAACTTCAGATGCTCTCAGCTCTCCTCAGCCCTCCACACACAAGAGCAGCAAACGGTGCAACTCATACTCTAATTACTCAGCTGGGAACCAGCTTTCTGCTGGATGTCAGACAACACTGGTGTCAGCTGCAAGGCCTGATAACCTAATGAGCAAAGCCTGTCATAGAGGAAGGGGAAAATGAAAATGCACAAAAAAAAAAGCATTTGCAGTTGCAACACCGTGATGTCTGAGGCCACTTTGTCCAAGACATCATATGTCAGTATAATAGGCCCTTGCATAAAAGATTCACACACTCATTTTTCCCATGCTCCAGACAGTTCATTGAGGCTCAAAGAAATTAAGTTATCCTCATAAAGGTACAAGAAATGTATTTCATAGTTGTGAACAAATGTCTGGGATGTCTCAGATGCCTTCTTTCCTGGGAACCCCATAAGGAGCAATTGTCACAGAACACTGGAGGAACAAATCAAGCACTCATAGTCATCTTCCACAAATAAACCCACGCACTTTTGTAATAACCAGGGCCACATAAAACCAAAAATAAATCAGGAACTCAGTTGAAGAAGTACCAGCATGCTGACAGGGTTCAGGCTCCCAGTTACAGCCAGGCCAGTCACAGACACCAGGAGTTTCCCTGCCTCACAAAGTGGGATTCACCCAGTTTCACAGACCAGGAACCCACTGCTGGCTCTTTGCAGCTTGAATGCAAATGCAGCTATGTTTGAATGAATCAAAATTATGCTAGAAAATGTATTTACATGCTTTCACCACTGAGGCACAGTCTTTTTCTGCCTTCTCACCTCAGCCAAGACAAATATCAATGATAAGACCAAGTACTAACCACAGGGGAAAATAAATGCTAAAGCAGGAAACTAGAACTTCAGCAGACAACAACCCCCAGCTTCCTGGCAATTTACAGAAGAGCTGAGTGAAAGGCCTGTAATTTCAGAATAAAAACAGTGAAGCTGGCTAAAAGGCAAGGAATTCTAATTTCCATGAATTTTTATAATATTTAAAAATCCCACAAGAGTCACATCTGGAGCAAGAATGTTTAGTGAATTTTCTGCAAAACAAAGATCTGCAAGAAAACCCATTTTTATGTCATTACCTATTCATCCGTGGTTACTTCAAATAAAATAAGCCAAGCAAACTGCTTATTGCAGACAGAAATGCTACCGTTAAAACCAAAAGACCCTTAATAGACTGAAGAATCAGCTGAACATTATAATAAAAACAATATAAAACATTTCAACAGTTAATATGAACCAGATTATCCAGCAAAGCCATATAATGCACTGTTGAAAAGCCATAAAGTAAACTCAAAATAAAAGCAAATTCTGTAAGTGGAATTAAAAATCTAGGTCCTCAAAAGCGATTTCTTTAGTTTCCAGGGTAAAACCAGGTTTTGATGAAAATTTTCAAATAAAGACTTATGTTTCTTTCATGCTAAAGAAATTCAGTTTGGCCCCAACAGTCTTCTCCAGCAGAAGTATGCCTGAGCAGCTGCAGAAGGCAGGGACTGCTGTAACAATTTTTACTCCACTGCCCCTCAGAGTACAAGTCAATCATTAAAATCTTGTAAACTCATAAGAATATAGAAAAGAATTAGTGGTACAATCCTTCCTTTATTTGCAAGCAGAATTTTCAGCTGCTGTTTTGCCTCCAGGAGTTAAATACAACAGGTTTTAAACCAAGGATCCAGCTAAACCCCAGACCAGTTACTGAAAACATTCCCATCTCAGAAGGGCTCTGTGTCTTCAGCTATAAGGCTGAGAAGGAGTAACACTAGTTCTTGCTGTTTGCAGATGCCAGAAGCAGCAGAACACTTGAGATCTGCTTTAGCCACTGTTTTTGTATAAGTTTCTGAGATTGTCTTGTGGTAGTGATGGTGGAGGGCTTCTGTTTCTAAGCCCAAAACAATGATTGCAGTAAAACCCCTACTGGGAAGACAATTATGTGAATCTAGCTTAGACATGTTCCAGCAGAGGAATTGCTCTGCTGGTATAAAGAAACCGCCAAAGAGGCATGCCATGACATTAGGACAGATTTAACTACAATGGTATATTAAAAAACCACAGAATGCAGGTGGGCAGACAAATCCCTCCATAACTGCTTAACACCACTGGTGTGAATTGGGACCAGAACAAGGGTTAAGATTCAGGCAGGCTCAGCTCCCTGTTCTGGAGTCACATTACCCCTTGGTCTTCACACAGACCAGGCTCAAGGAAGGCAAAAGATCAATTATTAGGGGAAAAAAAAAAAAGAGAAAGAAAAGGTGGGTTTAAATAGCTTCTCCCTGAAAAAAATAAATGTCTCATCATCCCATAAATCACTGCATGCACTGACAACTGAATTGCTAGGTCACCCTGCTCATGCTGAACAGCTGCTCCACAATCTTCACCAGTTCAATGCTAACATCCCCAAAATGAGACTAAATTTATTTCCTCCTCTTCTCCAAACAGCTCTGTGATTTTATGAGCCCTGAACCATTCTGCAAGGACACCAGAAGAAATTGAACAAGAAATACAAAATGCACAAAAGCTTTTCTCTTCGAAGATGAGGTGCTATAAGACCTCCATCTCAGGCGTTGCAAATAATTATGTACATTTAGCTTAACTCAGGCTAACAGCTCCTTCCAGTGACCCAAAAGGGGCTAACAGTAGAATTAAGTGCACAAGCACTTGCAGACTCAGCATGGTGCATGTTTGCTTCCATAATCCAGGAGGTTTACTACTTACGCCATTTAAACTCCCAAGATCCTTCACCCAGTGCTCATCTTTCTCCTTGTCATAGTTGATCACAGCATGCTGCTTATCGACACTGCGGGACTGGCAATGAAAGCATAATGAATGTGAGACTGGTCACACATAAGACACAGTGTTAATCAAAGCAACATTTCAACATTAAAATAATTTGATGTGGGGTAAAGGGAGAAAAGGGAAAAGCAGGAAGGATTAAATATTATTTACTATTACAAATAACCAAAGGATTAACACTAAATGCTTCCATGGTTGTTTAAACGGCTCAACTTAAAAAGGGGGGGGGGGGGGGCACATCACTTAAGGCTGTCAAGACTATGCCATAATTTCAATGAATTATATCAATACACACTGAAAATAAAATCAGCCAAATGGAAAGCCTGGGGCAGGATCTCAGCCAGTGTGAACTAGCAGAGCTTCATTTTTCACCAGCTGAAGCTGGTGGCCTCATCACTAGGGACATTCCTATTTGGGATGATTAATTCCTATTTCAAGGAAAGATAAACCATTTTCTTAAGTTACAACAATGTATTCTGTTCCCAGGATTATGTCCCAGATTTTATTTAAATTCCAGGATGCTTTCCAAGTTGAAGAGAAGTTAGTAAACTTACAATGAGAAAAAAAGCAACTCCAGGGAAACTCAAATTTAAGGCTAGGTTTGAGAACACTGAACTGGACAGTGATTTGGTGCCACTGGCTTTGCCATGATGCACAAGTAATAAATGCACTTTATCTTCAGAATAAAGAATGACACTTTGGCAAGAATAGTGTCAGACTTCTGAGGAAGAAGTGTTAGATCAAAACCTCTACATAATTTTGAAATATGTTGTGTTACAGCTTTAAAGACACCAGACTGTCTGTATTTAGATCTGCCTCTCATAACTTGAATTCTTGCTGCAGTTGACCTCAACCAGTCACTGGAACCAGTCATTCCATCAGCATGCACACACACCACCGAGAACTCCCTGGTATCTTGGGCAGGGGAGGGTAGGACATGCTACTAGAGCAGGGAGACAAGCCAGGCTTTAAATTAGCAAATCCTCCTCTTCCTGGGCATTGACCAACATGTTTTTGGTGAAAGTGCTTCCCTTTTCCCCAAGTATAAACACACTAGTTTTCACAGTACTGCTCTCAGCAAGCCATTATCTACTTCCTTGCGAGCATGTTGAGGCAAAGATTGTTTCAGGGGAATTCCTTAGTGAAAACACAGAGGTTTTGCTGGACAAACTGCTACCATTTGCAGGAATTTCTTCTGCCCCTGCCAACAACAAGCACACTGTTAATATCCCAGTAACTGATAAATGTCACTTCATCCCCAAGCAAAGCATATTTCAGCCCAGGAGACCTGTCCTCCAGAATAACCCCAAAGTACTAGTATGAAGAAAGCATGCACTTGGCCAGAAGACTGCCCTTCCACCTTGTGACACCCCTCACACCATTCACAACATGCCACCACAAGCAGAGGGCAGGTGACTCCAAGCCTCCAGCTGCCTCACTAATACAGTTACTTAGCAATGCTGAATTTGCAAGGTATCAGCTCACATAAGTTCCAGATGAAAAATGAGGCAGCACTCAACACTCTGCTGCCCAACTGGTGCTGCTCAGACAGCAAATGCTCCCCAAAGAAATAGAGGCAGAAACAATGTGGTTGGGGACACCTCACTTCCATCTCCTGCTACATCAAGCCCTAAATAGGTGAAGAGAAGCACAGCAAGGCCCTTTGGGAGGCACACACAGATCTCTTGCCCTCACGCAATCACCACACTTGGTGTCTGACCCTGACCTCAACATAGGACAAGTCTTGAGTGCTTGCAGTGGGAAGCTATTGCTTCTCTCTGTTACTGTTCGCATTACATGAAGCACCTCAGTTCAGTCCACAACAGCCTAAGTGATGTGGCAGGTATTCACATCATAAGGTAACAACTGCCCAGGCAAGGGTGGCTGAGGGATGCTCCCCAGGGCCTGCACCTTGGCACATGGCCCTGATGACAGGAACATCTCCAGACACAGTCTCATGTATCACAGCACCTGATGCTACAAGAACTGGGTTTGTTACTGACCTGCCATACAGAGACATAAATATAACTACCCTTCACCCTGATGGACTCAAAGATAAACATGCACATAGGTCCTGCCTGCACAGGACAGGTGCAAGGTCTTCCCAGTTCCTGTGTTACCCAAAATTGTAGACACCACTGTTCCCAACGCAATGTAAGGGAACATGGATTAACTCTTGGAGCAATGTTTGTTTTAACTTTTTACAGCATGTCATAAAGACTCATTTAAAAATTAACAGATTTTAAAGGCAGAACAATCCCTCCAAACACCCCACACGCAAAAAGGCTTCCATCCCAAAAAGCTAATACAGACAAAAAATTAGGGTAGATTTTATCTGGTATCTGATTTTAAATGAATCACAGGACATTTAAAAAACGGGTTTATTTCTGAGAACCAGCTGTCTTCCAGAAATTCAATTTGCCCTGCATCTGACCCTGATGTAAGTCAGCATTGCCTTTTGGGTGCTGTATTTTACAACAGCTGACTACAGCTACTCAAGGGTCCCAAACCAAATAGTCATCACAGGGGAGCAGAGATGTACTCCAGCAGCATGATATAACCCTACATAAAAGCAGGAAGAGGTCACCAAAAGAACCAATCTATGCGCAGTTCTAAGGAAGTTTCAGCTGTGTTCAAGACAACCCTTTGCAAAAGGAGTCAAAACGATATGCAAAATCTGACCCACAGTCTTGATACAACCTCTCAGCATCTCTTTAAAGAACACATGAGGAACATGGCAAACTGTTACACAAACCACACTTCCATGAAATTTCATTCTTTTGTAGACAGAGAGGAATTTTCTCAGTTTTGTTTATGTTAAACCAGCAAACACCACAGGAACTGGCAGCAGGAGTCCCTAAGGGCCTATCTCCAAGGAAACTCAACTTAAAATAACTAAACCCACACCTTATTTATTTTGATGCAAACTTGCCAAAGGTCACTCTTACTTGAGAACCGAGTTGTGGTTTATTTCAACATCAGTTACATTTAACATAAACTGCTCTTGCGTGCAGTGACAGCAGCAACCCAGTGCCTGATGAGGCTTTTTGTTTTCAGAGAGGAGCAGACTGCCTCAATCCCACTTCCAAAAAAAAGACTAACTAGTTTTCAGACTGGTAAAAGCTGAGAGCTTGAAAACAGTCCTATGGAAGCCACTTCAGCCCAGCAGAGCAGTGGTTTCTAATGCATGACCCACCTGAATCACAGAAAGTGATTTAAGAAGCCCGAGTTCAACACATTAAAGAGCAGCCCATGGGTGCAGAGCTCCCAACAGTCTGCAACTCCACTGGTAGGATTTTACGAATCTATAAATTGAAAAGCTGCAATCATGTCAACTGAATCACAAATATAAGGAGAATCCCTAGGTTAAAATGCACACTTGCATCAAATACTGAGCCTTGCTTATGATCAAGCAGGATGAGGCTTTGAGCAACCCGGTCTAGTGGTAGGTGTCCCTACCCAAGGCAAGGGATTAGAGTTAGATTGTCTTTAAGGTCCTTTCTAACCCTTCCAATCGCAACCTCCACAACAAAAGGCAAGGCTGAGCCAACAATTGGGAGTGGACACAGGGGCCCAAGCAGAAAAAAAGTATTTTCTAATAAATTGTTAAAAAACCCTGAAGTGCCTATATCCAGATATCAAAAGCAAAAAATAACAAGTACCCCCTAGCAGTTAACCTGTTTCACCAGAAAAGCACTTGTGATGGATGAGCAGCACTCCTGAGCTCAGTGGTAAGGACCACTGAGATTCTGTTTGGATCAAACAACAAAACCAGAGCTGGAGTGCCTCAGATGACATTGAGAAGGAGAAAAGAAGACAAGGAAGAAAGATGTCCACCTAAGCACTAGTGATCTTCAGGCAAGAAATAAGGCTACAGTCTAAGAGGCTGGGAATGAGGGAAGAACACAGCATTCTCACCATGTCCCAACACTGGACCATTTATCAAATGAAAACAACTCTCGGGAAAACACAATGTGTGCTTTACTGATTAACATTTACACTTGTCTGAAAGGAAAACATGGACACTGATTTGTTAATACGCTAACATTTCTCATCCAGGGCTTGCATTTCCAGACATTCAAATCACTTCCTAATGTAAGGCTGTCCTGCTTCTCCACCAGCTATCTCCAATGCATTACACTTTAAATACCTAGTATACAAAATGCACATGCAGCATATATATCTGAAGACAGAGCTATTTTATAGTTCTTCTTTCTTTCAAGACCATATTAAGCAGATAAGCTAAATCAGAGACAGAAATGGCACCTCTGGGTCTGACAGTCCCATACCACATCTTCAGTCTTTAGGCAGCTCACTTGTGATTCCCAAAACTGCACACATCAAATCAACAAAAGCCCCTGCTTAGCATAGGAGCAGCAAAAGCAGCTTCAGAAGTGCCCAGGAGTCTCCATGGAGGTACATATCACGCTGGCTATATGTGCTGCAGATACTTTATAGCTTTGTTTGGTGAAGGATCTGATATACAGAACAGTGCACTAGGGATGAAAGCACAAGCTGCAGAGATGCCAAGCAAAACCCAGAAGGAAACAAGACCTGCTTAGGGAGGCAGGAGAAATACAGCCAGACAGCCTGCATTTCCCCACAGGGCCAGCGAGCAGACGCAGCTCAGCTGTCTACATACATACAGATGCTACCTTTTCCCCAGGAGAATTACCATGGGCAAAAAACCTACTGTTCAGGGTTGAGATTTGGACCTCAGCCCTGCCAGTGCCATGGGGTATCATGGTACTGGAGATAAAATAAAAAAATGAGAGCAGTTTCCCTGTTCCTCACTACAGTCTGTTGTGCACCTCTGGCACAAGATAACTGCAGCATTCTGGTGGCAGCAAGCAATAAACATTTGCTCAAATACTTTCCACAGTGAACAGGTTACATTTCTGCCAGTGCTGTGCTCTGCAGAAGTGTCCCAGTAAGGAAATACAAACCTCTCTTAGTGTCCCACTGTAGAAAGGAGACCGAAAAAGCTTTTATTTTTTTTTAAAGGGCAAAATAAAAAAAAATCCTTGCATTCTGGTTTCAAATATAATTTTTGCTGCTCAAAAGTAAAACCCCAGATAACATCTAATGACAGATATGAATACTGGTTCTCCCTCTTTGACCACACTTCACTTCAGTACTTTTCCAGAATATTAGTGGATGCTCCATCCTGCCTCAGGCTGGTTGCAAGTGTGACACCCCCACAAGAGGCAGCTCAATCACTCACAGGGGTATGTGCTGCCAGCTTCTACCTGACGCTGCCTGAGCAGACAAATGTTTCTTCAGCAAGTGTAGCCTTCTTGTCTTGGGGCTGGACTCACTTTACAGCTTCCAAGCTGCAGAAGCTCCTGCCTTCAGCTTTGCTGCAGTCAAGATCACAGGATTAGTGGAGCTGTGGCAGGACCAGGGCCAAAGCATTCAGGCAAAAAATAAGGCCTTGAACAAAAGAAAGAAATCCCCCAGGAAAATGAAACTGTAATCCCCACATCTTGGCAAAGGGATTTGGAAGCTGGCATTGTTCCCATAAAAACTTAACCCTTCAATTTAGGGGTGAAATGGGCTTTTGCTTGCTGGTTTCCCCTTTCCAAAGTGGAACAGCAGTTCGAGTGACCCAGCATCAGATACTGACTGCAGAAAGTGAACATGCTGCCCACAGATGCACTGTCTTTCCCTTTGTTTTTCATGGGCACCCAGGAGGCACAGAAAAGCATCACGTTAGGTGGGACAGAACTCTGGATTTCCATAGCGAGGCAAGCTGCGTGCTAGCATCTGGATCAGGATCTCAGACATGGAAGGGGTTCCCACTTTCCCTACCCACTGCAGAGAGAAACAAGCCCTTCCCCCACAGGCCAAGCTTCAAGGACATTGCCAGCCACAAGTAACCCTCTCATCCCTAATAGCCACCCACCTGCAGTGCCACCATCACCTCTCTCCTTACCCTGCCTGAAGCAACAAACTCCCCTCCCAGGTTTGCCAGTCCTGCCATGCCTCCAGCCTCCTCAGCACACATTTCATCAGGCACCATGATCCTCCTGTCAACTGCACATTAACAGAAAATAATGGGAGAGACAAGAGCCAAAAAAACAACTCTAGGCCTGGAATTACAGGATGTGCATCCTTCCTCCCATAGTTGCTGTCCAGGCATCTAGAAACACTACCTGTCAAAAGAGCAGAGCCTTCCCAAGGCTAGATCCTTTCTCTTCTGCCTGTAAGACACCTACACCTAATGAATAACTCTTGGCAATTCCCAACGCCCAGAGACTAACTTAGGTACTGGTTTACACCCTCTGGATAACTGCAGCAAAACAGCATGAGTGGGGCACCACCCTGTCCTGACTATAGCTTTCCACTCCAGACCCACACTTCCATAGGGAAGGAAGACAGCACACAAAACGTAGCAGAGATTCCCCATGGCTTCTACTGGAAACTCTCAACACAGGAAACACCTGAGTGATGGACAGACTTCCATACCACAGTGAATTCACCTACAAGTACCAATGAAAAGATAATCGACCAAGTTCACACCATCTGCTTGTAGACAAACTACACCACACCTATCCACACACGTTTATGTATACACTTACTAAACTACGTAGGAGAGACATCATATTATCAAGCACAGCCCAGGGAAGGTAGGATATATTAGGTCAAGGAAACCTTAATTTGACCAGATGTCATACACAGAGTTCACCACTGCACTGCATTATTTGCAGGGTGCACCGTGCATCCTGTGTACCAAACACTGAACAGATCCTGCAGGGAAAACATAATCTGGTAACGACACAGTGACAGATTGCATCTTCATGCCTATGTACACAGGGGCAGAAGCAGGATTACACAGGCAATCTTCAGACTGGTATGCCATAACTGCTCTGCAGGTATAAACACTTAACAGCCGTAACTATGTTCCTTAGGTGTCTAGAACACTTGTCATTCCCTAACTTTTCACCAAAGCAAGACAAAAAGAGGAAAACATCTATTTAAGCAGTATCATTACCATTTCTCCAATTCACTAGCAGAATGAACTTGTATGCTCAGCTCACAGGCCCCTACACCACTTGAATGAATAAATACCATAAATTGACATGATAAGCAGCATGTGATGTCCCACATGGACCAGTGACAGATGCTGGGCTAGTAAATTTTGCAGCTAGCTGCTGACACCTGCATAAAAGCAAGTCTTGACCCACCTCAGGCCCAAGGGAGATGCTACGCAGCAGCCACATCCTGTAATGCCCACTTCCCCCACACTTAACAGCTTCTGCCCTATATGCACCACCTTCCATTTCTCCAAACTCTGCTGCTGCTCCTCCTCTCACCCTGCACAAATGACAGGCTCCTCTTTGTGCCTCCCTGCCCAGTCAAATCTTAATCCTATGGTGAGGCTTTATAGAGTAGAAATGCAACAACCAGATGCAAAGATCTGGCCTCTGGCTTCCTGAAACATGGGTCAAGAGGTTGAACAAGTACTCTGGAAGTATTATACTCTTGGCTTGTCCTCACATTTTCCTCGACAGCTGCTTTGACCACTGTCTGAGTCAGGATACCAGGCTAAATGCAATTTGATCTAATCTAGTGCAGCTCCTCTTACATCTAAACCCCGGCATTGCATATCCCCACGCCTATTTCCTCTTTGCCCAACCTGCAACAGTTCTGCCCTCCAATCTGTCCCCTTACTAACCTCGTTTCCAGATGAAATATGACTTTAGACAACAGTATCAAAGAAGTCCCTGATGACCACATGCAAACACCAATTTCTTTTTTCAAATGTTTGGAACTTGTTCAAATGCATTTAGATTATTGATGGGGAGGAAATAGCCTCTGACTTAGACATTCACTCTTGAAAAAAATCACAACCCAGCTGTACAATGCCAGAACTTAAAAGAACAGGTTGAAGATACTTTTAAATAGTTTACATGAAGAAAATGCTATTTTTCTCATAGCTGCTCACAGCAAAGACCAAAGAAGGCAGCTGACTGGGTCCAGAACACACTGCCTAAAACAGATGCCTGGAAAATAAACTCTCATGCCAAACAGTTACAAAGTTTAGTAGAGCTATAAGCAGTTGAAAAAAGCATCTCCTGGTAGGAAGTGTCAAGCTGTCTTAAAAGTCACACAGGACAAAGGCATAAAACAGATGCATCGCACCATCTATACCTACTCCTGCTGTAACTCATATATATATAAACTCACCTGGTGAAGGATAATAGCATGCCCAAACCACTGCTCTAATGAGAGGCATATTCAAGGGAGCACTGGTTAGACATTTTGCTTTTGCAATTTTTTCAGTAAACATCCCTCTCCCACAAAACCGGGGAAGTTATGACTCCACTTTCCCTTCTTCTAAATATTTACACTTTTCAAAGATGCAAAGAATGCTTTGTTTAGGGGCAGAGGGAAGATTTTAATGGTTAAGTGAAAATTCTAAGTTTGCAAAATGTTAATTCCTTTGAGTAAATACCCATCCCATTAAGCTAATGATCAAAGCTGATAAAAACAGCAACTATACTTCCCAAGAAGGATTTTCGGGAAGGGTGGAGTGGGGAGAATTACTTTCTTTGATAGTCCAAAAACCTTCTTTCTTTTGGTACAAAAATTAAAAAGCAAACCTTTCCTTCAGAGAATTCCTTTCCACCATCCCCAAGGCCCACAGAAAAAACAAACACACTAGTGCAAGTTAGTGAAGGTCTGGATTTCTACATGCCTGCTGTTTGTTATCTGGAGGGAGCCAGTGAGACTGCTGAAGAAATCAAGCACTGTTCATCAGAAAAACGTCAGAACTGAGCCCTTGACACTATGCAACAACACTGTGCATGCCAAGCAATGCTAAATGGCATTTTTGTCTGCATTAACATTCAAAATAAATGTAAATCTCGCATTTAGTTGTACTAGAAGCTTTACAATGCTGCAAAAACACGTAAAATATTTCTAATCTTCTTAATAGGTATAAAAAATTTCAAGGTAGATTATGCTTCCCCACTATCAAACCTACTTAAAATTAAGCTTAAAGACTCTGGTTTTCTTCATCTCTTTGTTAACCCAAAAAGCGCATCTAGTACTTATATGAAATAAGTAATCAGAGGCAAAACGAAAGCTTGATTGTTTGGTGACAAAGCCATCATTTTTTGGTGTTCAGTGATCTGATACCTTAAGACAACATGTTCCAAGAAAATATCAGAAGACAAGACACTCCTAAAACAATAAAATGAGAAAGGCAAGACTGCAAGGTCTCCAGGACAAATATCCATGTTGCATGCTTGTGCACCATCTAAGACACACAGTCTCAACAGGGAACCACGAGCTGTATCACAATGAAATCACTAAGGAGGAACAGTCTTAAGAGACTAAAACCACTGACCAGGTCATTCAGTCCATTCCCCAGACACTGTCAGTCTGCTTCCAGCTGCTCACTTTAAGGGATAAAGCAAAATCTTGAAATACGTAAGCCGAATCACTGTGCAAAAAAGTTTCAGAGTCAGTACCACAGAAATCCTCCAGGTGCAAACTCTGTCCATCTGTTGTGATAACTGCCCTGCTTCTTACGCTTTCAAGACAAATGATTGTGCCAGTCTGCACAATGATTTTGTGACATGGACAGTCACAGCAGGAAAAAGCTTATTTTTAGATCTCATCCTCCATCTGCTCACACATAATTTTGCTTGGATATCAAGTCTCCACTCACAATCTCTCTTTCACACTGAGTCTTACTATAGCCATCTCATTTGGAGGCCAAGGTAGCTCTGGAAAACATCTCTATAAGCAAATGGCTAGATAAATAATGCACTGTGATGTTCAAATTAAGAAATTAGATATATCCTAGAAAAAGCTTTTTTACTGGAGATAGTAAACTAATATGCTTATAAAGGGTCACATGTAACTCACCCTACGAGCATAAACAGCTGGCTTTTACAGACAATCTAGAGCCTTCTGGTGAAATAATGAAAACCTTAAAAATACAATCGCTTCACTCTCACATGCAACACTGACAAGCCAGCTCAGACTTGCAAAGAAGCATGAAATACTTCCATGTGGTGTGGAGTGGCTCACAATCCATGCTGTTCAGTTAACCCCCTAAATAACCAGAGAAACAAGCAATGGGTCCTGAGCATGATTGACATTTGGTACTTTTAAGCTGCACAGCTTGAGAATGTGACTCTCAGAGTGCTGCACCCTGACAGTAAAAAAACCCCACAACTACCTTCAAAAGGTAGTAAGATGAGCACTCTAAAACTTGGGCCATTGTTGGAAACCAAGGCCACTGTTTACTCCAAGTTGCAAGAGAACACAGCAATCAGGCTCCTGAGCTGTCAAATGCAGACTTACAGAAAATATCAGGACATTTTTAATGTCTCACTTTTACACGTCTCACCAGTCAGACACGCAGAAGCATGAAATAAAAGACAGTGTGATTCATGGGAAAGCCCAAATAATCTGCTGCTGAACAGGAGTATGCTTCAGGCTCTACAACTGCAGTACACCTATGCCATTCACTGCCAGCTAGCAGAGCAATACAAACACTGCAAGCACTCCTTTTGCAGATGGTAATACAGTGTTACAGCTAGATGACACCTTGCTTCCAAGTACACCTCATATAAGAACTCCTATCCCCTGAACAGACCTCCTGCTAATATATCACACAAAATCCCTGTAGTAAGTACAAACACAGCCTGCTTGGCAGTACATCAACAAAGCATTTAGGACATACCTGCGACCAGGTTAGCAGTAGAAATTATGAGGAGGGAGTCCCTGTTGTGCAGGCAGCTTCCTAATTTTGCCACCAACCAAAAGGCACATTTACCACCCTTGTAAAGGGGCAAACAGGAGTCATGCAGGTACAGTCAAATTTTTTTTTTTCCCCATGGCATGGGTCTTGCAGAAACACTAAATTACTTTCAAGCTTCTACAAATTCCTGAGCTGAAGAGCTCCTGTCAAAAAGCTCTTTGCAAGATTCCAGCTCCAGTTGTTTGGAGTGACATCTCTTACATTATGCTGTCAAGCATCAGACCACAGTCAACACTTGAGATACGTTGAATTAGGTCCAGCAGAGACACATGGTGGTATGGAAAGTACTAACAAAAGCTGCAAGTTTGCCTGAGTAACACAATTACTTTGGGAAGAGGTCACCACCTCACTCGCCCCACCAAAAGAGCTAGCTTCTCTACTAAACATCAGGATTTCCCACCATAATAGAAAGAAACTAAATGAGAAATACAGGCACTGACAATTTAACCAAACTTAAAGGGAAAAATAAGCAAACATAAAACCTGCACCCATTCAAATGAAACATTCTAGTAAACAGTGCACACATTAAAAACTACAAAAATAACAGCAGCATAATTGCAGATCAGGGCAGAATGGTATGTCTTGGCTTACTAGTTCTAGTAACATCAACATGGTTAATCTATTTGATTAATCTCCCACCACTACAGCTCCTATCCATCTGATGACATGGCAATCTGAAGGAAACTTCACTTGCACTTTCACAGATATGGGAAGTCTTCATGGGAACTGCAGACTCCACATAAAAAAGGAAGTTCCTTTTAAAAGATGTGATTTCAGGAAAACACACAACACCTACAGATATCCAGCATAACATTGACATCTACTGCATCGTCTGAAGAAATTACAACAAAAAAAGCCATATTACCTGGAGCATCAGTTCACAGTCATCTCTGCCAACAAATATCATCTCCCGAGGGAGACGATGGCGAATGCCAGTGCTGCTCACCAAGAACCACGAAGTCACACTCATTTTGGCGCTTGACATTTAATCTTTATACATCCTAAACACAAAAAGACGTAACAAACAGTGAGCTATTAATGAAGCGTCAATGTACACCAGTGCATAGATGCAGTTTCCACATTTCCCTACACCACAGGACCCAGCACTGACACTTTGTGTTCATGTCTTAAATTTCTGGTGGCAATCAGCAGTTGTGAAGTATGTGTCAGGATCTGCTGCCCATGTGCCACGTGCAGGAGCTCTGCAGCCCTGAAAATATTCCCACAGCAACATAAGATGAAGGATCTGAAGAAAGGATTGTTTAAAAATTTAAACATGCAGCTGAATCCAAACAATGAAATGATGAAATATTCTGTGGGGGAAAAAAAAAAAAAAAAAAAAAAGACCTCTTTTCCGGAACATTTCCTTGTTCTAGCACTGTGCACACAGATCACAGCTTGAGCTTCCACCATCATCAAAGATCTGGACCAGCACATCAGTAAGGTGATATAACCTGGCTCCTCTAACCTTTCACAGTACACTCCCAGGCGCGGTTACACCAGTGCTGGGAGGAGAATAGCCTCCCTATTGCTCATCCCACTTCCAGGCTGATGTAAGTCGGGAGCCCACAGATCCTTCCTTCCTGCCTCCCTCCCTCCTTCACTGCTTGAGCTGGTCCAAGAACCAACCCCCAGACAGGAAACATGGGCTGCAATTCCCACCGGCGAGTTTTGGTAGCATTGCCGCTCTTTGCCCCGCAACACGCGAAAGAAAGGGCAGCTGTAACCTGCGCGGGCAGCGCTTATCGGAACTCTCCCAGCCACACCTGTTTGTTGTGGCTGCTACAGGCCGGCTGCAGGCAGCCAGCTCCCGTGGCCTCGCCTCCTCCCTCTCCCACAACATCGCCTTTTCCTCTCCCTGGCTGGAGAAAAATGGAGTGTCACACATCAGACTCTAGCCTTCCCCTCACCCACCTCCCGAGATCCAAGTTGCATTCCTAAATGCACCGACGGAAGATCTCCATTTTATCTGGGCTGCGCGGCGCTCCACGGCCTGACCGCCCGTCCCCCCCTCCGCAGCCTGCGCAGGTGACACCAGCAGGGAGGACGGCTGACCTCCCCCGGCAAGACGCAGGCCTGGAGGAATGAGAAGAGACGGCTCTGGGAGCCGGCGGTACAGGCTTCCGTGCCCGTGTCACGACGTACGAGCGGCCCTGACACACCGCTCCCGCCGCCCGGCCGTGCCGGGGAAACACCGCCTCCCCAACAAAGCGCCCGGGGGAGGGGAGTCGGGAGCCGCCGGCTGAGCCCCGTGGCAGCTTCGCACCGCCCCGAGATGGGCTGCAGGGGCCGATTCCGTCCTCTGCCGGGCCCCGCTCGCTGCTGACAGACGGTAAGGGAAGAGAGGAAGGGCGAGGAGCCGGAACCGCCTAGGGGCCGCGGCGAGCCAGGTGTGGCGCGGAGTCCCCACACACCCCCCCCCTCCCCCCACCGTTGGGCGGGCGCGACCCTTTATCTGCCGGGATCGGGCTCCCCTCTCAGACCCGCTCCCGCCGCCCTACCTGCTGCGGCCTCGGCGCAGTGGCAGGCCGGGCACCGCGCCCCGCCAGCCGGCTCTGCCTGCCCCGCGGGCCGCTCCCGGCGCCCGCCCCGCCCCCGCGCGGCAGGTTCCCGACGTCAGGAGGCGGCTCCAGCCGCTGGGCCCGGCCGCGGCCCCACCGCCCCCTTCACCGCGGCCCTGCCTCGCCCAGCGCGCCTGAGCGGCAGGTGTGGCAGCGTCCGACCCGGTTTGTGGTTCAGCACCCCTCATCGCAGGCTCTTCGAGGGGCTCTCCGAAGACAGCTGTCCCTGACCTCGGGAGGCCTTACAGGCAAGCTCCCCGTCCTGAGGCAGAAGGTGCCGCTGCTGTTAGCCACTGGAGCTAGCCCCAAAGCCAGCCTCTTCTCTTACTCGCCACTGGGCTTCAGGAAGTAGCTTGACATCCATTTCCACTTATACCCCTCAGGACCTCTTGCAGGGCAGTATCTAAGGGCAATCAACAGGACTGAATTAATCTCGAGGGCCTGGCTTTGGACTAGGAGCCTGAAATGGGTGCTGTGAAAAGATGTGCCATTTTATGCGTTCTGTTTGGTTGTAGGTAACCAGAAAACTTCTGAAGTGCAGAGAGCAATGACTGCTCTTTTATCCCATTGGGAGAAAGACTGAGTGTCATGGTAATGGATCCAACTGATGCAAGAACTTTTTCAAGTGAAGCTGGAAAGAAGCAGGAGCCTTGCATTGGCTCTCTTGTTCCAGCTGTCATGGGCTGCTACTGAAATACTATAGGAAGACAGCAAGTTCATATAGATATTTCCTCAGGCCAATACTGCAGCTGGAAAGCTGCCTTTGCATTTGTATGGTGTACATTCAGGGTTGAATAGAATTTCTCAGTCACCTGCAGAAGCTTCCTTTTATGTCTTCAGTACTCTCATTTAGAATTTTGGCTCAGGATATAGCTCTAATGAAGTCTGATGTCATTTGAAACCATAGGTCCAGTATACCACTCACTGGGGACAGGCTCACTCCTGGACTACAGCCTTACTGGAAAGCTAAGGAACCAAGGATGGTAATTCAGCAAGCTGCAGCAGACTGTGAGGAGGAAAGGAAAACAGCATTTCTTCTTTTGCCTCCTCTTTCTGAAGAGCAGTAGGACTTTGTTATTATTTAAATAATAGTGTTAATTCCTTCTTTAATAAACATTTGACTTGTTCCTGGCAAATACATCATGCTCCAGGGTGTTTTTAAGGTGTGATTATCTTCAAAAGCTTCAAAGGTGGCTGAGGCTGCAGCATCCGTGTTTTATTGGTATCTCCCTGGAGCCAAGCTCCACGCCCTTGCAGCATGCCATGTTCCTTGGACGCCAGGCAGGAGGATGGAGTGAGCAGCCACCACTTCCTGGGCACTTTGAAGGCTTTTGCATTATGCACTGCCATGAAGTAGTAGAAATCCTTTTTAAATAAAAAAGGACTTCACCATATTTGCCAGATAGTCCTGTCATTGAGTGATGGTTTATTATTGGTTGAACTGACCTATAGCTTAAGTTTTTATAAATAGTATTCACTTACTCACTTTTTTCTGAGCTACACCTAGTTACTGGAGAGGCTACCACATAAGCCAATCTGTAGAACATCTCTATACCAGTGAGAGGAAGTAGGATAATTTACTTCTTTATACAAGCCTGCCATCTAGGCAAATCTTTGTTATAAGTTACTATAAAAAGGTTACTGTTTGCTTTAGTCTCTTCTTAAGTGCATTTTTACCATTCATTTATATATGTGTATTTAACTGAGTAGTCACTTGCTATGTATAAAGAAGAAAAATCATTCCTGTTCCCACCACATTTTCTGATCTGATTGAAGATGCAGGTTAGGCCAATACTCTGGGCCACACTGAATGTTGCATTACAGCCTCTTTATTTTATTCCAGTGATCTAAAAGGAATAAAAAGGAATCCTTCCTTCTTCTCTCTTCTGACCTCTCCCAATATAGTATGCAAGCATCAGGGGCTACAGTATAGTCTGGTGCTACATTGTCATCTTTAAGTCCCAGGCAGAGAGTACCTGTGAGAAACAGAAGCTGTATTTCAGTTTTTACTTTTCCTGATGGAAAAAAAAAAAACCCTTTTGGCAGCAATTGCAACCTTTGAGCTGCTCAAAAACACAGTCTGACCAAGCACACAGTTGCTTTTGAAAATACGATATTATAGAAGTGTCTTAAAATCATCTCTTCCCACTGGGAGAAGGGAAGACCTGGAAAAGACCTCAAGAAGCTGAGTGCAGCAGCAGCAGCACAGTGCTGCTTATGCTAAGTCTGTGAGAGAAGGTGCTTATCATGCAAATTTCTCTACATTCATCTACAGCACTGTCACCTTCAAGTACAAGGGACATGGCCACAGCTGTATTAACCTGCATGACACAGGTGTCAGGAGTTTCACTGTACTGTACATTGTGTAAATGCAGAGTAAGGATCAGTCCCTGTCATGAAACACCATATTCCCAGCAAACAAGGAGACTGAAGCTGAGATGCAGAAGAATAACAGCAGGTCACAGGGCTATAGGAAATCCAGATTTCCTGTATCCAGAACTGCTGTCCCTGCCCATGGCAAGGGGGTTGGAACTAGATGACCTTAACGTCCCTTCCAGTCCTAACTATTCTATGATTCTATAAATCAAGTCATCTGCTCTACTGAAATACCTTTTCTCTGAAGCCTGAATCCATAGCCATCACGACTTGGAGCAGAATCGTTTTAGATCCCTGCTTCAAAAAAAAAAAAAATCCCACCATCCCCAGAGGAGCTGAACTAAATTAAGCTCTTTCTGCCAGGCTCTGATGTAAGGGAGGTTTTTGACAGAGCTCCCAAACGTGAACCGTCTTGCTGCATCTTGCTGCAGAGCAGGCTTCTGTTCCAGACTGATCATAGCCTGATTCAGGTATCCCATGTGGCTTCCCCCCGAAAGGCAGTTTTCCCAGTGCATGAACTAAGGGAAAGAAATATTTTTTGTTATTGCCTACATATTGACATGATGAGTAACTTATAAGTAAAGGTGTGCAGGACTGCTAGGTGAGCTCTCCCCAGTTAACCCATCACAGGCTGGCTGAAATCCAACGTTCACAGCTGCATGTACATATATTAACAGGCACGTGTGCAGCTCACGAATTTCTGGCTGCTTTGCATCAAAGAGACTGTAGAAGTAGTCATCAGGCACTGTTCCCCAAGATTATTTCATTTGTTCTTTGCCAATGTACTTTTAGATGCATTGGGAGAGGTTCACAAGTAGGTCGCACAGGATTTCTTAACCCTTTTCTTCACTTGGATGGATTTTGTGCCCTGGTGATGACTTTCTTTCCCAGAAAGCCAAAATTGCAGCCAGGCCAGTTCTTCGGGCCTCACTGCAGGGAACTGTGCACTCCTGTCTTGTGTCTGCAGTGCTCTCACTTTGGATCAGGATTTCTGCCTTGATTTTTAATGGGAGCAGGAAAGATCAGTGGACTTTTGCAAGGTCTGCAGGTCTGAACCTGTGCCTTTTTTACAGCTAATGGGCTTGTTGACTGCCAACAGAAAGTGCAGGATCAAGCCCTTTCCTATAGAGCCGGGGACCAAATCTTTTCATCACTGGTTCTGGGTATCAGCACAAGCTGGATCATCATAAAATGCAGATAATCCCCCTTTTGGATATTGTTCTTTTTTAACTGCTGTTTTGCAAATGTTTCCCTTAATTGTTTGCTTGTTTATTTCTTGTTGGTTGATTGATTTTTAAATGACAAAGTAATTGTCAAGAACATAGGTATTTATCTTAATTTTAGCTAGGCTGACATAACAACATTGCTGAACTGAGTTTGGACCAGTAAAAGCAATCTATCCCTCCTCTCTGTCTAAGCATCAATCTTTTGCTTTGCCCAATATCTCAGTTGTGCTGTTTGCCAACATTCCCATCTCCTGTACAGCTGGGAACAGGCCCCAACCCTGCCTAGTCAACTGGAAAACAATAAGACCATTCATGTGCATGGTTATTCACTGGCATAAATGTTTGCAGAGGTACAGTCTGACTGGGACAGGCCTCTGTCATTTGGATGGTTCTACAAGATGGCTTTTTACAATACCAGTATTTTTAACCCATTTATTAGCTAGCTATAGGGACAGATTAGCTGGAGCATGGTAGCATTGCTCAAAATACCTTCAGTTTGGCATCCTTGGTTTGTACCAGCTGAAGAATTTTTCCTGTGTTTTTCTTTTTTACCCACAACATAGTCCTATGCACCAACATGAAATTTAATTTTGCTACTATGGAATTCACTGAAATAAAACCCTGTATGTATTAACACTTCTTTTCAGAATGTGCAATATGGGCCTTCTCCAATCCTTCTTTCATTCCTGTGCTGTGCCACATAAATTACTTTCTTTTTGTTATGTAGCTGAAATCATAGAGCTGTTTTTAATTTATGATGCTCATAACTCTGGGGGAGCAAGAGGAAATATCAGTGCAATGAAAGAGTGGAGCTGGTGTACTGTGAACATTGTCAGCATGTCTCTTCTAGGATTTGTGTGATATAAAATTTTGCTGAAAGAATTAAAGCATATGCTTAACTGATCTAATTTTTGGCAATTTTAACTAGTAAAAGCTCTACAATGATGATGTCATGGAGTCTGATGAGATCAGGTCAGATGATACATGGCTGTATGGTGTGGCATCTTAAATAGGAATCACCTTATGGCAAGTTAAAGCTATTTCAGTATCACATTTAAAGAAATAGCTTCTTAGGGAGAGTTGATTGGTTTCATAAGAGAAGCAGCAGGGTTTTGAGGACTCCTGTGTTGGAGAATGGGAACAATGGGCAGCTTCAGATTGTCTCTGTTTCAGTTTTTTTCCCATCTTATTCATTCAATTGATTTTTGTGTATGTGTGTATTACATATGAGAAAGGTTACAAGCCTGCTTAAACAGAAAAAATTACTTCACCTGGCCTGGAGAATCTAATGGTAACATCTATGGTCAGAGGGCTGTGCTTTACCTCCCAACCGTGAGCAAATTATTTCTCCTGTTCCTTTGTTGTTGTTATTATACTGCTAAGTTAGGAATATTTGGTTGAATACCAGAGGTGCAAAATTTCCTTAAGCAGTTTTGCTCCAGTAACCACCTCTTTTTCTTTTCCTTTCTTTCCCCTAGTACTCTGCTCCTGTACTTGCACATTTTCAGACTCAGCCCAAGGTTTGTTTTGAGAGTATATTCATTGCAGACTCTGTTCCATCCAGCTGATGCACTGTTAACCTGTGTGAAGGGTCTTCTTGCTTACTGATATATAAACTGCACAAAGCTGCTTCTTGCCTGAGAGACTTATTTAGACAAGACTTAGAGACTTGACAACCAGTGAATGATAATTTGTGAAAAGACACTTCTCTATATTTTGATCACATTAATGTATTTTACTGGAAATGCAAGACTGCTGAACTTTCTTTGCTGGCCTTATAAATAAGGAAAATAAATAAGGGAGATTTTAGGTTACCATAGACAGTTGCATCTTTAGAGTAATCACTACTATTGTCTCTGTAGCCAAGTGTTTGCTATGCTGAATGGTACTAGATCATACTGTTCCAGTTTCAGGAAAATGTCAGTTCTGCTTGAAACTATCTTTTTGTTTTCTTGCATTCTATTGCTTTATAATTTTTGCCTGCAAGACTAAAAGCTTTGATGAAATATTTAACAGCTACATTAAAAAAAAATTATAGTTCTCTTTAAACTGAAGGATATATCTATAGTAATATCCAATGTATCAGCAAAGGCCTTACAGGAAGAGAAAATGCCTAATTTGCTGGCCTGCAGGGAATAATTTATTAAATCCCCTGGAGATTCACCTGTTTTCTGCCCTGTGAAGTTAAAACCGTATTTCACAGTGTTGACCTTCAGTGATACTCTTATTTCACTTGAAAATGGTGAAGAATGTTATGAATATGGATGAAAAGGTCATCAGGTCAGGATAAGACAGTCTGCTTCGATAGGGTCAACTGTAGGGGCAGCTTTAGTAATTTAGAGCACACAAGCTATCAGTTGGAGATTTATATGCTTGCCAGACATTTTATAAGAACTCATCAGAGCAATATTTATTTCTTTGAGGTAAACAGCTGGATTAGCAGCACCACAGGAGAATAAAAGCCATCAGAAGAAGACCAGCAGAGCAGTATTTTCAAGTTGTAGTAGTAGTGGATTCATTACATGCCAATTCTTAAAAGCTTCAGGATACTTTGGGATAATCTTCTTTAGTCAGCAGGTGCATGAACTCCCATGTGTTCCACATTCATTATATTGTCTTAAAACCCTGCAAAATATGTGTGTTAGCTAACTGCACATACATGCTTGGGGCTGTCCTTCTCACTACAGATTTTAGAAGAGGAAGCTCCATCTGTTCCAGGTAAGTAGAGCAATCCCTACTGAAACAACCTCTCAGGTACACTGGGCACAGATCATAGTAATTTCAACATTCCTGGCAAGTCTCATGTGCCAGGGTATTTCCATGCTGGTGAAATTAACTCCTGAAAATGAGTTGTGGGTATGTGAGATAATTGGCTGAGGAAGGCAAAGTGGCATCCAAAGAAAAGCCAGAGGTACCACAGTGTTAGTAACCTGCCAATATGAAGCAACTGCATACTTCCTACATACACAGGCTGCTTTGTTTAAATTGTCCAGAAGAGAGACCCAGAACACCTCTCAGCTCCACTAAGTTTTACTACCTTGCAGTATGTTTTTGAGATGAATAAAATTCTATGCCCTTTCAATACATACACCTACAGGATGGATGCCTGCTGGGGGATAACTGCCTTTGTTAATAATCAGCTTCAGTGTCTGGGGATGAATTGCATTTTCTGCAGGAAAAGCTTTAGCAAAAACAACTCTGAACTGGCTGCATCTGACCACTGCAGGCAAAAGGACCATGTTGTAGTTCACTGACCAGATCTAATATCAGAGCTTGTAGGAGCTCTCAGAGGAGGGTCCAAGTCATCAACTTTGACTGATGCCTCTCCTTTCCCTGGGGCACAGATTTGTGCAGGCTTTCTCCTTTTCAAAGATTTGCTCTCCATGGCACCAATTCCAGAGAGAAAAGGAGGCTGATAACAACAGCAAGCAGTACCTCTAGGAAACTGCAGCACCAGTCACTGTTGGTCATATGTGCCCAGCAGCTGATCCCTTAGGGATGAGAAGGGGTTACACTACTAAATCTCACTAAGGAACTGTAGCCATTCTTTTTATTTTGCACTGGGACTTGCAGAGTAAGTTCTGCATCACATCATAGGGCAGATGATGTGTTCTCCACAGCACATTACCACCTCAGTCACATCTAGCTTCATTTTGCCTTTGCCACTAGTTGCTACAGGTCAAACATCTTTTGGGATCTTGAAAAAAACATCCTAGAGCTTTGTACCAACTCACCCTAAGTTAACTTTAAATACAGAAACATTAATTAGCACTGTACTTTATCTTAATTTCTTATTCATTCTCGATGGTTGTTTTCTCCACACTACATTAGACATTTCTGAGTACCTGGGCCTGCATATGCATCAGCTCGAACACCTAGTGGAGAACAGAGGAGCCAGCACAGCAGAGAGGTGTCATGAAGAGGCTCCAAATGGTGTGGTTGAGACTGGATAGTCAGGAAAAAGCAAGTTTGAAAGAAAATGCAAGGAGAGCAAGAAAAAGCTGAGGACTGTAAACCTAGCTGTTATACAAGACTGAGAGGTGGCAACAGCAAGTGGGACATGAGAGTTGTCCCACTTTGCAGCTATTCTCCCTCCTGCCATCTTTGGTACCCATGTAGACTGCAAGTGTTTTGAATCAGGGACTGTTTTCAATGCTTTTTTCGTACTATGCATTGAGCTTCTCCGCACTCCTCTAATACAAATAATCATTCAACAGAAGCTGGGCAGAAAAAGAAGAAACTGAGTGACATCTTTTAGTCAAATGATTGTATTTATAGCAAGTCATCTTATTAACACAAGGAGAAGATGAATAGGAAATTCTCCAGTGTGTAGTTTAACTGGTCCTATGATCTGTTGTCAGCCATAAGCTGATTGCTCAGGACATGTATAGACAAGAAGAGGAGCTGAGGTTAACCTCAAACACTCAGTGGAGAGCTCACTGTGCCCTTTTACAGTGAATTCAGCAAACTTTATGCAAATAACTTTTGCAAGTATTTGAAGGTAGGAAAAAACATAATACAATACTGTCCTGGTGTCACAAAAGGACTTTTGAAATCTCCAGTTAATACCTGAAAGAATTTTGAACACTGCCTAGTACATTGGCCAATAATTTGCCAGGTTTCTTTTTTCCATCCTGCAGGATAAAGTCATGCAGAAGTATGGCTTAGGCTTCATTGCCCCCACAGATCTGCCTTTACAAACAAAAGTGGGCATAATAGCTTTCAGAAAGGTGACATTTCTGCTTTGAAGAAAAAAACCCAAAACCCCAACCAAACCCACCCCAAATAGCTACATTATAAAATATGCTTTTTCTTTTCCCTTAAAGCAAAAGGGGATAAGACCAACTGTATCATTCCTAGTGCACCTTAGAGCCCCAAACATAGTGAATAGGAGGAGAGGCACTGTGCTATGCAGCCAGGGTGCTCCCACTGCAGGAACCCTCAAGCAACAGGAGCACAGCCTCCTCCCTGCTGCCCCACTCATAGCAACATGAAGCCTTGGGCCCAAGAGAGCCCAGTAAGAGAGAAGTCTACCTGATGCAACACAACCCATGTGAAGCAATGTAGATACCTTCAGAGCCTTAACCACAAGATCAGATCATAGACCATAGATATTAACAGTGGCAGCAATGATGTCATTGGCCATCGGGCATGTCCTCATGGTGTGCTTTCATAACTGTGCCATTTCTGCACTGTGCCATCAGAGTTATGTCATTTTCTTCCCTCTCTGAACTACAGCTGGTTAATTTTTTACGTTAGAAGCATTTAAAGTGGATGGTGCAGAGAAACCAGCTTTTAAAAACATTGTATGAAAGATGCCTGCTGTTGTAAGATAAATTTAAGAACACCACTGGCTTAAGAAAAGTACTGTGCTGCCTTTCAGACTAATTTAAAACTTGAATTGCAGCCATTTTTAGCTTTAACAAAATCGATAAGACCGTCTGCTGTGTCAGCCATTGCCCATTTCAATCTTTGAAGTCATTTTGGCAGCCAGTAGGAAAAGATCCCAACATCTGGGAGGCTGAGTTCAACCCTGAATATCCCTTAGGATTTCTGTGGGGTTTTCATATTGCTGCCATCTTGAACAATCAGGTCCTAAATCAGTCACAAGTACATTAACTAGAACAGGGCAATAAGCTGGCATGTGGCTCTAGTTTACATTTGAGATGACGCTTGCTTCAGAATTACTTGCATGACTAGATGGAAATGGTAAATTTGTTGATGATGATGTGAAATGGACTGAGGTGTTCAATAAATATTTTTGTTCTGAATTTGGAAACAAGAATCATGCACTGATGTCATAAGGACAATGCACTTTCCATCCCATTAGTAACCAAGGAGGCTATTAAACAGCGTTACTAGAGATAAACAGTATTACCTTAACAGGTCCAGACAACTGTCATCCTCACAACTGAAATGAATTGTCTCAAGGGATCTCTGACTCACTACCACTTAATCTTCCATGAACATGTTTTAGAGGACTGGAGAAATGCTGCATTTTTGGTAAATAATAAAAAAAATATAAAAAAAAACCCTAGGGTAATGTAAGTAATTCTAGGTCAGTCAGCTTAGCAATGCTTTGTAGACCACTTGATTGTTTGCAGTACCATCATAAAGTATCACAATAACTAATAACACTCAAGTACCAGATAAGTGAATTAAGAACTGACAAACTGGCAAGTCTGAAGTAAAATACAGACTTTGGTGAAGACTCAGCAAGAAACAGAGGGTCCTAAACTGCAGCCAACATCGCCTTGCTGCTTTTTCTAAGGTGAGTGGTTTGTGCACTTTGTGTAAAACTGACTCCAATTAAGAAATGGGGATGTCACGGTTTGCAGGCGTGCCAGCTGGAGCTGGCTTTGTACCACTGCCTCCTCTGCAACTGGCTATGAAAATTCATGATCATATAACTGAGCTGCAGCTGGTCCTTCCAGGTTCCCAAAGTCCAGAGCATGTGCAGGGTAGGAGCTCAGCCCTGGGCCCTCTCTCCCAGAAGGGAGAGTGGAAGAAGGGACAAGTGCTGTTCACACACAGAAGAAAGTTGATCTGAACGACTCCACTTAGGCACCTGAGCAGAGTCCCACATCCCACTCTGGCCCTCTCAGATCAGGAGATCATCTGCTGGGTGGAGATAGGCCCTTTCCTCTCATGCACTGCTCCTGAAAGCCTCCCAGACCTGTGTGCCACAGTCCAGCTTCATGGACATACTGGAGCACAAGAGACTCAGCATTTGGGATTCTGGTTTTCTGTCACTAAAGCAGTCATGCTGGGAGTATTTAGCACAGCTGAGCAGTCTGTGTGTGCTCTGATGGCTTTTGCTAGACAGTGTAAAAGTAAAAAGCCAAGAAGTAAATGTGGAGATTTTAACATAAATAAACAGCAAGATGGGACACCCCTGAGAACTTACATGCCAAATTCCTCTTCTGGGGAAAAAGAAGGGCAAGAGAGGCTTTGTAGGAATAGATCTCTCAAAATCTATTTATGTTAGCAGAGGGTCTGACAACGTGCATTTATTCTGCTCTGTGTAATTACTGCTTTTTGCCTCCTAGTAATTATTTTACTATCCATGAAGGATTAAAAAGCCATTAACCCGGAAGAGAAAAAGAAAAAAGCAGGGACATGTGAGAAAGACTTTGAACAACAAATTCATTCACCAGTTAGAAACAAAGGTGCATGTTAAGAAGATTAATTAACAAAAAGCTTGTCTCAAGGCAACTTCTGCTTACTGCTAATGGATACCATGAAAATTCATAAATTCACTGCTCCCGACAAGAGGATTTGCTGACTGCTATGTGGGACTGCATCTTCCTGCTCCTTTGCAATGGAAATGTAAGGGATGGCCAGAAAAGCACCTCATTCAAGCAAAGGGGTAAACTGCTGACTACAGCAAGGCAAGTTTTTACAGTGTCCTTGTCTGTCAGGGGCACACATCCCCCCTGCTCAGGGAAAGGTTTAAACTGCAGCTTTTGTTATTCAAAGGGAAACTTAAAGCTCTTGACCTAAAATTAGCCCTGCCAGCTGCATTTCGGGCAGCACACCAGCTTTTGCTTTGTTCTTGATGTGGGGCAGGAATGTCCAGACTACAAAGATCCCCGATGCTCTGGGGATGTGCTCCCACTGCAGGCAGACATTCACAAGGAGAGCAGGTGGGAGATGGCATGTGATGAGCAAGAGACCCAAGAGCTCACCATGCTCTGGGAAGCTACAGCTTTCCTGGGAATGGCTGTACCCATCAGGCAAGGGGCCACATAGGCAGCAGTGCATCTGGCCACAGATATAGTAAATTCCTGGAGTAAAATGCAAAAATACCCTCTAACTTTGGCATGGCCCAGCTGCCAGCCATTCACAGCCCAGGGGCTTCCTGAGGCATGTGTGGTTTCCCTCTGCTAAACAGCCTTCTGTGAATCTGCCCAGCCTCTCCCTGAACTCAGGATAACTTTTATCACTTGCAATATAATATTGCACTAAAGAGATGGAACACGAGGCCACATTTTGCCTTCCTTTACCAGGCTACAATGGGCTCCCCAGTGTCTTGGTCTTCACTGGCAAAGGCTCTGACCGCAGCACCCAAGTCTTGGAAGGCAGACGCAGGAACTGTGAAAACCTAGACCTTGGGCCCACTGTACGAGAGGATCTGGTTCGAGACCATCTTAAGAACCTGAAAGCACACAAGTCCATGGGACCTGATGAAATCCATCCGCGGGTCCTGAAGGAGCTGGTGAATGAAGTTGCAAAGCCACTGGCCATCATATTTGAAAAATCATGGCAGACAGGTGAAGTTCCTGATGACTGGAAAAAGGGAAATATAACCCCCATGTTCAAGAAGGGGAAAATGGATGACCCAGGGAATTACAGACCAGTCAGTCTCACCTCTGTGCTTGGCAAAATCTGGGAGCAGATTCTCTTGGAAGGCATGCTAGGGCACATGAAAAACAACAAGGTGCTTGGTGACAGCCAGCATGGCTTCACTAGGGGAAAATCCTGCCTGACCAATTTGGTGGCCTTCTAAGATGGGGCTATGGAACTGATGAAGAGGGGTAGAGCAGCTGATGTCATCTATCTGGACTTGGGCAAAGCATTTGACACTGTCCCACACAACATCCTTGCCTCTAAATTGGAGAGACATCAGTTTGATAGATGGACCACTTGGTGGATAAAGAACTGGCTGGATGGCTGCATGCAAAGAGTTGTGGTCAACGGTTCCATGTCCGGCTGGAGACCAGTAACGAGTTGTGTCCCTCAGGGATCGGTGTTGGGACCGGTCTTGTTTAATATCTTTGTTGCTGACATGGACAATGGAATTGAGTGCACCCTCAGCAAGTTTGCCGATGACACCAAGCTGTGTGGTTCAGTTGATACGCTGGAGGGAAGGAATGCCATTCAGAGGGACCTTGACACACTTGTGAGGTGGGCTGATGCCAACCTCATGAAGTTTAACCATGACAAGTGCAAGGTCCTACACCTGGGTTGGAGCAACCCCAGGCACAGCTACAGGTTGGGCAAAAAGGAAATTCATGGTAGTCCTGCGGAGAAGGACTTGGGGGTGTTGGTCAATGAGAAATGAACATGAGCCAGCTTCAGTGTGCACTCACAGCCCAGAAAGCCAACTGTATCCTGGGCTGCATCAAAAGGAGCGTTACCAGCAGGTCGAAGGAGGTGATCCTGCCCCTCTACTCTGCTCTCGTGAGACCTCACTTGGAGTATTGTGTGCAGTTCTGGTGTCCTCAACATAAAAAGGACATGGAACTGTTGGAACAAGTCCAGAGGAGGGCCACGAGGATGATCAGGGGACTGGATCACCTCCCATATGAAGACAGGCTGAGAAAGTTGGGGCTGTTCAGCCTGGAGAAGAGAAGGCTGTGTGGAGATCTCATAGCAGCCTTCCAGCATCTGAAGGGGGCCTACAGGGATGCTGGGGAGGGACTATTCATTAGGGACTGTAGTGATAGGAAAAGGGGTAACGGGTTGAAACTTAAACAGCAGAGGTTTAGACTGGATATAAGAAGAAATTCTTTACTGTTAGGGTGGTGAGTTACTGGAATGGGTTGCCCAGGGAGGTAGTGAATGCTCCATCCCTGGCATTGTTCCAGACCAGGTTGGATGAAGCCTTGGGTGACATGGTTTAGTGTGAGGTGTCCCTGCCCATGGCAGGGGGGTTGGAGCTTGATGATCTTGAGGTCCTTTCCAACCCTTACTATTCTATGATTCTATGATTTATGACACTCATATTCTAAAGGTTCACTGGATTTGAAGGCTGTTATATATCAGCTTGCACTGAGTTTTCCTTCAGGTCTTCACACAATCACTGATTTTTTGGTGCTAAGCACTAGTGATTCACCTGAATTGAGTCAATGCACAAGGCGATGTGGCTCTGGAAGGCTTCCCACTGCAATTGCTGTGCTCAGCAAGTCCATGAGGTGAGTAGAAAAGATCTTGCAATCTTGCAACTGCTAAGCCTTCTAGGGAAAAGGAGAGGCTTAACAGAAGTTGAGCAGTCACCTGCACTGATCACAACCATAGAGTTTATAAATCAAGTTTAGCTCCTTTGCTGGAGAAAAGCAGCTTCTGGATATCTAAGTCTTGAAGGGAGTGGCATAGATAGAAGACTGGGTTTGGGAGCCAGGGCTGAGTGTTGGGAAGGTGGGATGATTTCCACAAGAATGACAGAAGCCAAGGAGCCAGGGAGTAATAGAGGAGTGACTCCAGAGCCCACCCTCATGCAGCAGGCATGGGGCAAATAACATAGGCTGGTGGGATGGGTAAACCTTGGTTAGAAAGGTGGAAGACAGAGATACCAAGAAGGCAGCAGAGGCAGCACCACTCAATATTTAGGGAGAAAACTGGCAGTCAGTGCTGCAGGTGACATTACTACTTAAAACAAGAGAGTGGAAAGAAATACAGCATTCGCCAGCACCTGGTGTCCAATGCCCATTTAGATTGGCAGCTAAACTGCTGCTCTTTTCAGCAGGGAGTGATAGGACATAGCAGGACATTACGAGATTATACATGAGATTGGATAAGCAACTCCAGCAAAACCTGCCCTCAACACTTACGCAGCAGCTCTAATATCTTGATCAAGTATTACTAAGAGGTTTTCTACTAACCAAATGACACATCATTTGGCCCCATCTGTGTGTATCCATGATATATGTTTTTTAAATGCTTCTACTATCCATACTGTCATACTGAAGCCACTACCAGTATGAACCGAATGCTACCTGTGTGCTATCAAGGTAGGATTGCAATAGGTTACACAGAGGATACAGGATCAGAGCAGTGCAGGAGGTAAGCAACTGCAAGTCCATGGGCAAGTACTCACACACACACTCCCAATGTACAGAACCACCCCAGCTACAGATGGGAGGGCATCAGTCCACAAAACTAGACAACCTACAATTCAGGTAGCATCCTGAACAGGCAAAATCCAGACTGGCCTTGGTGACGTGAACATTTCTGGTTTGATTTTCAAGACCTGTGCTGCTTGAACCTGTTTATCTTCTGTTTAGTTCCCTGACCTGATTAAATTACAAGTCAGCAAAAGAAGTAAGCTCAAAATTATGGTGTATGCCCAGCAGTTCTCTTTAAGGTATAATAGAATACTTCCAGTTGGAAAGGATCTACAATGATTATCTAGTCCAACTGCAATATTTGCCTATAAAAAGCTGTGCATGTTCTCCCCAGAGTCACCTGCCTTGCCCAGTAGATACACCCAGTACCTCCCTGTAGATTAGGTTTTACTCAGTTATTTGTACTTTTGTACTCTCTTGCAGTTTCATTACAAGAAGAATTTATTTTAAAATTTGACATGCCAAGCACATGCCTTAGATTGAATTTACTTAAGTTCTTTGATGCCAGTGAAGATGGCTTTCTGGAAATCCTGCTTTATTGTGGCTTGAAATGGTGTAAAAGTAGACAGGGACCTGAAGCCTGAGGTGTAAGGACTGGGCCATATTCAGTTGCTCTGGGTTCATCCACATGCACTTTCACTCCTTCATAATCAGAGAATCACGGAAGCCTTTTGAGGAAGAACTTCTTCACTGTGAGGGTGATTGACCATTGGAATAGACTGTCCAGAGAGGTTGTGGAGTCTCCTTCCCTGAAGATATTCAGGAGCCACCTACACACAGCCCTGAGCAGTGTGCTTTAGGTTTTAGCAGGTGATGAGCCTGCTTGAGCAGAGAGGTTGTGATTTAGGTTGGAAAAGACCCTTGAGGTTAGAGGCTGCTCTGAAGACTCAGGAAATGGGAAATGGCAAGTGAGGGAGCAGAGAAGGCAACTTGGCCTTCTCCATTCGGTTATATGTCAGTGTCTGACTGAGGAAGGTGGGTCAAGCGTGGAAGAGAGGCAGCCATGAAGACCAAGCTCCTGCCACATCTCACTGTATTGTTGAAACACAGCACATTGCTAGAGTTTCTGAAGAGAGTGGGTTGCCAGCATTTGTTTTCCCTTCTAGTCTTTCTTAGAAGTAACTGGAAAGAAACTTGGATTCAGTTCTGGGCCTGAGGCAAAGAGAGAATGGAGGGGGTTAACCCAAATGACTAAGCCTTAAAACAAATATTACTAAGTGAAAATGGGTTTATGAGAGGAAGTTAGCAGTAGCACTGCCAACCTCACCTATGAGAAGTATTATGTCAACTGAGTTTAACATTTTGTGGTTTCAGTCCCCTCCAAGATAAGTAATAGGCTGCGAACTTGTTCTTTTGTTATTTGATCAGATCAAGAGATATTGATACATAGGAAATAATTTGGAGAGTGTCTAAATAAAATTAGGGACTTTAGGACTCCCTCATATATAATGGACTCTCCAAGTTCCTGCTTATGCTGTGATTCCTTCAGCTGTTTCAACACTAATTCCATACAGTGCAGCACATGAATATCACCATGCTTGGCTTTAAATACAAATACATAAATATTTGTATATACTAGTGTGCTTAGTTGAAAGGAAATCTCAACCTTAAAGAACCTTTGGGAATGTGAATTCTTTTTTTTTACTCTAATGCAGCCCACCAGTATAAGGCTGGCTTCCCCCTGTCTAGCCATCTTCCCTTCCAAAAATAAATGAATTATACTGAAAACTGTGCCTGAATAAAGGAGGGAGGTGGGTGAGGAATTATCTCTCATGTTGATGCCAGTATAGTTAAAGAGGTAGAAATAGAAACAGAAATTGCTTCTGCACCTGAATGACTCTGTCTGGGATGTGACAGAGGGGTAAAACAGGAGCAGGGAATGCCGTAAAAGGAACCTCCTTTGAAGGCCACTCTTACTGTGGGATACACAGATGATCAGTTCCTTTCAGAGCACTCACTCAAAATTGTCTTATTTGGTTTTCTTACTGCTCAGTATTCCATGTTCCTCCCTTGAAAAACAAATCCTCTCAAATTTCAGGTCCTTTTCCCTTTCCCATTTCTCTTTTTTAGCAGAGTTCCTTAGGTGTATTATAATGCTTAGCTACCTCCCCCTTTGAGCCTGGTCCTCTGTTAACCTCAGGCAACTACATCACGACACCCCGCATATAAGCAGACCAGTCTCTATCTTGAATATCACTCTAGGCTACTCTTCCTAATGCTCATCCCCACAAGGGCAGCAGAAACTCTCTTGTTACTCCATGAGCTCAGGCTTACAGCAACTGAATTTTACCCCTTTCTCATACTCTTTCTGTCTGTGCCCCACTGGGATATACCAGCTCCTCTGTACTGGTGATGGTTTTCCAGTCTCCTTGAAGAGCTCCAGCAGCTACCCTGAGGTCTTCTCTACTACTCACATTGCCCTGGCCAATTCCTACCCTTCCAACACTCCTACTAATTTCCATCTTAATACATAGCTTCCCAAATGGCATTTTATCAACTGCTCATAGACCCAAAGTGAGTAATGTATGGATGCAGTAGCTCTTGTCTGGAAGATCAGTTCTCTTATCAAAGAAAGCTAACAGGTTAGGCTGGCATGGTTGACTTTGGGTAAACTCTGTTGCATGTTATCTCATTTTCTATTTGCTTCCACATCAGTAAGTGCCCAGCCCTTCAAAGTTTCTTTTAAAGACTTTCATCCCACCAAGGTGAGATTATTCTAATTTGTGGTTGTCCTGATCCCACCCTTACTCTCTACTCATTTTAGGTTTGCACACAAATGGAGCGTGTCACTTGTCCTAATATTTGTGCTTCTCCAAATCAGAGGCTGCCTTCCTTTCCTGCAGAAGTTTTCAGCAGCATTTTGCCACAGACTTTTAGCAGACAACAGCAACAACCAAAAAATCCTGCAACCACCCTGATTTCAGTACTTAATGGGGGCCTGCAGAAAAGATGGGGAGGGACTCTTTATTAGGGGATGTAGAGACCGAACTAAGTTTTAAACTGAAAGAGAGTAGATTTAGATTATATATTAGGCAGAAGTTCTTTCCTGTGAGCGTGGTGAGGCACTGACACAGGTTGCCCACAGAAGCTGTGGCTGCCCCATCCCCGTCAGTGTTCAAGGCCAGGTTGGATGGGGCTTGGAGCAACCTGGTCTAGTGGAAGGAGTCCATGACACTGGCAGGGGTGTTGGAAATTGATGAGCTTTACAGTCCCTTCCAACTCAAACCATTCTGTGATTCTACGAACATATGCATGAACAGAGTCAGGCTTGCAGTAGACTTTCTGCAAAAGGAGGTGGTAAGTGGAAACTAAATCTGTGCCAAGACTTTACTGGCAAGGGGTAGTTTGCTAGCTGAGGAAAGCCAAAATCCTAACATGCAGTGAGATGCAGAAGGAAAGTATGACATAATTTCTCCTGTCCAGACATTGGGAGGTAATATATTGTTACTGGCCACATGTCCACTTGCTCGTAATATTCATAAAGATTCCCATCGTCTTGTAGCTGAGTGCTCAGGATAACAGGTTTGTTCCCTTCTGAGGCAGGGAAATTAGCTTTTTTTTCCTATTTTACAGAAGAAAAAAGAAGGCGTGGGGGACGAGATTTGTGTCATGTAATATACTAGCATAAATACACATAATAGCTATTTTAAAATTCTTAGCTGCAATCTTCATTATGCACCATTTTTCACAGTGCAGTGAAAATTGCTTACTGTTACCAAAAATATAAAGTAGGTTTCATGGCAAGAGAAAAAAAATCCCACAACCTCAAAGGTGTTTTCACTTACCTTTTCTAATTAGCAAAATACTTTAATAGTCAAAGCAGACCCCTTACAGACATTACTGTAATCTGTGAGCACATAATATGCATTTTAATTCATTTTAAGGTGTTTTTCTGCAACAGGCCTTCCATATTTAATATATCCAGCCATGCCAATGCAATTAACATTATGATATGGTTGGCTTTCAGTTTTGCTCAGAGTTTTAGAGACGTGAGCTACTCAACCATCCCAAGGAAAGCACTGTGGGCTTTTCAGTGCTATTAACTCCTCCTGAAACCAGCCTTGAATGGATGCAATCACTTACTGCCTGTGTTTGCATTTACTTCCTTAGCTAGCATCTTGTGCAGCCTTTTATCATGAACTTCGTGCAGGGCTTTTGCTCCTTTGCCCTGATAATACAGATTTTTCCATAAGGCATCCAGGCAGGGGATGTGTAAGTATTACCTTAAATGCACACTAGAGGATGCTCATGGGTCATCAGTGAGAGACAAACTGCTTCCTTCTACTCAATTTGCAGCGCTTCAAGGCTCAGGAATTGTTTCAAGGTGTATCCAAAGCTTAGACGGTGTTTCAAGGCTTAGAAAGATAAGAAAATGTTCACGTAGGGACAAAAGTGTAACACAAATGACGAAGTAGTGACAAAAACTACTCCCCTTTCTTTTGCAGTGCTATTACTGTTCAATATATGTTTAAAATGTGCAGGCAGGCAAGCAGGGACTTAGGCAAATCCAATAGTTTTGGGTTGAGGGTGGACAGTTAAATCACCTCTTCATTATACTTTATGCGGGACATAGTTTTGACAGAGAATATGGAGCAGATATCAGGTAAAGGACATTTCTAAATCCTCAAGTGCTGTAGTCATCATGAAGGACAACAAAGAAGGAAAGGAGGCAGTTTGGGGCTGTTGAGCATTTCTGCAGTGCTGTGGAGAAGCACACACCCCACTGCAGCACAGATCTCCCAGCAGCTCCTAGGGCTCAGTGAAAATCCATTTCAGGGGCTCTCCGCACTCAGACTGCTGGGTGCAAGCAGGTGCCCCGTCATCCCCACTGCTCTTGAGGTATAGTGGGGGCATTTCTGGGTCCTTTTCTGGGTCCAAAACACCCTCACACAACAGCCTGGAGCACAGAGGCCGGCAGAAAGCTTAAGCACACCCTGAAGGCATCTGAGTGCTCCCATTGATTCAAGATTATAGCTATATGTAAAATCCAGGCACACAGAGGTGCCTTCTCTCCCACTGGTAATTAGGGATCTTCTGTAGAGATTTGTGTTGTACCCAGCACTTGTTTCTATCAGCAATAGCGTCTTGCTCTGCTGTGGGTTTATTTTGCTACTTTGAAAGACTTCTCTAAAAGCGCCCATTTCAGCAAACAGGATGAAACCCGTTGTGGCACATTGGAACAAATTCCATGTAACAAAACACCTGGATGCAAATTCAGACTGTCAGGTGAGATTTAAACTAATACTAAACAAAAGGATTTAAAATGAAGGGCTTGCAGTTTCAGGGGGAATTGGAAAACCCAGTGGGGACTTTGGTGTTTTTTTTAAACGGTTCTGTCATTCTCAAAACAAAAGAGAAAGGAAAACCCACTGTAAAAAGCCGTATTCATTTCAACATGAGGTGACTAAAGGACGTCATGTCCATCATAACCACACTAAAACTCTGGCTCAGGTGGCTCTTCAGGGGCCCAATGCCTGTGAGGCTGCAGCCAGGAGAAACCTTTCCCAGCAGCAAGGCTTGCTCCAGCCTTCAGCCCTTTCATGCAGAAAAACTTCCTGTGCTTGGTCCCTGTCTGAAGCAAAGGTAGATTTCAGCCTCTGCCACAGCACAAAGTCACGCATCAGCTGGAGTGACGGAAGAAGCTACCAATGCCTCTGATGCCCACAGAAAAATCAATCAAGCCCAGCCCATAGTATGGCCCCACAGAGGAAGGTAACAGAAACTGTACCACTGCTGAAACTTCTCTGGTGGGAAAGTTCATGATATTGGGTAAACTAGTAGTAGTAGAAAAAACAATTATAAAAGCAGATTAACAGTGCAACTGGTAGTCATGATGCTCACCTAGGAATACAGGTTGCAATCAAGACCTTGCAGCAGCCCAGAGAGCATCTTAATCCCTCAAACTGAAACTGAAACTCCTGCTCTGAACTTCAGACCCCTCATTCAAATCTGAACCATTTTCCTCAGAAAATCTGTTTTCCATATAAATCTCCAGATACCCTTTCCTCTCCCAAAGATGTGCAAAATGTTTGGCCTAAGCAGCTCCATGTGGTAACAAATCCCAAAGGCTAATTGTGTGGAAAAGCATTTCCTTTCATCAGGTTTAGATTTTCTGCCTTTTAGAGTTGACTGCACCCTTTCCCTTGCATCATGGGAAAGCAATGTTTAATGCACAGAGCTGGAAAGAGCCCAAGACCACTGAGCCGTTGTGTGAAGACCAGTGGGCTGCCAGCAGCTTTAAACAACTTTTGATTACCACCACCAAATTCCAAACAGATTACCAAAAAAGGCCAAGGCCGAACCCCTATTTCTAGGCTATAAAAACAGATTCTTCCAACTGTTGTTACGGTGAGGAATTCAGCTTGTTTGCAGATGACAGGAGGAGTGGAGCTGTCAATCGCTGGCAGAACACCCAAGGCTTGGGAAGTTGTACCTTTCTACTTTATTTTGCCTGGGTAGTTGCTAACATTGCAAGAAGCTTTTCAGAAGAAAATGCCAAATCAATCCTCTCTTATTTTGAAAAAAAGAAGTAGTTACTCTGACTTTCCTCAGCAGCATCTCTATGTCTTTACAATGTGAAGAGGTTTCCTCCTCCCTCCCCAACTTCACTTTGACCTCCCAAGTATCTGCTTGGGAAAAGCCGGACCAAAAGATGAAGGGAAAAGCTGGCAGTGTGCCTGCTTTGCTCTTGTTAAGGAGCAGCAGCAGCTCTGGACAGAAGTTGGTTCAAGCCCACCAGCCTGCGCTGGTCTGAATGGCTTCAGGTCCATCTCTCACAGGGAGTGAAGCTGGGATGGCAACACAACAGGCAACTTCAAACCACATCAATCTGTGGGCAGCAGCTGAAGGACCATGGATGTGGCTACAGCCATAGCAAGGGGAGTCCAGGCCCTGTCACCCTTTCCTGCTGCCACCTCCTAATAAATGCTCAACCCTCAGCCTACAGCAGAGGTGGTCTCCGTGGATGGAACAGGGTGGAGCACACTCATCTTTACCTTAAGAAATCCAAAAGCAGCCTTGAAGAAGAGGTCATGCACCCAAATCCAGCCTTTCCAGGAGCCAGGAGAGCACCAGCTATGTCATGTATCCCTGTATCAGGCCTCCAAATACAGTTTTACCCCTTTTTGAAAGAGGACTCCTGTATCTGGACTCTGCAGAGCTTAGGCAGAGACCCTGAAGTTGAACTCACCAGGACAGCACTGTGGCATTACCGGGGAAGACAGGGGATTCCCTTGTGCATGTAATTCTGCCCACCTTTCTCCCTGCCCAGCCACTACCAACAGGGATGAAATAACTAGCTGATAACCCTAATGAAAATGCAATTAAAAATTAAGCATTACCACTCAAATCCTTTGCCATAACAATGTACAGGGTAAGCAGATTAGTCCACAGCTCCCCTCTCTCCTGTATTCACATGCCTAAACTACACTTTTCTAAAATGGCTGTTCCTGAAACCTGCATCCTCAGATAAACTGAGCCTGCTTTGTTCTCTTCCCTGAGAAGATGTGGCATGTGGGGGACGAATGCTTGTCAGAAAGCTCTGGGGTAAATCCCCTTATATTATCAGTAGATGTAAACAAAAGTGCTGAAAAGAAGTCAGCTCAGAAAATATCTGGCTACTACACATGAAAAAGTGGTGTTTGGGGAAGTTATCTGAAGGGCAGCAGCCTTCCCAAGACTCAACTCTGCTTCCATTTAAGTCAATAAACACAAACCTCAGCTAAACTACTTAGCAGAGATTTCTTCACAGATCCTTCATTCAAAATCATTGGGTGAAAGTAAGTACAATTATGATTTTTGTAGGTTTATGGCCCAGAAAAGGTAACCAGGTTCTTATAATGGAAACAGTGTCACTAGTATAACCACAGAGACAATGCTGAAGTTGTGGTTGAGATGAAGCTATGAACATGCATTTTTGGGGTAAAGTAGAAAAAACACACTTTTGGCTCTACCATATAGCCCATCATAGAAATAAGTAAATTTCAAAAGTCAGAATTCTGTTTTTCTTTTTTTTTTAATTTTTATTTTTTAGTTTCTAAGGTTGGTTTTGTTTTGTTTTGCTACTGAAATTTGAAAATGGCTCCTTTTTTTGAGGGGGGAGGAGGAAGGGACCTGGACTGGCTGAATTACAATTTTGAATACGATCTCCTTATTTAATCAGTCTCATTTCATCAAACAGAATTCCTCTAGATTATAAAAGTTCTCAGTTATCTTTGCTTTAAAAAAGTTTCCATGTCAAGTTCAGCACAAACATCTTTTCTGCACACGTCCTACACACACTTGGATGGGCAGTTATGCACGTTCATAACCCCAGCAGTTAAAATTTTGTTTAAACACAACTCACCTCAGAGAGATCCAGAACAAGCAAAATGTGTTGGCCACTGTACACAGTCTTCAAAGCAAGGTCTGTTTGCATTCACATGTCATTAAAGACAATATTGATGAGTTAATGAAAGGTGAAAGTGGACCAATGCATCAAACACTTGACAATAATCCAAGGACAATTTTATATTGAAAAAAGAGATGCTCTGGTCTAAAATAGCAAAAAAGTTGAAGCAGCAGCAAAAGTGCAGACAGATGCTAAGGCAGCCTCTGCGTGCAGAGGGGGAGATGAGGGAAGAATCCAAGCTACAGGTTCTGCTTGTTGTCAGCTAAAAACAGCTGAAGACACACAGATAATTTTCCCATCCCAGTTTATTTCTTTTTCTTTATGCTTATGATGCAAATACAGATTAACATGATTTTAAACAAAACCAGAACTGCTGCATTATTTCAAGTTCTACAGATAGTCTTGAAGAAAAAAGAAAAAACCCAATGGGGATGAGTATATGAAAACCAAATATTAATACAACTGGTTTCTTTAGGAGCGTGGAGGTGATGTTCCTCTCTAACAAATAGCCAAATGAATATTACTGCCTTGTACCTCAAAGGGTAAAAACTTGACTAGACTCAGCTTGAGGCTGGGGGATAACTCACCTCCTGTCAACATTTGCCTCTAATATACCTTCAAATTAATTGTCATCATACTTTTTATGCTGCCCTCACACAGCTTCTTCCCAGCTGCCTTCTACAAAGAGGTCTGTGGTCATGGCACCCCAATACCAGGGTGGAAGGGCTCATCTGGGCTTGCTAATAACCAGCTGACCCCTTTGTGCTGGAGTTAGGAGCTAGGTTTGGTTTATTTCAGCTTGTTGCACAGTTTTGCACAAGCACAAGACTTGAGGAATCACACAACAGGCCTAGTTTGAGGTTTTTAAGGGATGAAGAGGTAATATAGAAAAGAGCACATCAAGAACCCTTTGTGACCTGGGTTTCCTTCTCCCACCATCCCAAGCTACAAATGTTTCATGCCCTCAATTCAGTTTCTGTGTCACTCTGTCACTTCTTCCAGCCCCAGCCTCAGCAGTGAGGTATGTGGAAGAGCTCAGCCCATGAACCAGACCCTGCTCTATCTCCCTACCCTGTTCTGGTGCTCCCAAACACACACAAAGCCCACTTTGGCTGAAACTCAGTTCATGCAGGGAGCATATCCACACTGTTTCACCTTGTTCTGTCTGCACTTTCTGCACAGCATGGAAGCTCTTCCTAGGTGGGTCTGCATAGCCAGGTGCCACGGGTAACATCCCATCTTACTGCTGGGAACAGCAGAATTATCCTCCATTTCACAGGACCCAAGACTTCACCCAAATACCTTTTGCTGTTTGTTATTCTACGTAAAAGGGGCTTTCTGTGGGAGATGACGGTAGTGCAGCAGTGACTTCAGCATTATTGGTTCTGCCACAGCCATGAGACAAAAGTTCTCTGCTATTTATGCCTCAAACTCTGGGCAATATTTACTGTATTGCCCTTAATGCATTAGTGAAGACAGTCACTCACATCCTCCTCTTGCCAAGAAGCAAGTTAATTTAATTGGTGATACAATTCAAAGCAGTAGGTGTCTGGACAGACACCGCATCCATCCACACATGCATCAATAAAGACTTAAAAATAGATCATTGATTCCTCTAGACTTGAAATAACACATCTGATTCCAGGAAAGCAAAAGGCCCAGCAGGGACAACCTCAGCCAAAGGGGTGCAATTCAGGGGGTTTGCCTAATGTATCTTCAAGTGGTGGTGGTCAGGTCCTCATGCTCTCCTGGAGCTCATGGCTGGGGAGGGGACACTGAAGATGCTCCGGCAGTGCCAGCACTGCTGTCTCGGCAGGGTTTAGGTGCTGACAAACAGTGGATCAATTATTCATCAGCTAAAAGGCAGACTTCTATTACAACAGATGTTTCTCCGAATGTTTGACACTGCCCATTAACTCACACTTTAATTTTAATTGCTTAACTAATGCCTATGTTCAAGGTTAAATGAGTTTAAATCTTCATTCTTCTCTTGCACCACTTAATATAAGACACCATCCAACCTAACAGGGAAAATGGAGGGAGAAGGAACCCAACCAAGTACTATCTTTGATGGGATACAAACAAGTGGCCAGTGAATCCTCTGTGCGCCTGCCCCAGGGGTAGGCATATCACTCATAACTGGTTTTCTTTAAAGCAGAGGAATGATCCCTCAGGTTGAAGGTGGCCATGGGCTGGACCTGAGACCACAGTCAGGATGGAGGCATCATGCAGTGAGCAACCACGCTAAAGCCAACACAGAGAGGAAGTGCCTGCTCAAGAAGCTAGGAAGTACTCTTTTCAGACACACTGTTTACATAGCCTCCAAACTGTGAACTCAAAATATGTGAATAATTTCAGTTTGCAAGTTGCAGCGGTGTTGGCCTGGCATGGTGCACCTAGGCTTCCTCCTATACATATTTATAGCCCATCTGAAGAGTAGAGTTTGCTGGCCAAATGGAGAAGGAGCTCCCAAGGAAGAAGAGAGCTTCACCTCCCTGCCTAGGGAGGCAGGGAGGGATTAATCTTCGAGTATATGGCCCCGAAGAAATTCTGCGCTGCAGGGCAGAGGATGCAATCCCTGCCTTGCTGCTGCCGTTGCATCCTTCTGGCTGATTTCTCCACTCGTTTTGTACCAGGCAGGACTACACAGCTGGTGCTCAGCATCTTGGTGTGATCACAAACACATTAATTTCTACAGCATGTGTAGCTACAGTCTTGCTATCTGCCAAGGCAGTAAAAACCATGCATTTTATCTCTACAACTTGGTACCCACAAAGAACAAACAATGCAGATGCTGCTAATGCCATGGAAAGAAGCATGCTCCTGTCCCCTCACTGCTTCTCACCACAGGCACTAGAGCATCCCCACAGTGGTACCCATCTTCACTGCCAGGATCAGTACACTGAAGTCACACTAGAAGGAAACATATGGACGCACCCTGGAGGGGCCACATCACCAGACAGGAAGCTTTTCCTCAGCTCAGACAAACTCGCATCTGTTGATGTAACTCAAGAATAAGTCGCACCATTTTTCCCGCAGAGCCCATGGATTTAGTTTGGATAGTTCAGATCTGCTCCCCACAAACAGATTGCCTGTACCAGTGGGAATAACAGAAGAGGGAGCACCAGACTCAGCCTCCCCAGCCTGGGGAGCAGCAGCATCACAGCACTCCCATCTCAGGATAGAAACTTGACACACATGGTCAAGAAAAACACTTCATAGTCTGTGTCTCACTACGCTGAGGACATAAGGGAAGGAAAGAGGAAGCAGGCAGAAGAATAAGTCTATTTTTTCAACATAGAGGAGAGAAGGAAGCATGTCTCCTTCATTTCCGGCTTGCTTTCCTTCCTCTTGTCCCTCTTTCAAAAGGTGAAGGAGTAGAAATTAATAGACATCATTCTTCATGTTGTTCTCAGCCTTCAGGATGTTGATCTAGATACTTCTTGTCTGCTTGTGAATGATTTGGAGACTGAAACGGGAACAAGCATCATACTAGAGCTACAGGAGGCGAGGGCCTGGTCTCTGCTTTGCTGGTGTGGATCTAGCTCACTTCAACCATTGCAGCCAAACCAGGCTTTAACACTGCATTCTGCCAGGATTTTGTAAAAACCCTTTGGCTACACCCCTCACTCAGACTCAGGAAACCTATTCCCCATTTTTTGTTCCAGAAACATTCAAGGTCAAGTAGAATAGGGCTCTAAACAGACAGATCTAGTTGAAGATGTGATTGCAGGAGGGTTGAAACTAGATGACCTTTAAAGGTCCCTTCCAATCCAAACCATTCTGTGATTCTATGATTCACCAAGGAGGTTATAACCGGTTGCTTCATTGCCATCATGCATCAGCCACTGCTACAATCATGACCTAGAGTACGCCAAGGCCTGGTTGTCCGTGTGTGAAAAGGGAAAAACATCAAAGGGTATCAGCCTGTCCCCCTTTGCCACAACCAACATTACACCACAGCTGTTAAAACTAGGGCTGGCTATGGTTAAACATCCTTTGGGTCCCAGGGACAGTTTGGCACAAGAAGAGATGCTTCCTCCTTCCTGCCAGAGTCTCCTGCACCCTAAATTGGTACTGAGACAGCTGAAAGCCTGTGACCTTTCAATTTCACATGCAACAGAACATTTCCCAGCCCTTCTTCCTAGCTAAGCAATTACAAAGTGGAACAAGCCTCTTTAGCTTAGCTTCTAAACTGAAAAGAAGTTCTTAGGTTTTTAATTTCTTCCCCCCTCAAGCAGGCTCACGAGGCCATCCACTCATTTGATTTTGGCTCCAGCTCAGCAGCGTTTGGTAGTGACAACCATCAATCCTGCCAGACAGCCGATGGCACAGCCTGCTAGGAGTGGGCGATCTCAATTTTCTGCAGCTACACTGCAATTTGCGTGGCGGCTCAATGCTAGCTGGCAGGCAGCCGGGTGCTCAACATCCTCCTCCCACCCAGAAAGGTGTCTCTGCAGAGCAAGGTGCCGGGGCTGCACCATGGCTGCCAAGACCACGGCATGAACTGTGCCAGTCCTGCAAATAGATGCCGGATCTCAGAGCTGTTAATCCTACACATTTTGGCATTGCAAAGTTCACCACTGAGATTGATTTTTTCCCCCCACCCACCGAGTCCAGCCTGAGTGGTACCAAGTTTAATTTTATGGATGTGTCAGTGCAGCCCAATTTTTGGCAGGAAAGGGGAAGGTTGCACCAAGCACCACTAATGTTGAGGTCTGATTACCAGCTCACCCCTAGCCTTTGGTGAATATCGGATTTCTGAGTGCAGAAGTGAGGATTTCATTCTTTGTTCTTGAACTCATTCTTTCCATCCCAGGGGCCAGTGGAATGTAATCTCTCCAGATGCCAGCACCTCTTAGGAAATTGTAATATAGCAGCTATGTACTGTAAGTGGCTTATTCATACATGGAGAAAAGAATAGTAATATCCTTGGGGGACGGTTTTGAAACAGCACACGGTGACACAATCCTGGGGACAGGCGGGATTTGCTTCAGCTGCGGATCTGTCCCCAGACACACTCATTTTCAAGAGGAAAGCAGAGCTGGCATTTCATATTTTACTCTTGGTTTGTTTAAAGTCTTTTCTTGCTGTTTGAAACCACCAGTGCTTCCTTCCTGGGGAGGGAGGCAATGCTTTTAGGGTTTCTGTAAATAATCAGAGCCAGAACAATTGGTTGAGTAAATTATCCTGTCCGCTGACACTAACAGACTCCACCGAGCTACTAGGAACTTGATCAGCTTTTTTCCCCTCTTTCTACTGTTATAATAAAATAAAGATTTGCCAAAAGTCTGTCTTTGGAGCAAAGCAAAAGAAACGCCTCACGGAGAGCAATTCCAAGGAGCATTCTCAAAGCTCACATTGACCAACTCCGAATTAAGAGGTTTGTTGAGAAGAAAAGGCATGCAGGAGAACAAGGGAGCCCAAAGAGCCAACTGACAGATTACCACACAACAAAGCTAAAAGGGAACTCCAAACCCTGCCAGCACGGCTGCCCGCAGACCCTGCCAAGAGCCAGATGCTGCCATGGGGATAATATCCTCCAGGGCTGCAGAACCGGGCGCTTCTCAGCCTACCAAGCTGAGGACAAGGGGATGGAGGGGCAGCTGTACACTTCAATCCCATCATGTCTGCAAGAAAAAGCCTGGAGAGAGGCATAGGTAGGTCTTGGAGTGGGGACAAAAGGAAAATAGACCCCAGGATCCCAGGGTATCTGCTTCTCACACAGAAACTGCTTTGGGAATGGCAGGGAGGAGGAAGCTGCAAAACATATTCTGAGATCTTCTGGGTAGTGTCTTCCCTCCTCATGCAAAGCAAACACACACTCGCAGCTACGGGATAGCAAACAGGTCAGGCAGGGGAAGAAATGACACATAAGCAAGGGAATAACCAACATGCTTTACAGAATTAGGAACCAAACTGCACATGTTCGGGATCTCAGTGCTCACCCTGCTCCAAGCAGAGTTTTATGAGTAACCAGCTCCGATGGCTCTGTAGCTGGGTTATGTGGAGAAAAGGGCGAGTTAACACAGACACATTGGTGTTAACATTACCCTTGAATGGAAGTAGCATAAACACAAAATATTTGTTTCACTGCTACTGTGCAACATCTGTTCCCAATGACTTACTCATTCTCCACTCTCCCTCCCTCAGGGTTTCAAAGTACACAAGGAAAAGGGAGAGGCTTGCAGGTAGCTGAAGCCGCTGTGCCTGCTTGGAAGTTGTGCAACATCAGAGCCCGTTCAACAGCCTTTACATGGGCAAAAGTCTGCACCACTGCAATGGAGTTTGCCCCACAGGGCAGGGCTTTGCAAGATATGGCCAAAAACACAGACACTTTCCGTGGAAAGTGCATTGTATTTTCTGTATTTTCCATCAGTGGGGATGGCAAACCTGAAGAATACCAGTGAAAGGCTGCAGATCTATTACTCTCCCGAGCAGATTTATGAAAGAAAAAAGGAAAATGTTAAAAAAGAAATTAATCATAATTTAAACACACATTCTAAAACCGACTGCATCAGCCAGCTTTGGCTGCAGTGCCAAAAGCCAGAGACGCAGTGAGAGCTCTCACTACATCTATTTTTCTTCTACAGAACCCTTTAACACCAGAGAGTTGTAAAAGCTCAGGGAGTTTGTGCCAGGTCATGATGTGGAGACAGGCTCTCCCAGGGAAACTCCTGGCGCTGACATTTTAGCAACAAGGCTTTCAGATATGTCAACTTTAGAGGAGAATTAAGAGATACAGATATCATGACTGTGCGTGAGATCATCCTGAGGGACAAATTCGGGGTTTGTAGTTACATTCCCCATAACCTCACTGCACTCCCCTGTGCTCCATCAACTGCACACAGCCGCATGACATACCCTGAAGATCCAGTAAACAGAGAAAAACACACATAAAGAGGTGTATTTTGAAAAACCATTTTCCAAGATAAATCTCCTACATTTCCCTATTCTAAAAGCAGTTGACTTTTTTTGCTGCATTTGAAATAAGTGAGACAAAAAGCCAGAACTTCTGTTTTGAAGGTGAATAATAAAATATTGCAGGAACTTGCCAGTATGCTACCAGAGGCACAGTAAAACACTGCAAGAATGTCACTGGGCTCACTTCACAACAGTGTTCAGTGAGTTTTGGCATCTTCTGATGTTTGCAAATACTGAAGAACAAAGTGTTGTCTGATCTTTTACATTGTAGTTTTACAAGCAGCAAGGCTTAAAAAAAAACTTAAAAAACCCCAGTAAACCAGGTGGCTTTTCTTGAGGAAAGTCTCAGGTGACATTTCAGGCTAATTTTAGAGGTAGCAAAAGTTTCTGATTCTGCTGATGCTGAGGAGTTAAACACAGCACTCAGGAAGTACTGCAGTTTCTCTGCCCCATTGGATCTCAGTGTTCTACCAAGAACCAGAGCATCTCAGCCCCATTAGCACCAGCAACAAGAAGCAGCAGTGCTATTACAATCACTTTCAGGTAAGACCACAGCCCAGAGCCCTGTGCTTTTATCCAAAACCAATCACCACTTTTGTGTTCAAGTTCAGCGGTGCTGGATTCCTCCCTCCCCAAAACTGTCTTCACCCACTAGTGCAAAGCCTGTCTCTCATCTTCACTGTCCCTTTGGGCAAGTCTTGCCCTTGCAGGAGGAGATGAAGAATCACCTGCAGGCACTGCTGGCTGCATCCTAGGCAATGAGGCACTCTGTAAGGTTGAGCACAGCAGTTCAAGTCCCAAAACGCCTGAAGCTCTGCCTGCATCCCTCATGGGCAAGCACTGCCACACCTGACTTACCGCACTGAGCAGGATCACTGGCTCCAGCTCCTTTCCTTCCCCAGCTTTTAGAAGGCTCAAACAAGACAACGTCAGGTGCTTGAGGCTGTACCACCTATGGATATGTGGAACCAAAGAGAATTCAGTGCTTCAGTTTCATGGCATTGAAACTAGGACTGGGTGGCAGCCAAACAGCTCAGCAGAGCTCCTTCAGATCTGCTCCTCAGCTAGAGCAAAACTCAACCCCCTGGGCAAGCTTGAACTTAAGCAATCTTTCCACGCTCCCCAAGAGGCATGCAGCTGAAAGTGTATCTGCCAGGCACAGGAGAAGCACCAGGAGACGATGGTGAGCAGGTATTAATCCCACTTCACATTTCCATCAGCCCAGAGCAGAGCAGAGATATGGACACCTGCAGCACCAAGTTGCACAGACCCAGCAGTCCCTGAGCATCACCACCCCCTTACTCCTCCAGCCGTGATTTTCTCCACCATACTCTCAACATACATCAGCTGAAGCACTTGGATGTCACAGAGCAGAACACAGGAAGGACCATCATGTTCACTACTTCATTCACTTATCAACACCACCACAGGCTACACTGTCCTACACCAGTCCAGCTCCAGTCTAATGGGTCTCACAAGGTTAATAACCCCTGGTGTAGCCTGGTCCCTGCCCCTCTTTTCCTAGCACGATGTATCTGAACACCATCCTTTTGAATTAATGTGAGAGAAATTACTTTCATTAGTAAGAGGCTAATGGGGTTATTTCTGAAGTCAGAATCAGAGGTTCAGTTTGAAGGCTCCAAGAAATGGAAGGCAATCATGCTTGGGTTTTTTTCCCTAAAAATTTCAGTGTTGTTCATTAAAAAGAGATCAAAATTTTACCTGAAGCAAAAGGCTAAGACAAGCCCTAGGAGAACACAGCCCACATTTGGCCAAGCAGAGGCTGGCCCCTAACAGCTTCCTAAAGAACAAACACAGCACTGAAGTCTTACCCTTGCACATTTTGCAGAAGGCACTTCTGCGTGCATTGACCCAATGGCCCACTTCTCATGCTGCCCACTTACAGACAGCAGAGTTTACAGCCTGGGGCCTCCTGTACCTTCCTGGCCATGAAAAAAAAAACACCCACGGGATATTAGGATAAGCTCATTCTGCAGTCTGGCTCCTTTACCCAAGACTTCAACCAGGTCTGGTTTGTAAATTGGGTCAGTTCCCCACAAAAGCCCAGTTCTACAGTTCAGTCATCACGCTGCCAGGAGAGCCTCCTTCCCTATCCACCTGAAAAGACAAAAGCATCAGATCATCGTGTGGGCTAGACATCAGGGAGAGAAAAAAAGTCTTTACAGGCTACGTAAGGGACAGATGGGTGCCATGTCACATTGCCTGAGGAAGTTCTCATGAGCAGGTTAGATGCATATTTGTCAGGTAAAACTAACAGTGAGTTGGCCCTGCCCAAGAACAAGATGACAGACTAGATGCTCAGACAAGGTCTCTTCCTTTCCTCTTCCAATGATTTTGTGTACATTCTTTGCCAGCAACAGGGTGAAAGGGGTTGCTTACAAAACATTTTCAGAAACAGAACTGTTAGATGTGTAAGAACTTATCTAAGAAAATTATAAAAAGGAAGCCAGCTAGAGCAATCTCATCATCTGTCTTCTGACAGCTGATTAGATATCAGAAGGGTTGAAATGCTAGTCACGGCGACTACTCCTAGCCTACCAAAACTAAGATACTTTAAGTTCATTTACAAAGTAAGGGAGATAGACGCTTCTGCTCCTACAAATGTCATTAGCCCTCCATAAAATAAAGATAGCTTCTGGTACATGAGAAATATCACAACTCATTCCTGGTCCTTGTTCAGTGCCCATTGCCATAACCTATCACACAGATGTGATGGATTTTCTGAACACAAGATCTATTAGGTTTCCTGCCAGAGGCTCAAATGTGTACAGGCTTTCAGAACACCTTACCAGGTAGTTACTTTTTATACTGACTCAGTATTTGCCAGCAGTCACTGCCAAGCATTAGCTCTAGTCTTACTGATAGGTTGGGAAGTCAGTACTCCTAATGAAATTCTTTGTATTACCTGGGAGATCACACACTCTTCCCACCCTCCATCCTGAAGCAAAACTCAAGCAATTGTCACACTCAAGGACCTACCAGACCTACCCCAAAGCAAACAAATGGAATTTGTGATACCAAAGGCAGAATTGGCATCACCCTTTCTGTCCTTCTCGTGCAACCCAGCCCAGCCCCACACAGCATTTGTCTGCAAAACCCTGACGGACTGGAGCTGCCTTATTGCTCACGGGAGAAATCAGACCCTTATTTCTTGCACTTCTGAGTCCAAGCTCTCTCGCTGTGACCTTGGGAACAAAGATGGCAGTGTCTCATTCTCATCTTGTGCCAGCCAGGAAGCCCAGAGCCTGCCAAGCGCCAGCTAGACATCACCGAACATCACAAAGTGCAAGAGAGGTTCTTCCCTTCCACAGCCAAAGCCAAAACAGCCATTTGATAATTAACCACCTGGATCAAGCCAGACAAGCCATGACTATGAAGGTGAAGACCGCTGTGCTCCCCCACACACCCTGTGCCCTGCAAGGCAGCCAGGAGGAGGTTAGGGGCTGACCCCAGACCTTGCTCGCAGACACAGCGGCAGATGTGCTGGGCTTCCCCACAGTCTCCCCCTTGCCTGGCAGATGCTGGCCTCTCTGGGAAAGCGCTAAATGGATTCTGCTGAATCACTGCAGCAGATGGTTTGTAACACCACCTGGATAGCACAGAAAAAAAAGAGAGATAAGGAAGGTTGGGGAACAGAAAGTACTGTGTGTGAGGGCTAAGTTATCCTCAGGGATAAATAACCTATGGATAAGGTCGTAATATGAACTTTTGTTTCCCCAAATTCCTATGTTATTAAGACTTACACCATCCTTTTCCTAACAATTCTGTCCCAAGGCCTACAAAACATATTCCTTCAAAACTCATTTGGAAAAGCCTTCAAAACCCCTTGGGATGCCAGAGCCCACCTTCTGCCACTGAAAAATGCTGGCAGTACTGCCCAGCACAGGCTGCCTTGGCTGGCAGCAGCACCAACCCTTATCCCTGCCTGTGCCAAAGTTGTCTTACTGGAGTAGGGCACATGCAAGGTTGATGCATATAATGAGCCCCCAAAATCTTAACAGGGGACTGGGAGACATGTGTGTTGGGGTTTTTGGTTTCACTTCGGGGGTGTATTAGGGGTGCTTGTTTTGTTTTCAAGCCAGGTTGGCAAGTACTTTACTTTTGTGCAACAGATCATTTTGAAAGGGCAGGGGAGCCAGCTGTGTACAGAAGCATGCAGCTGTAGAAGAGGAAACAACAAACAGGAAACAGGTAACAATAACCAATGCATTTGTTCACTCTCCTCCTGTTAAACAGCATTCACAATGTTTTATTTTCTTTTTCTTTATTTGGGATGAAAGGAGCTGATCAGAAAGAGAACAGAGGGCTACGGTAAATACACAGAAGCTGACCACTTGGAAAGTGCTCAGCATCCTTCCGCAACGGTTCGTCCCCACATACAAAAAGTAAGAAACCAGGATCCCTCGGTGCGGCTGCTGTGAAAGACACCGCTGCACAAAGCTGCTCAGTCTGCGGCACTTTCAGCCAGGTCTTCCCCAGCACAAAACACGGAGTAATCTGAGACAAAATGTTCTCTAGGCAGGTCAGTCATAGCCCTGCTCACAATTACTCCTCCTCCCAGGACAAGGCGTTTTCACACACCAACTGCACCATAGGCTTGCCTCCATTTCACTTGAGCCCAGCTTTGTCCTACGTAGGCTGTTTTTGTTGGGTCACACCTGCCATTAGTTTCCTCAGATAACAGCTGCTGCTTCATGTTGTCTGTGTGCCTTGCTCAGCAGAACATCGCAGAAAGATACGGGCAAGCGAAGCTCAGGGTAGCACGATCCAGCCCTGGGCACCAGCAGAAGCTGGATGGCAATGGTACTACCAACAAGCTAGGCAATGCAAAGACCCCTTTACCCCTCCACTGCACCTACTTCTCATGCGGGACCTCCCTCATTAACATGCCTGGAGGTTTATTTCACCTGCAAGAATCCAATTTAAGCAGTAATTATGGTCCATCTACACAGTGCTTCCCACAGCGTAGGGTCCAGCTGCACCATGGACCTTACCTGGTGACACCCCCATGGGTTAGCATGAACTCTTTTCAGCAGTCAGGAGGCACTCAGCCCAAACCCATGCCCCACTATCCAAGCTAAGAAAAATCCATCCCTTTGTGATCTTCAGCTGCATGGTGGCATTCAGTGACACACAGCCAGATGCACCCAGATATCCACAGCCACCCCTGTGAATACCAAGGACAGACCACCTCCAGAAGGCACTTGAATCTTCAAAACAAAAGCTAAAAATAAATAAAAGTGTTTCACAACACCCATCCCAAGGAGAACCAGGCTCTGCAAGGGTGGCAGGAACCCAAGCTGCTGGCATTGGTAGGACTGACCCTTGCCAACCTAAGGAGCCCGTTCCGAGCTGTAATCCTGGAAGATGACAGCCCTTGCAGCCTGGGGTTTGGACAGCAGATGCTCCAGGGGGTCACCCCTTTTCCCATAGGGAAGGGCAGAATCATTCCCAGCATACCCTCCAGCTGGCAGGCAGGAAACCCTGCCCAGAGGGATCCCATTGCTCAGTCAGTACATACACACCCCACACCCCCCTTTCCAGTATCCGCTTAGTGGTTTCTTCTCAAAGCTTTTTATATTTCACATTCCTAAGATTTAATTATGTTATCAGAACAACAGGCATGAGGATTTGGAGTGCCAGAATTCACATTAGCAATTGCTATCAACAAAGAAAATGGGCACAGCATGCCCATGCCAGAGTAGATGTGGGCTGCTCTCCTCAATCCACTCACAGTTATTTATAGACTATTTGCAAGACAGCCACCTCCCAGGTTTAGCTTCAAGCTTACTTCTTTCTGAGCACCCTCTCCCTCAAAGAAAAGCTTTTTGCTCCCCTCTTCCGTTGCACAGAACCCAGATTTGGATGCACTGGGTGGGGGGGAGGCAAGGGAACAGAACACATTTGAATGTTCTTTCATACATTGACAACAGGAGGAAAAAGTGAAAATGGAGTGCACAAATAAATAGCTGTGGGGACACCCACCCCCTCAATGGTAGAGATTTTAAATATATATACATTTCTAGTTTCTAACATTTTAGCACATCACAGTAGTACTGCTGTGCATCTCCAGCAGCTTTCCACCCTCCCTGCAGACAGGGATTGAGGCATTACCTCTGCAATGCAGGACATCTCCTTGAACATACCTACCTTTTTTGAGACAGTGGCAAAGCAGCAGCCACACAACAACAAGACGGGAGAGAGCTGTGCCTCCACATCAGCATTAACTGTGATTTACCCATCCTTCAACCAGCACCATTTCCAGGCAGCCTGATTCTGCCAGGATCCTTCACCTCCAAGTAATTAAGAAACATAAGACGCAGTGCACATAGTACAGGTGCAAACCTACCCAGCAGCTTATTTTTCTCCCATGAGGAGCAGCTGGCAGACACCTCCAGTATTCTTCCCCATAATCCCAGCTCCTGCTAAAGTCAACCCAAGTTTTAACATGGATGTTAGCAGGAGTTGGGTCAGATACCAGCTCTTCCAAGCCTGGGAGAGATTTCTTAAGAGATCTCACTTAAGAAAACCCCCTCACCCAAGTTAGCTGACATGGCTTTGGTCAGCCAGTCCTCACACACCACATCACTGCATTCACAGGCTTGTCACCTGGTCCCCAGCAGTCGTCTCTGGCTGCAAAACAGCATTGTCAGGGCAGGGGTGATCCAAAGCTCACTTGGGGCATCAGAGGGAGAGCCCCGAAACTCTGATTAAAATGCAGGTGTGGTACAGGTTCTAGTCCTGTCCAAGGAAATGCTCGGTCACGCTCTGACTGAGATAAAGCAGCTCCTCACATGGCTAAAATCCCATGTGGCCCTGAAAAAGAAAAATTATTAGAGTACATAGTAGTTTTACAAACCACAGCACAAGCCACCTTTAAAATATTAGTAATAATAATTAATAATAATAAACACCCAAACACCACACCCCTTCTGCTAAAGGGGGCAGAAGGAGGCTCAAGCTTACAACTCAAGCACGTTTTATTTTGTGTAAATTTATAAAGACAACAATCCTAGTCACGATTGTCACATTGTACAGCACATACCAATACAGTTGCAAACAGAACTCCACGCAAAACTAAGCGCTAACAGTAGCCTGAATCACTCTTCCTGCGATTGTCGTATCTAGACTAACAGTATTACGCTAACACTGAGGAAAAAATAGTTCACTATAAAACAGTGATAGAATGCTTTTATAAAATATATTCCATTCCAATAGCTTTTCTACATACTGTATACTATAAAACTCTCCCACAAAAATTAGTGTATTTAAATATACATATTTAATCTGAACTGCACCGAGATTAAAAACAATTAAAAATATCAATGATTTTTTTTACATTAACTTCACAGTATTTGTTTGTAGTAGAAGTCAAATCCAGTGTTTAAAATGCAGAGCAGGACTGTTCTCTACAGAGACAGTAACTGCCCCACAGTGAAACAGTTCATGAAGAGACAAGTGTAAGTGTGCCATGTTTTCAGCACTTCTCTGTAGACTCATGAACCATTTTGAAAACATGCTCCGAGCTATTGCAACTTAAAAATAAGAGAGACACACAGAGAGATAGCCAAAAAAGTCACCTTAAGAACAAAAATAAGTGCAAACATTCTTTTACTTTAGAAATTCAAGCTATGAGGAGTGGGAACACAAATACCAGACTATGAGAACAGTGTGTCCATGATGTAGTCAAGAACGAGAAAGTCTTTTTTTTCCTTTAAAAAAAAACAAACCCACAACTTTTGCCCCATATTCGCTGCAGTACAGAGCATGCTCATAGCATCAGTTTTAAAGAATTACTTCTATACTAAGATCAGACACAAACTCATTTCAACTTTTTCCTGCTCCATATGCTAATTATGTTCTTATGGCACATCCTATTTTATGATCTTCTAAAAAAAATAATAAAAAAATAAAAAAAACAGTAATTGAAGACTGAAATGCAAAACAAGAATGCAAAATTAAGATTACCAGCTTCAGTAATGCTGACTCTACATTAAACTTATTACATGTTGTTCAACATGCAAAACCCATCGTTACAAAATTTAAAGTGAAGTGTAAATTAACTAGTTTTGAAATAGATTAACAGTAATAATCCCACTTCAAAAAAAAAAAAAAACAACCACCAACAACAAAAATCTAATAAATACTATATCAAGTATTTTCAGGAGAAAAAAAATAACTTAATTTTAGTAGAAAGAAAAATAACTTAATTTTAGTAGATTTTGTTCAGTGCTATTTCCAATCACAGCAAAAAAGAATAAAAAAAGAAAAAACTGATTAAGTAGAATAAGACCACAGTACCAAAGCCACTTATGCTCAAGATACAGTACTCTCCCACAACTTTCATATGTAACAGGTTCAGCAAAAATATTTTACAGTTAAGAAATTAGAATGAAACCCCAAAATCTATAAATAGAAGCAAAATTTCACATTACATGTACATTCATATTTTAAGAGATGAATAACAAGAGGAGGCTGTAACAAGTATATCCTGATTTTCTTTAAGAGAGGAAGTACTTATTTAAAATTAAAAAATACATCCCATATTATTTATGTAGGTAGTGCTCACTTTATGGACCAGAGGGGGAAGGCATTGGGGAGTTTCTTCTTCATAAGATGAAATACAGTATTTTAAGCACAACTTTTTTAATTAACCTATCTCAGTGCTTCAAATTAATATTAAAACAAATGCTTAAGTTTCACAAAAGAACCTCAGGAGTGTCAGGAAAGCTGGTGAGGCAATGCTAACACAGCAGAACGACATTCAAAACCTCAGATACTATTATTATTACTATTTTTCAGTCCCATGTACATGTACCTTGAACGCGTAATTTGACTGGAAGGGAATAATCTGGTATTTACCAACATGCACAGACCAAAGGATGCTCTATTAGGCAAGTAATTCAGTTATTTAGACTAAAACTGGTTATAGTTAGAAGCAGCCTCAGTTTACAAACAAAACTGGAAAAAAACCTCAAACAAACCAAAACCCAACACCTGAAAATACCCCCAAAATCTCCCCTGAAAAGATGGGACATGAGGGAAAATGCTGGGCCATGTCTTCGCTCCAGCGGTTTATCTTCAGTGTCCCTTCGAAACACCGGCAATTGCACAGAATTTGGTGCAGAGGAAATCACCAACTTCATAAAAAAATAAAATAAAATACAATTTCAAGCTGCTGATGTTAGTATAGCAGCAAACTCCCCGGACAAGACAGCACGGCACCTTCTAACACACATAGTATGAGTTACCTTTTACTACAAAACCCCAGGCGTCCCGTAGTGAGAGGAGTTATTTAACTGCTGTAGGGCTGCTGTCTCCCTTAGGGGAAACGGGATGAGCGCCTGGGTATTGATATGGGAATGGTAATATTCACATACTATATGATTTTTCTTATGTCCTAGTGTGCATCCTTCTACATTTCAGGAGTGAATATGCTGCAGACAGAAAGGATTTTTCCATTCACATTCTATATTCAAAAGCAGCTTTTCAGTAGGTCAGCCCAGGGAGGAGGAGGATGGGTGGGGAGAAGAAATTTCAGTCAAGTCCCAAGGCAAAACCTTCGCATTCAGACTTCAGGAGCAATGCAGAACTATTCTACTGTAACAAAGAGAATAAAAATGACCAGTACCAAAGATGCAGCCAAGAATCCTCAACCCCCTTTTATAATTTGGGCCAATTTAACATATTGTCTAGCTCTATAAAATAAGAGTACACCTACTTACTCTGCGATATGCAGACAAGTTTCTCTACACTGAAATGTATTTAAATCATAGTTCATCTCTTTGGATGTTTCTATGCAACACGCAGAGAGCATTAGGAGAGCTTAATGGAATCCAAATTTTTCTCCGGAATTTGCTGATCATCTTTCTTTAAACTAAATTTAAAAAAACCCAAGAAAACAAACAAGCAAACAAAAACCCTGACCACAAAGTGAGTACTCCCAGTGTGAAAACAGATGCTAAATCATTCCAGAATTACTTAGGTCATTTCACATTAATAATGTAACATGGGTGCGCGCAAGAGAAAACCTAAAGGACAGTGCTGGGAAGGGAGGGTGGCAGGGGAAGGGATGGAGAGGTGGAAGGATTGCATTAAAAGGCCGCTGGAGTGTATACCTCTGCATCTTTTAAAGATAATATACCTGAAGTGAATATCACCAAAATAAAATAAGGGGGGGAGGGATAATTCAGATGCTGCCTTTTTTTTCCTGTTTTGTTTAAAAGGGGTTGGGGGAATAACGACATAACCAAAAGTTAAAAAAAGAAATTACAAAAAAAAAAAAAAAAAAAGAAGGATCCCGTGTCTCAAACCACCAAGGACTTTACAAGGCCACAATGAAATTTGCGGATATGTCTGTACAGATCCCCAGACTGCGTGAACCGTCTCTCGCACCACTTGCACCCATGGGGTTTCTCCCTGGTGTGCACAACTGCGTGGCGGCTGAGGTTGTGGGAATACTGGAAGCTCTTTCCGCACTGGCCGCAGGTGTAGGGCTTCTCCCCTGAGTGAGTCCTCTCGTGCCTCTTTAACGTGTACATGCAAGAAAAAGTCTTTCCACAGAGGGTACAAGTGGGGACCGACCCATCGGGGGACAGGCGGGTCCGGGAGCCGTCCTTGTCGCGGAAGTGAGAGCTCAGGTGCAGCTGAAGGATGTGCGGGCTCGGGAACACCTTGCTACAGAGGGGGCAAATGCAGATATGCCCCGCAGGCACAAGGACACCTGCAGAGATGTCCGCCGAATCCATGTCATCCTCACTCTCATCTCGCTCTTGATCTATATCATCCTCTCGGGCATGAGAGCTGCCATTCCCCGCGAACATGTGTCCTAACCCTGTCACTAGGCTTTTGGCTGAATTCCCAAAATGCTGACTCTCCGGACTCCTGGCTTCGCCATCCTCCTGATCTGACAGCAAGTCTTGTTCATCTTTAACAAGTGGCTCGGTACCCTGCTGCTGGCTGTCGGAAGCCAGCTGTCCAAAGACATAGGAGGGGTGTAAGGAATCTCTCCCCAGCACAGGCTTGAAAGACAAATCCAGCGCGCAGTCCACATCACTCGAAGCCAGGGGATAGTTAACAGACCTTTGGGACAAAGGTCCTGTGGAACTATTGACATTAGCCTTTGTTTTTCCAGCTGCTGTGGCGCACGGTTCTGCCTCTGTCGGCACAGAGCTGACACTTATATGATCAGAGGACCAGGCGGGGTGACTGCTGACCTTTTCTTTGCCTGCTGCTCTCTCATATTCTGCAACGCTGAATTTTTGTTTGTTTCCTGGGTCAAACTCGTGGACTAGGGGCACTCCAGCATCTAGAAAATGCTCCACTTTCTCCAAACCAGCCGCTTCATCATTGATCTTCTCTTCCGAACATAATTCTTTATCTTTCAACTTGCCCTTGCAGACTTTCACAATGTCATACATGTGAAGGTAGCTAGCTGCAGCCAGCACATCTTCCACCGGGAGACTGTTGAATTCCAGCTTTCCCTCGTACATGAATTCGAGCAGCAGGCTGAAGGCTGGGGCTGTGACAATGTCACTGTTCAGATGCACAATATCCCTTTTGTCTAACTGGTCCCTGTAGAAAAGATGGAAGTACATACTGCAAGAGGCAAGAACGGCTCTGTGAGCTCTGAATTGAGCTTCTCCAACTAAAACAGTACAGTCACACAGGAAGCCCTGGTGACGCTGCTGACTCAGACACTGCAGCAACTGGCGGCTATGGTCTGGAAACTCCATTCTTCCTTCATAACCTGTTCAAAACAGGAAAAACTTGAATGCTACTGTAAACTAAAGCCTCCTAGCAGCTGTAACAAACAGATCGGCTTTTTGGTAACACAAGCCAAAGAAACAGCCTTGGAGATAACGTTTACTGTTAATTGTCTGTAATAGTTTTATTAAGGGGGGGGGAACCAACACAACATGCTTCTCATCCTTTCGCACCTGCTCCAAACAGGAAAAACTTGATTGTAAGTAAACAAAAGCTAGTAAAGCAGCAGACCCTCCAACCTTTGTTTCTCCCACTAAGCACTTTAATAAAATTAAGAGCAGGAAAGCGCAAACACAGAGAAGGGGAGAAAAACCACCATAAACTCCCAGGCTGTCCTCCCAGCAACGCTAACTCGGGGCATCTTTTAATAAAGCTTATTACCCACGTCACGCACATGCACACACGCATATTTAAACTTTAGCCTCTATCGTTATGCACCAAATCACAACAAAACGGTCGCGGCCGGAGCTGGAGAAGCGGCGTGTTGGCGGCGGGGGGGGGGGGGGGGGGGGGGGGGGTGTGCGGGGTGCAGCGGCCGCAGCCCCGCATGCGGAAAGGGGAGGGGGGGATAAAGGGGAAAAAAGTTTCCCTTGAAGTTATTAAGAGCCAAGGAGCAAAATCAGCGGCGTGAGGGCAGAGGGAGGTTAGGGCTGAGGCGGCAGCCGGCCACCCGCCGCAGTCGGGCGCTTACCTTCCCGCGGGGCGCGGCGGAGCGGCCGCGGGCGCGGAGCCGGGCGGGCAGGAGGGAGCGCGGGTACGAGTGCGAGCGAGGCGCGGCGGGAGGAGGGAGGCAGGCGGGAGGGAGGAGGGAGGGAGGGAAGGAGGAGTGCTCGGTTTGCTAATTACACCGCAAGCTGGAGAGTCAGCTGCTCTGACTTCACTGCGATGGAAATGCTACCTCCAGCTGTGCGCCTTTTAATGCCATATGTTACTCCAAATCTCGCTACCAGCCAACCACAGCTTGCTGCCTTTTAAAGTTCCAGCAGCCCCATTTATAGCCCGCGATTAAATCCCACAAACTTGCCCCAAGCCCGCCCTCCCCCATATACACTCTCCCCCCCATTCGCACACCCCCCACTTCCAGCCGCAAAGTTTCTCCCCGCAGCCCTCTCCGGTGACCTTCGCCGGTGCCCGGCTCCGCGCAGCGCGGAGCGGGGTTGGGGGGGAGGGGGTGTGGAAACAGACCGCGGAGCCGCTTTCTGGACCCCCCCTCCCTCCCCCGCTTGCAGCCGCGCTCCCTAACTTTGCAGAGAGGACTTTCCCTTGCGGAGGGGGGGCACGGGAGACCGGCCAGCTCACCGCTACTTACCGGCGTGCGACGGTGGGGCTCAGCGTCCGCATGTGCGCAGCGCTCCGCGGGTGCGGCGCGGGGCCAGCGGTGTTGTGGAGCAGGTTGTTAGCCGGCCGCTCTCGCGATACTTTCCCTCCGAGCCGCGGGTGTGTGTGTGTATGTGTGTGCGTGTGTGTGTCCCCGTCTGGTGCACACAATAGCCCCCGCCGCCCCGGCCAGCCCCGCCGGCGGCGGCCGGTGTGCGCTGCCGGCTGCGCCCTCCCCCTCTCCTCCCCCTCCTCCCGGCCGCTGCATTGGCAGCGCCGCCGTCCCGCTCCCAACTCCGCTGCGCCGCCGCGGAGAGGGCGCGTCCGCCCGCCCGCTGCAGCCCGACGTGTCGGGGGGGAGGGGGCTGGCCGCGGAGAGCGGGGCCGCGTCTGCGGAAGGATGGGGTTGGGGGAGGGTGTGAGTGTGGCCCATGCACCGCGGCGGGGATGGGGAGATGGGGCGATGAGAGGTGCTCCCGTGGATTTATCTGTAGTTGAGCGTCAGCTGATAAATACCAGATGCCTACGGATCTTTCAAGATGACCTTTTCGATCGTTGATTTGAATTTTAAATTTTAATTAGCTGTAATCCCATCAAAAGTGAGCGCCTTCAGAGGAAGGGAGCGGAGGGGAGCGGGGACAGGGCCTGGCCGCGGTTCCCCCAGCAGCGCCCGGGGCCAGACCCGGCCACCGCAGGGATCTGCCGCTGAACTCCGGTTGCCGGAGTCCCGGAGCCTCCGCGGGACGCTGGAGCGTGGCGGACGGCGGGAATGCGCTGCGGAGATGCGCTGCGGGGGGTGTCCCTGGAGGCTCCTGCCGTGGCAGCGCTGGAGTGGCGGCAGGCGTGAAGCAGCGGGTTGGGGGTCCCGGTCGAGGTTGGTGCTCAGGATTTTGCTGTCCTTGAGAAGGAAAAGGGACGAGTTTGGGAGTCCTGTTGGGTCTGGGGGGAGCGGACTGATGGGGTCACTTCAGACCTCCCTGCGAGCACCCTACGAGGTGTAGGTCAGAGTCACTCTCCCATGTCTTAGCCACCAACGAGTAAAGCAGGGAAACTCCTTTCCCTTCCTTCCCCTGGGTTGCCTTGTCTAGATCTTAATATCTGCAGGATAGCAGCTTTTTGCCTTTTTTTTTTAGTATGTTTTATCCAATGCACAATGGTAGTGTCAGCACCTTAATGCATCAAGTTATCAACTGGTACATTTGTTAGTAACTTAATCCTGGGTTTGGTTATTTTATCTTTGGACAGTTTATCAGAGAAGTTAGGGTCCGCACTGCTGACACCACTTTTTTCTCACGGACCTCAAGCCATTGGCAGTGAATGCCAGGATATTTGGGTTGTTTTGAGCATTAATGACTGCGTCATCATAGAGCTTTTAGGTACTTGGTAATACTATCATCCATACAGTTCAAATTGTGAAACTGCAGCCCAGAACATAAAGGTGTCCAGCTCTAGCAAAATATTTAAAGGTCTTAGGGTTAAATCTGTCACCGTTCAATATAGCTGAGAGCTTTTATCTATTTGTCCACAATGGCAGACAGGACCAGGGAATGGGACTCACTCTCTTGTTGAAGTTGGTGTTGTCCTGCAGGTGCAGCCTGGTAATACAGCCTGTTCCAAAAGCAGAGCAATTTCTTCCCCAGAGTACAAGTGCTGCTTCTACTAAGTTACCCTGTGGATTTATTGCCTTGCAGTGTTTCACTGTCTTCATACACTGGAAACGTGAGGCAGTCTCTTGCATTCATATAAACTATGCTACTTGGCAGAAATCCCTTATTTTGTGTAATTCATTGTTCATTTTCCCCTCTCCCTTTTAATAATATGGGGAGAAAAAAATAAGATTAAAAAAAAGAACCAAGGCTCTAATTCCTATTTGGGTGCTGTAAGCTAGGAATAATTGTCTACAATTAGGCAGTGTCTTATTTTTATTAAACCAATCTCAATTTCACAATAAGTCTGTGGTCACTAGTGAGTTTGCTGTGTCAGAAAAGACAACAGCATTCCCATTTTCTCTAGGTATCCATTTTACGTGTTGCAGGCTTGCTTTTCCAGCACTCAGAAGTGCTATACTCACTTCCACACCAAGACAACGATAGATACAATACAGGTGTTGTACTGATTTAACTACAGTTGTATAAAATACTGGTAGTACAACTCTCTATAATGTAAACAAGCCTGAAGTCGTTACTGGAGGCAAGGCAACAGGAAGAACTGCCCCAGAAACTTTATTTTGAGTGCTCCTGTGTTTCTGAAGGCCCTTGTGAAAGCATGACATGGGAAGCAGACACAGGAAGCAAACCCTCGGCTTTCATCTCCCTGGCTCCTGAGCCCTTTGCAGGATGACAGCTCCCCGATCATGAAGTACTGAAGGGGCTCCGTTTTCAGTCCTTCCTCGAGGGAACAGAGCCAGGCAGCAGCTGTTTGGACGATATGGAACTCTCCAACCAGTGTTCATGCTCAGGGGAGACAGAATCATTGCGCTGCCATTAGTATGGCTGAAAGTGAACAGGAACTGATGGAAGACATTGGGAGCCACTATGTTAGTCATCCTTGTGCAGCCATATGCGTTCCTGGGTCTAGCTAAAACCCTTCTGGGTGCCAGTGAGCCTTATGCTGCTTATGGAGCCTTCTATAGTTGAGGATAAAGCCTAGGTTTAGGGCAGTGAGAGTGAAAATAAGTGGTGCTGGCATGGCTTTCACTTGCCAAGCAAGGCTAGCCCTGCTCCTGGTTGTTTATGCTGCCAGGACACCAGCCAAAGCCCACAGAAATTAGTAGAAAACCTAACTGGATCAGGTCCATACAGCCTGAGGATTCACTTCCATTCTTACCCCTTTGATCCAACAAGAATATGTTTACTGAGCAGGGCCTCTCTAGCCCTCTTTGTTGGCCAAATGCAGAAGTGGTAGCAACAGGTTTTTCATGCTATTTAATAGTTTTTTTCTCTCACCACATTGGGCAGATGCCTCTTTGTGTTTGTTTCTACATGATTTTAGTGCTTTTATGTTGTTCATTTGCTTTGTTTTGTTTTATTTGTAGGGCAACTTTGTGGTAGTCCAGTTGCATTTCAGACGGAGAGTCAGAGCCTGAGATTGTTTAATACTTGCAGGATTAATTTAAGTGCATCGGTCATAGTGAGGTTTATTTGCTGAAGTTCTTCCAAACTTTTCCAAAGGTTGGTTTATCTCATGCAGACGTCAATGGGCATTAGAGGGACTGAATGCTTCATTCCCTCCTCTGAAATGGAGAAATGTAACCCCAAAGGATGCTGAGCCCTGGGGTGGTAAGAGTAGGAGCTGCCATCAGCATCATGGATCTTCCCCAATTAGCAATCTACTCCAGTATTTACCCTGCAGTCAAATCCAAGGTCAGGATTCAGGGGGCTGCTCAGTTTGCAGTGAAGTCATAAAAGTGGGCATGACCTTCCCAAAGATCTTTTCAAGCACGTCATCTAAGACTCAAGGAAGCATTAACTTGCACTATTGCCATTCCAGACATTAATCAGAGCATATACTGCAGTCTCCTCAGAAGTGTGCTTATGTGAGTCGTATTCTGCTTATGGCTGTCCTGCTGATTTCTCCCTGATAACGAGACCCTGTGTGAACTGGAGTATTTGTGAGTATATATTGTAGCAGCTAGGGCCATTGTCAAATCATTCTACCAAATAGATAGGCTCACAGCACTAAGCTGCATATATAAATTACATATTAACTTGGTTTTGCTATAACACAGCTATCAATCAGAATGCACCAATCTAGCGACATGCATTAAGAGCGCAAAGGACTCTGCAGGGGTACTGCTGGCACAGGTCATGTTCGACTCCACAGCAAGAGCTTGCAATATCCCCATCTGAACTAGCCAGGCATTTAATGTTACACCTGTACTTAGCTCCCTTGTCAGCAGCTGGGAGACAGCTTCCTCACAGTTATTCATCTTCAATAGTTGCACTCAGCTTACCAAACCCTCAGCTTCTGGTTGTTTTTGTTACAGTCTGCCATGTTGTGGATTTCTAGAAATGGTAAATAAAGGTACTTTTTCAGCCTTTAAAAATACACTGTTTTTTCCATAAAGGGAACACACTTCTTGGTTTGCAGTGGTGAAGGGAATTTGCATGGCATTGATAAAACACTCTCCTCTTTGAGAGGGTTTTTTTCCTCTTTCACCCTTGCTAATCACCCTGGCAGCCATATTTTAATGTTTCTTGGGTTTCCTTTGGCACTTTCAGAATATAATATGCATCTCCATAAAAAAATCTAATACAATGAAGCCTGTTATTTAATTCTTACAATTTCTTTTATTTATCCATCCCCAAGAATGAATTCTGAGAGCCCATGTTATAAATCAACATGTATATAAAGTAACATGTGTATAGAAGTTTGTAGTGGGATATATGGAGAATGACAGTGAAAGGCCAATAAATATCAGTGGACAGTAGGAGACAAAATTGATGTCTGCTTTGGGACCAGGCATAAGATATAGCAGGCCCATATAAATGTCTTTAAATCAGATGCTGATATTTTCTCAAATCAGCAGAGCAGCACTGGTAGGGTCCAGCGTAGTTACTAATTTCTTATTAAAGGAGAGGTTCTTAATTAGCATTGCTCTACTTGTAAACAAATAATACACTGTGTTAACAATGCACTTTATTTTAGTAACTCCCAGGAGAGGGCTAAATACTGCAGAAGTGTTTTGCTAGATTAGGCCTGGGAAATCTCACAATGGGAAATACTTGCTAAGCGAAAGTATAACCTAGAATAAAGGGCTTCATACTAGCAATGTTCTGGTGCCAGTTTAGAAGCAGTTCCTCAGAAAATGTTTTGTCCCAGGATAAATCAATTTACCTCTAACAATTAGTCTGAGCTTTGTATGGCAGAGAGTTGGCATACCTAAATCTGCTGTCTGTAAAAGGTCTCACAAGCAGGATCTGTTAATCTTTTGGGACTTGTGGGTTTGGCTGACCATACTCTTATAATAAGTGTTGTGAGCCTCATTAGATAAACCTGCAATCTGAGGGCATAAAAGACTCTTATCTTTTCCCATGTGTGTGGCATGTAATCTTGGTCTTCTCTTGAGTTTTGCTTTTCCATGGGGTTTCCAAATCTACCCTGCCTGAGCAACTATAAATAAACAGAAGTATCCCAGATGCCAGTTAAAATAATAAAATCCTAATAATCTCACTTTTCTCCATTCCCCATACTAAAACGTTCATGAGCTACACAGTCCTACATGTACTACATTGTCATTGCTACAGTCTCTTTGTTGTTGGCCTTAGTAATTCCCACTTCTGCCTTCTCAAACCCATCTACATAGCTGCAGCAATCACTTCTATTGTTTCTTTATCCTTTTCACAGGTACTGAATGAAAACCAGGCTCCTTGCTCCCACCTCCAAGACCCTCGGTAAGTTGGAGTGATCACACTGGCATTATCTTTAACCCTACTCTGTACCCTCCCTGGACATTTTCTTCTTCCCTCACCCTATATCCTTTTTGTGTTGTCATGTGAGGCCCCTTCAGCATGGGCATCTGTCTTGCTCTTTGCCATGCCTCAACATTTCTTTGGTGTCATTCGCAGTCTAGTCAAAAGGAGCGTGACCAGCAGGTTGAACAAGGTGATCCTACCCTTCTACTCTGCTCTTGTGAGACCTCACTTGGATTCTTGTGTGCAGTTCTGGTATCCTCAACATAAAAAGGACATGGAACTGTTAGAACAAGTCCAGAGGAGGGCCACGAGGATGATCAGGGGTCTGGAGCACCTCCTGTATGAAGACAGGCTGAGAAAGTTGGGGCTGTTCAGCCTGGAGGAGAGAAGGCTGCGTGGAGATCTCTTAGCAGCCTTCCAGTATCTGAAGGGGGCCTATAGGGATGCTGGGGATGGACTCTTCATTATGGACTGTAGTGATAGCACAAGGGGTAATGGGTTAAAACTTAAGCAGGGGAAGTTTAGATTGGATATAAGGAAGAAATTCTTTCCTGTTAGGGTAGTGAGGTACTGGAATAGGCTGCCCAGGGAAATTGTGAATCCTCCATCCATGGCAGTGTTCAAGTCCAGGTTGGAGAGAGCCTTGAGTGACATAGTTTAGTGTGAGGTGTCCTGCCCATGGCAGAGGGGTTGGAACTGGGTGATCCTAAGGTCCTTTCCAACCCTAACTATTCTATGAGTCTATGATTCCATTATTCTAGTCAGAGGAGCTGGGATGAGGATTCTGAGAAGTGTCACTGGATAAGAAGGATTTTGGGGTAAGTCAGGGAGCTCTGTGCAGAAAGAACCTGGGCTTGGTACGCTCTCAACCTCTGCTTGACTCCTTTTGGAGCCTGGATGCCAAACCCATGCCTCTTGCAGCAGCCCAGCCCCTAGGGATGGAAAGAGAAATAGGAGGTTGGGGAGCAAGACAGAGCTTTTTTTCTAGTCGAACAGAACTGCTGTTTCTTGGGGCTACATAATAGTCATCACACTGGTCACTCTACTTCCCTCTGATGTATTCCAGGTGGAGGGGAAGTCCAGAGAGTGTCATGTAAGAAATGCAAATAAAAATATATTTCTAGACTTCCTTCTCTTACGCACTGTCTGCCAAAAATCTTCCCTCTTTTACTGTTTTGCCTATGGATGTACTTTACACTTTTATCTTGCTCTTCTGGTAAAAGAAGAAGTACTTGCTGTGAGTTTACATAACTTGCCTTTTACTGCTCTGGAAATGCATGTGGAACTTTGGTCTTAATTAAACTGTCAGTGTAAGTCCTGTTTTAATGAATCACTAAAATATGTGAACAGAATTAAACTTCAGAATATGGCTTCAGAGTTGCATACTTAAAGCTGGTCACCTGGCTGGGTCTGTGGGGCACTGATCACCTAGGTGAAGGGATGCTCTAAAACCTGTGTAGGTTTGAATTTAACTGCTAGTAGACCCATTGGCCTATGGAAGTTTTTGTTCCTGTTTATCGAACACTGCTCCTGCATTATGGCTTCACTGTGCAACTAAGTGACACACTTCATGGCATTGGGGGTTCAGGCTGCAGATTGGGATCCCAACTATTACATTACCTACTTCCTCCTGCACCACAGCTAAGAGCCTGAGCTCCACCTGCACCCATGGAGGAGAATGTTTTTAGTAGGTTGCTTTTGGAAATGAAATGGATGGTAAAGATGCCAGAAAACATGCAAAACCCTGGGAAAAAATACCAGTTCTTTAAGACATACTCCCAATGTTCTGCAAAGTGTCAGTCTTGTCTGGAGAACCCAGTGACACTTATTAAAGAATATTTGAAAAAAAGGCTTCCAAAAGACACTCAACACCATGCCTGTAACACTTAATAAGTGAAATGAAACAACCTGGAATGGTAATCGCCTGCTGGCGACCTTGGGCATCACTGGTAGGATGTTGTCTGGTCAAAGCAGGGTGGGACAAAGGGACCACTGTCATGGAAATGGTGCTGATGACAGCATTTCCATGTGGTATACAAAGGGGTTTTGCAGAAGTTGACACAACAATGAAGTGTTCCTTTGCAGGAAGAAAAAAAAAAAAAAAAAGGAATTAAGTGTAAAACTAAATGGACAAGGAGAGTTGCAGAATAAGTAGCAGTGAGCCAAAACCCTGTGGTTTTTACATCTCTCTTAGTTTGGATGACCTTCAAGACCCAGACAGGAGGATGTGCCTAGATGGTCCTTTTGGGTGGTATGACTGTAGGACTTTGGTACACAAAGTGATACGCTGCTGCTCATGTCTGCTTTTAATTCTACAGTCCAAAAGGCTAAGTACTTACTTTCAGACAAGTGAAGCAGAGATAGCTTCCAGTTCAAGTCCAAAGCCATGTTCAAACTACACCTTTGTAACATGGATACTCACAGTCTCTCTGATGTGTCTTAGTGATGAATATGTGGGAGGATTTGTGACTACACACGTTTAGACCAGACTTGTAAGAAGGCAGTGCAGGAAAAGAAAAGCAGAGGTCCTTTTAAGATCAGTTATGATAAAGAAACCCCTGAAATTTTGGGCTTTTGTTTGCTTATCAGAAGTTTCCAGGACTCTCCCAGCTCTTCCAGCACTGCATTTGATGCAGAGTCACTACCGAGAAGACTGACTCTGATGCAGAAACTGAAATCCAAACAATCTCTCTCTCCTAACTAGGAGATCAGATTGCCAATTTAACTTATGTCTGCTGGTAAGGTGGGCAAATGTAAGGAGATTCTATAAAGGAGAGATTGAAAAGAAAGAAATTGCAAGTTAAATGGTGTTTGAAGTGATAAGGAACTCTGGGGAAATAGGCAAAACCTGAAGAGCTGCGAAGGAATAAAAATGTTGAAGTTCTCCAGAGGGGCTGAAAAAAGTACATTTTATTTACTGGAAAAGTAAGATGGGTAAAGGCTAAATCCCACAATCCCTTACTCATGCAAGGAATCCTGTTGACTTAAATACTTGTGCAAAAGTATTTTTGTGGGTAAAGGATTTGTTGGACTGCGTCCAAAGCTGGGTTAAGGCTGGTGTTTTCATAGAGACGGCAGTCTTCGTGCGCCAGCTCAGGCAGCGAGCGGCAAGCAGGGGGCACGTTTCACAGGACGCACCGAGCAAATTAAATACCACCCCCCACACCGCTCTCCCTTTTGCCCAAGTGTGCCGGAGCTCGGGGCGGCGGGGGGCTCACAGGAAGGTGGCGCAGTGACCTCCGAGGCCGGGTCGGTGGGTACAGCTCTGCCGCGGCCGAGCGCGGACCCTCCGCCGGAGGACGCGGCTGCCAGCACAAACTCGCACAAGCTGTTTTGGCGCCTGGCCTAGAACAACACGGGCTGTTTTTTCCCTTCTGTGCTCCACTCAGTTGCACCGGGACAATGTGAGATTTTTAATTTTATGCGCAGGAGGAAGAAAGAACGTGGCCTTTTTTATTTTTCTTCTTGTTTTTTGTTTTTTTTTTTTTTTCCTCTGTACTCATCTTTATGTGTGGTGCTGTTACAAAGCCAGGTCAGCAAATACTTTATTCTGGTGACAAGTTTTCGTGCAAAGGTCACAAGGGGCAGCTGTGAGTGACCAGGGCACCTGAAATAGTCACAGACAGAAGAGAAAACCCAGGGTGTGCTGCTCTGATTCGGAGAAAGCTTCCCCTTTGTCTCAGCTCCCACCTTTAACTTTCTGCAATAGACTCTTTAGCTCAGGGCTACTGGGTCCAGCTGAAGCAGAAAGAGAAGGAGAGCAAAGAGCAGAGCAGAAGGGAAGTTTTAGGTGCTTAAGTCCCTGCAGATGGATGAGACAAATCTCTCCTGTGCTGCTCTTGACACCAATGACTCAGGGAGCCAAGGTGCAAATCTTGCACTAGTCCAGGTGTGCCTGGATGGAGATGAGTGACTGGACATGCACAATTCTTTCCACATCTTCAGTGCAGCCATCGGAGTAACAGCAGCACCAGGAAGGGCTCCATCTGCCTGCATAAGCACCGTCTGAGAAAAATGAAGGATATTCGTCATCCTCGTCCTCCTTCAGGACTCTGTAGAAGATGCCGTGAACATGCACAGCTCCAGTGTCATTGAGGCTTAGCGCTAGGCAGGTGCTCCCTGGATCAGGATCTAAATGGTTAATTTTCAAGTGGCTTCTTAGAGCAGATGTTCCCATGTGTATCCCCTCCTTCCCTCTTCTGACACATTTCCTACACAAACAGCAGATTGCATTGCTGCTGTCCTTTTGATCTGCGGGAGGGGAAGGAAAACCCCACACAAATTATATTAGTTTGCTTTTCAGGCAGGCTGGTGACAGTGCAAACAGGCATGTACCTCCCTCCCACCTCTCCCTGCCCAGATGTGTTTTCTGGGACTTTCTTCTTCAGCCTCTGCCCACTTCTGGAGCTGCTTTTAAGGCTGCTTCCCTTAAAGTAAGTCTGTAAGGAAAGGGGAGGTAAGGTTGGGCAAATAGTGAAAAAATTGCAATTGCAGAACATCACTGTCTCTCTAAACACATGCAGAGGCTGGGTACAGGCTGATCAGTCTTGTGACATGCTGCTGGCACTTGTGTGGTACCTTATGTCCCTGTGCTCCTTTTGGGTGCCAATGAATTAAGCCACACTGCCTGGTAAGGCTTAAGATCTTATCAGAGAGGAGACTGTCTTTGAGCTTGTGCCTGAGACTATTCCCAAACCCAAACTTACTGTCCAGGTTGGTGGGATGTTGACTCACATGCCTGTGTGGCCTCAGGGTGGTTGCAGAGGGATGGCTCTTGCAGCCTTGGTGCAACACAGCTTGGGGAGGGTTGGCAGGAGCCTGCAGGATCAGATCACTACAGGGACATCTGTCCTTCTCTCTTTCTTCCAGGATAAGAACCAGGAACAGCAGATGAACTTGGTAAGATGGCAAGTTTGGGATGAATTAAAGGAGGTGATTTTGTATGGGATTGTACTTAAGGTGTGGATCTCTTTGGTACAGCATCTTCAGTGCACCAATACTGCATGGTTTTGGAGGACCATGAGAAAATTTAATGGTCAATAAGTTCACCAAAAGCTGTTAAATTCAGTGCTCTGGTTTTGGCTTAGAAAGTCACACAGTGTTGACAGTATGAAGAATATTCTGGGGAAGCATCACTGGTTGCTCACCCTGATCTTGCATCCATCTCTCTATAATCACTGCTGTCTGTTAAAGAAAAGACACTAGACTATGTGTACCTTTGGTCTGCCCCAGGATGGCCTTTTTTATATTACTATGAGATAAGGCAGAAATCTTGCTTTTGCTCTGCTGCAGGTGATACTTCCAGAAGTCCTGTAAACATGGTGGAGATGATGGAGGTAGATATGGTGGCCACTGATTTTTCTAGCTCTTTCCTAGAAAGACCAGACATTATTGTTCAGGAAGACCCTTTGGGATGCTTAAAGCTGCCGGTGTCACTGGCCTTGCCACAGCAGCCAGGTGGATGCAGTGACATGGAGCAGGACACACGCATGAACTAGCCTAACACTGAGCTCGCTGCTGCTGAGAAATCTAAACATAGCTGGTGGAATTTGGGAAATTGGATCTTTTTCTACATTTAATTTCATCTTCTTTCCCTGCTTTAGCATCATCCTCATTTCTAACCCTCAGCAGTAGGCTCACAGCATCAGTGTTCTCTCCTGTTGTATTTAGAGGCATCTATAACAAGCACCTGGTTATTATGAAATAATGTTTCTTGAGGCAGGGGGTGGGGAAGCTCAAACGTGACACTGGGAACAGCCAAAACAGCAAGCCAGGGAGTGACTGGTTTAAATGCTCTAAATAACAAATTCTTCTAAACCAAAAAACAATTCCAAAGAGATTCAGCATATTTGCAGATGTTATTCATATAAGAAGAGAGTCAAATATCATTAAATAACTCACTAAACCTGACTTGCTCACTGGCTTAGAGAGGATACACCAAGCTTTACTCTCTATTTCACTTGGCTTCTTGAGCTTGTAACCAGAATCAGGCAGTTTGCAGCAGTCAGCCCAAATGTTCAGTTCAGCTCCTTCTTCTGTAGTTAAAATTGCTTAAGAGTATGTAATGAAACCAGCTCCGTGTGACTCTTCACCAGTATTTCCACAGAGGCATAAAGTACTCATGGATGGTTGGTGGGTTTATGTGGCTGTGTGCACTGGGGAGACTACATGCAGTGATGCAGGCTGGCATGGGCAATGCCATCACCTCTGCTTTCCCAGCACCAGAACACCTGCCCCCGGTGCTGCTCTCAGAGTGAGCTCAGCCCTTTGCAGCAGTCAGGCGGAAAGTATGCACAGCAGCAACAGGCAGCAGTGGGGAAAGGGAAGAACAGGTTATATTTCTTTCATGGCTTTTCCAGTTGCATTTGGGATATTTATTAGATGGCAGTTTTCTGATATCCTTGGATTTCCTAAATTTCTGATGTTTAGTGTTTCATCTTGGCTCCAGGTGAAAAAAAAAAAACTTCCTAGTTCTTTCCATTTACATTTTATTATTATTCCTCCATTGAAATCCACCAAGTGAGCTCTCATTTCAAAAAGTATGGGGTAGAAAACCTAGAGTTTAGCATACTTTAATTTTTCTGTAACTTTTCTGAAGCTGATACAGTTATGAGAAGTTAGAGGCTAAAAGAAAAGCAGTTGGGAAAATGGGGACAAATAAATCATTCCTGTTCCCCACCATGGCATCTCCCTAACATTTTGTTCAGCAATAAGAACAATAGGAAACAGAATTATTTATTAAGACATCAAATGTCCTTTGTAAATGCTAAAAAAAAAGTGAGATTTTTTTTGTTTATTTCCATTAATTACTGATCTTCTTGCTATACATTCGCAGGGTATTCAAAAGGGAGATTTTTTTTGAGAGCACACATTTAGTTGAAAGGACACCAGAACTGCCTGAAACAATTTTTTTTTTCAAACTCAGATGAAATCAGGTGAGGGAGGGGGGAAAATGGGAAAAGCTAAAAGTAAAAGCTTTGGAGAAAAGCAGGTTATGGTAGGCTCATTCCCAGCCATCAGGAGTTCAGGCTAAATATGGGGGGCAAGGATTCACCCAGAAGTTTGAGAAGACCAGGGTCTTCATCAGGCCATAATCTATGATACGAGTAGAAGCTGAAAACAATTTTTCTGTGCCTTTCCCAAAGTTGCCAGCATCCCTCATTCCCACTCCATCTTTTGTGTGGTACAAGCTCCCTTTCCGAGCTGCATTTACAGGTCCCACCAGAAGTGTTACCAGAGCTCAGGCCATAGGTGGTTGCCCTCCACATCAGTAGATCATATGATGTCTTTCAGCATTTAAAGAAATAATTTTATCAGTTTCATTGCCTTGTGTGTAATATATATTTATGAAGTGTGTGTCCAGATGATTTCTACCCCTGAGCTTCTAACCCTGAGGCAGCCTTCAGGCTTAGTAGACTTACACACAGCAAGACTCAAATTCTTTAACATCAAATCATTCATTGCTTGTTGTTGGCAATAATATAATCATATGCAGGGCTTAATCCTGTAAACATGCACAAGTAAAGTTACTTACATATCTTAGACTTTGGTGCATGCAGCCATTTGAATAAACTCCTCAGCCTGAAAGTGCATCTGTACCGTATTTAATGTGAAGGGTTTAAGCCAGCCTGGGGTCTTTGAGCTAAATATATATTAATTGTTATAATGAGAGTATTAAAGATTTGTTTGTGTGCTGCTTTTGCATCTAGTGCCAAATATTATATAGAATGTGTATCTGGGAAGAATTCAGCCCTTTGTATTTTATATCTGTAATAATCCATGAGTGAGTTGCTGGATTCTGTCTCATTTGTATATTCCGTATTTTTTTCCAGAACATCTGTTTAAACCCACACTGGATAGCTGCCAGATTAGTGGAAAGGATATGATATACAGAAGACTTTTGTTTCCTCCGAGCAAAGAGAAAAAACAAGTTACGAGTTGGTGCATATTGCCGAGAAGAAGCAACTTTTTCTCTCCAGAAGCAGATGTCCTGTAGTGTTTGAAAATGAAATGTTTTTGTGTCTTGCAGGCAAAGGTTCTGTGCTTCAACAATATTGATTGTCAGTTAGTACAGGCTGTCAGCCTGCCGTGGTTAACCTACCAGTTGTTGGAGAGACAATCACAAGCAATTAAGAATCACATTTCGCAGTTTCAAATGCATCCATATTGCCACTTTATTCAAAATCCTTTTTTTTCATGTTGGAAAGTACATTGGTGAGAGAGAAGTTTTCTTCTTTCCCCCTGCCAACCATATTTTCATTGCTGGCCAAATTAAGAGAGATATATATTGCTCATAAACTTGCTGCAGTTTCTTGATTAAAATCTTACATCCAGTACTCCTTTCAACATCAATCTATAATAATAAGGAGCACATTGCATTGCATGTCTTTGTGTTGTGCCTTAGATGCAAAGCACCAGGGAAACATCAGGGAAAGATTCAGCTGCAGAACAAGCAGTAGTGCAAAGATAAAAGGACAGACCTTTGAGGTTTGAAACAGGGAAAAGAATAGGAAGATTAAAACTAAGAAAAAACAAAGGCTTAGCAGCTGAAGGTACAATGGAGCTGGCTGTGCAGTGGTTATGGGGTAGCAAAGTGCTGAAATCAACCTGTTATGCCAAGAAAAACAGCCCACGTGGGATGAAACACAGAGTGCTAAACACCCCCCAAATCAGCAGCGCCTGAAGATCTTGTGGCTCTTGTCAACCCTCTGCCAAGCATCTTTCAAGGCTTTGGTAACTGCAGGCCTTTTACAGGTAAATATCAGACACTGGACCTGGGCATTCTCTTCCCATAACTCAGTGTGTTACAAAGCCTAGTTGCCAGGCACTATGCACATTATGTTTGACAAGCTGTGTGCATACAGTCACCTTGGCTGATGGTTTTGGTCCAAACATCTGGGAACCATCTCAATCTCATAAGCCAACATGACTTAGAAGGACTTCAGGCAAAGACAAATCCTGTCTCCTTCTCCAGAACTCTTCCAAACCAAATCACTTCCTAAAAGCAACAAAAATCCATCAGTTCTTCCAAGAGAGCACACCACTCACTCGCAGCCTTGAAGAGATTTCTGACCAACAGATGACTCTCTCCATGGGGTTTCTCAGCACCCCAGAATTCAGAAGCCCTTCTCATGCCTCAGCCATCCACCTCTCATGAACTCCATATGTGGTCTGGATCCATAATGCCCAGGGGAATTGGATCAGAAGCAGCACTGGCAAGTTTCACTGATGGTAATATGTCCCTTGAAGGACACATAAAGTTATGTCTTACACACAGGAAAGACAAGTAAATGTAAAGTCCTAAGCAAAACTCTATACTTCAATCAGAGATTGGCAAGACCTCTAGTAGAAAATGCCAGCATGCACGTCACAATTGAGAGGCTCAGAAAAGCAAGTTGTCTGTGAACCTGCCCATGGAAAGGGTTTCTTTTCCACCTTGTATCCCCCTCCATCCCTTCATCATTACAAAAACCCCAAACCCTGAGCAACATGCAAAGCAGACAAAGCCAGCAACGGACCTGAGTCGAGTCCCATGCTGCTGCCTTGGCAGTGCAGTACTGATGGATTAATCAAGTGAAATCTTTATGATGTAGGATCTCAGCAGAAGTATTTCAGAAATGATCAGTAATTTGGGGCAGCAGTACTAATAAATAAAAGGTGCTGAAAATGGGGAATCACAAGAAAAAAGGGAAATTATGTGGCTGAATAATATTGAGAAGTCATTTCCCACGCATGAACGTACAGTTTCTGATACCAAGGCTGGTATGAGTATAAAAGTGAAGAGTTTTGCCTTTAGTAAGACTTTGTCAATTCAAAACTTAGCTAAAAGGGGTTTCTGTGCAATAGCTCTCTTATTCATCTCTCTATATTCATCTCTCCTTCATACAAAACACAAGTTTGTGGTTTCACAATCACATTTTCCCATTTTTAAAACATGTTTTCTCTTGCTTTGTGGGAAAGATACTGAAACTGCAAGCGAAACTGTCTTGACAGAGGAAACAGAAATGGTTTTGTGTAGGACACATGAACAACGGAACAAAGTAAACACTGACAAAAATAGGAAAGAGTGCTTTATTTTCTCTCTGATCTTTAATTTTTAGGGAACGTGGAGAACTTCCAACATTTCAGGCAAAGGGGAAATTTGTAAACAACTAATGTAATCGCAAGTTTAAGTGTTAGCATGCAATGAAACAATATCTTATTCGTACTGACAGCAGGATACAAAGACTTTTTGTATTAAGGACTCTTCCTGAAACTAGCAAGAATGATGGACAAATATCTTTAAATGGACTGCAGATCTTTGTATCACACTCAGCAACTGCATGTTTTACCTTTTTAATTCTAGGATTAAACATTCAAGAAAACTAAACATGATTTTCCCCCTCTCCTATATTTGCCATTAAGTAAAAGTTTTTTATTGAGTGATTCAAGCTATGGAAAACATCAAGTTCCCTGAGCATCTTATTATGATTTATGATCCCCAAAATCTTGATCTTGAAACCAAGGATGAGAAACGTAGATCCATATTAAGAAGATAACTTGGATTTATGCTAATCCTGATCAAACTGTTGACATTAAGCAAAGATACTAATGTGTAATTACATTTTCCACTGATCTATGAAATATTCATATAATAATAATGAATACATACATGCAATCATACAATATCATCATCATAAACTGTGGTCAAATACATATGATATTTGCAATGCTTATACCTTGCTCATATAAATAAATATTCATTAGAACTAAAACTAATTACTGCATGGTCAATGACAGCTGAGAATATTAAGCGCTGCTACTGAATTACACCTTCAAAGGCAATTTTGAAATTACATTCATTTTCAAGTTGTGGTTCAGTTTATTTGTCCAGTATGATAATACCTTTTTCCAATGGAAAGAATAATGTTTATACTAATTGTCATGAGAATGTCTAAGCATTTCTGTGACTAGTAATCAAATTAGGGAGCTGTGAGTGTCTGTAAGTACACCAATGTTATTCTATTTTCATATTTAAAATTGGCCTTTCCCACAGCTCATTGAAGTTTATGTTCTAGCCACATGTCCCACAGATAAATAAACAGATGCTCTATATAAAGAGTTAGATCATATTTTGAATGAGTGAGGAACATATGTCATCATTAAGGGAAGCTTTGGTGCCAATGCTGGCATTAAGGTAGAGGAAAGAAAACAAGGAAGAACTTGAAACAGAGCAACATAATCCCAAGGAAGTTGTCAAAACCAGCAGAGAGGTTATTTGTGCTAGAGTTGGCAAGAAAACGTTGTTTGGCAGGTTTTGCTGAAAAACAAAAGAATAGCAAGAGAAAATTTTGATTTTTAATTAAAAAACATCCTCTGTTGTTGGTAGTTTTGGGCTGAAACCAGAAAATATGTTTTCTTTACCTCAGCATGCCAAGCCCCTAAGTTTTGTTTGAACAGAACTTTTTGTGAGGGCTTTAAGGTGGCCAGTTTTCCAATTAAAACAATGACAAAACGAGTAAAACTGAAAAGCCCCAAGAATATTTTTCTCTGTTGTAAATCTGATGTTTTTTTCTCAGTAGAAAATTTTCATGCAAGTTTTTTTTTCACATGCCACTGATGAAAGGAGAGTATCCAGATATAGCTGATAATAGATCTTTACTGCCTGAATGCAACTAGATGACATTGTTTTTATTGTTACTGTTGTGTTGTGTGCTTCATAAATAGAGACTGCAGAGACAGTTCAGGCCCAAGAGATCATTGTAATCTAAATATAAGTCTAGAGACTTTATTTATAAAATGTACAGAATCAGGGTTTTTTAATTGCAAGCAGAAATATTGTTCGCAGAAAAATACAATGTTCGCAAAAAGAATTTAGTTTCCAGGTTTGGAAAAAAACTCATGATATAAGAAAAAAAGAAAGAACACAGAAGAAAGGAAAATTTATCTGCAAAGGCCTTGTGAATTTATCTGCAATTTGAACATAGGAAATGAGCAGATAACTAACACTGAAAACCTGGAAAAGACCAAAGAGCTTCTTGAAGTAGCAGAAGAGGCAGGGAAGCGTGTGATGGGTAGAGGAGTGATCACTGATGCAATTAGAAGGCTTATGTAGGATATTGTTTCCAGGTGATGGTTGATTTCCTAATCACAAACTTCCTAAGATACATCTGAAAGTGCAGTGCATAATAATACACAAGGCACTGTAAGGATACAGCTGCTGTTACACTGATTTGTATCTCTAAATTACCTAGAAAAGGGTTTATTTCTGGGATGAAATCCACAGGAATCAGGGGAGCCAAGGGTGGAGAGGGAGAGACTGTCTCAAGGAAAGGAAAACACCCGCTTCTGTGCTATCAGTGTAACATGGTGGGATCAAGAAATCAGGGGACATGCTGGGGAGCTTCTGGCTGGTGGTGCACAGGGGAGGTGGGATGTTCTGCATCTGCACATCATGCACCACCTCCGGAGGAGTTTGCTGGATTCAGTGAGTTGCTTTTGGCTGCCAGTTGCATTGGCCAGTGGCAGTGTGTAAAGATTTGGCAGTACATGGCCGGATCTGTGTGAGACTTGGCTGCCTGCACCATCTTTTTATGCACTTAATTTGAGAAATGAGTACATGACAGAAATTTCTGATGGTGTGACACAACAGAAAACATCCATTGCTCCATAAAGCCCCAGATCCAGCTATTCTTATCTGAAGGAAACACCTACGTCACACTCTGGATTTGGAAAAGAAACTTTATCAGGGAAGTTGGAAGGTTTAGGGGTTTTTTTGGAACAGGACCATTCATACCAAAAAACTTTGGGTTATTTCTTGTCCACATTGTGCAACTGCTCTTCTGCCTAGGTTTTCAGCAGTGCCTCTAAATGAGGCACCCACACCAACCAGCCCCTGCCAACGGATCCTGAACGTTTAGGAGCGAGGGAAAGGGGCAGTCTGGTTCAGGGTAGCCACTTAAATTGTCTTCTCCCTGTTGTTGGACCCATCACCACTTGCTCTGGGTCTCTTGGATGGGCAGGTCTTCTGAGGGTGATTGAAAGGAGAGCAGAGCCATAGTTTGCCAAATGCAGTCAGTGGGTATTGGCAGCTGATTGGCAATCAGGTACATTCCTACCTTGCTCCAGCTATTTCATTTATGTGACAGTTTGTGGGAAACATCTGGCACAGCAGCTGACTGACACATTTCCAGCTACAGAAAGCTGAGAAAAATCAAAGCAGCCACCAGGGATAACAAAACATGTTTTTAAGCCTCACTCTCTTCTCTCAGCCACCAGACCTGAGCCAGGGGTAATTTAGCTAAAGTCAGTGAAGGACAAGCTAAAGATAGCATGAACTTTGGTTAAAATGTTCCTGACTGATGAGACAATCCATGAACCAGGTCATCCAGGCACCCCTACTTGCACCATCACTGATTTTGTGTAGGACCTTGGACAAGTCATTTTTCTTTCCCTCTCCTCAATTTCTCTCTCTCAGTGAGGGAAACAAGACAGTGCTTTGGTCACACATTTTGATATCTGCCAGTTCTGTCTATAAAAGTTAAACATAACTATAGCCGTTCTGGCTCCATCAATGACTGTATCTAATTTTTGGTGATTATCCAGCAGCCAAAGGTAAAACAGAACCAGGAGCTGGAAGGTGAAAGGTTTTCAGTTCAGCCAAAATGTGTAAAGCATGTTTTTACAGCAGATAATGAAGCACTGCAACAGCTTACCAGTGACTATGGCAGATTCTCCACACAGAATACCTACAGGCAGTCTGGGTATTTTTCTGACATGAAAGATAGAGGTTCTAGAGGACTAGAAATATGTTTTAACGTTCAGCTTTTGAAAGAACATCCAACACCTGATGTCCTTGCTAATCAGACTATTAAGTGAGGGAAACCCAGTTCTCTGCAGGGCTCAGATGCACAATCCAGTTACTGTGAGTGAACAAGCAGAACATGGCAGTTGAGATGTGGTAACTCTGTGGGTTCTTGCTCCTACAAGCAATAACAGTGACCCTCTATAGCAACTGTGTGCTATTTCAGATTTGCATTCTCCACCACAAGAAGTGTGGTTCCACTGTCTTTACAAGAGATGAAGTATGCACATGGTCATAACAGTCCCCCACTCAGTTCAGCTGAAAAGCATTAGCTTGTCAAATGACAGTAACTTGATCAAATGTCTGAGCACTAATATTGAAACTCCACTAGAAATGAGCAGACTTCTTTGGAGATATGTTCATTCTTAGGACATTACAAATGTGGATGTGGTTTTACGAAGTTTACACAGGTAGCCTCACATTTTCTGCCTTTGTCTACGTAAAGCTCTCTAGCTTCATAGACGGTTACTGCTGGTGCTATCCAAAGTTACTGCTTAAAATACCCTCTGCTGCTGGAATATACCACCACACCCCTCCTCCCACATCCAGCCCTCATACAGAACGATCTAAATGCAAAAGAATGACAAAAGGAGTGGTTTTGGAAATAATTAGGTCAATTAGAATGTAACAAGGAAAGTGGTCTAGACATAGATGGCATTTAAATTAGCAACAAACTGCTCCATTTGGGTTCTTCAGTTCAATCAGCTATTTAATCATCAATTCATCTATGTGAATTCCTAGCAAATTAGAGAATTTGCTAATTTAACATACCCTGAAGGTGGTGACTAAATTATGTATCAATGTCACTGATGCCTGCTCTGTCTAAAGCGTAAGAGGAACGCAACCAGGCTCTTCAGAGGGGGGTTTTGGTGTCATACGCTCTCTAAGGATCACACAAAATGCTTCATTTTAGAAAGGTCTGTAAGGTTAAAAAAGATACTTTGGTTCTGCATTAGCCAATCTGAATTTCGTTTAAGCCTCCCACATTTAAACCTGAGGCCCATGTTCAAAGCTGCCGATAAAAGAGAGAAAACTGAAATAAATTTCATTCTCAACATGTCCTGTACTCCAGAGTGGCCGGTGTCCCTTTTAAAGCCAAAGGTAATGAACAATAACCACTTCTATAAGTGGTACCATATAAGCAGATCTAAAAGTGGAGATGATATTGGAAACAATAGAGTTCTCTTACATGATACCCTAAGAGCCTAATCCTGTGGCTTGTATAGCACTTCTCCCAGGCCATACAAGATGTAGTCAGTCTTCTAGTGAGGCTAACCCTTCCATACATGAAACTGGCCCCGTAGAAAGCCTGTGCAAAAGCTATCCATCACACAGGTCACTATCTGCAAGCAGCACCTTAAAAAAAAGAAAAAAAAAAACGTATTCTGGCTTTTAATTGATGCCCTGCCAGAAGCCAAAATGTCCTTCCTCGGGGGCTCAGCTGTGATCCTCTCATGTCCTCCTGCAGAACTGACACAGTGAGGCTGAAATCAGCCTCTGAAGAGAACAAGTATATAATCCATCTCTGAAAGAGATCTTTGCAGAAAACATGGGTGGGTAGGTAATGGAAGGTGAGGAAGTTGAGTGGGGAACAAATCTGGAAGGAAAACAGGCCCGAAATTTTTGGGAAGTCTAATTTTATGCTGCACAACCTGCATGTTTTGTCCTCTTTCCTGTTCACTTTCATTTTAGACTCAGCAATATGAGGAAGTCCCTACTGTGTAGTCAGTAACAGATTGAGGATTCAATCTCAGGCCCTGCCTAGAGCAAAAAAGATGGTATTATTTGTCACACTCAGTAGCTCTGCTTAGACATACCGTAGAAAAGGGCATGCTGCTCTCTGACGAGACCAGGCTGACAGTCCTTTAGATCCTTTGAGGTATGGTGAATGGAGCGGTACCTCTACAGGTAAGAGGCAACATAGTTCCAGTGAGAGGTGCGCTTTGTCAGCACAATGTCATGGGCACGGGTTTCTGAGAGGTCTCTTGAAAACAGACTTACAGTCAAAGAGTTCACATGCTTCTTGCATGGTGTTCAAATGCCCAGAGATATAGGGATGGGTGCAGCTTTGGCAAGATTTTAAAAGCAAGATAAGGAGAAATTAATAATTAGGCATCTGACTGGAGCTGAAAATTCACATCTCTCCTCAGGACTGGTGAACTGTTTTGGCTAAAATAAGATGCAATTTGAATCTTTGCCAGTTGCCTGCGTTAAACTGAACCATTTTCCCCCCTTAAGATCAGAGATTGCTTTGTTCAATGTTGGAGCACGTCAGAAATTCTTCTGTGATCCCTGGAAGTTTAAGTGAGGGGGTTGGAGAAGGAGTTACCATATTGCTGCCTTTGGCACCAGGTGCAACCAAGTGAATACTGCCTCCAGGTATGGGTCTGTGTTTCAGCAGGGATTATGATGAATTAAAGAGGCCGCACAGATGCAGATACCCACCTCCTTACCTCTCCGTGCCTATTTTAGGCCGTTTGGCTTGGTTAAATATAAACTCCAAAGAGAGGGTCCCTCTGCCCACCCTAGGGCTGGCTGCTTTCAGACAGGTTTTTCCCTTCAGCCGAGGACTTTGCACAGAGACCAGCTTTCTTCCATAGCCACTTGCTGGCTTTAAAATTACTTGCTCCCTTCCTAGATGGGCCTGATAACAACTCAGAAATGGCTGACCCCAAGTCTTGCGGGTTGTTAAATCAGATCAGGCACCACCACTGCAGCCCAGAGTAGAGCCAAGAGAGGGGTTACAAGAAAAAAGCCCTTTGACTTCAGCCAAAAGTGAGATTATTTGGGCAATAAATGAATACAGGAAGCATATACTAATGTGGCCACATCTGAAATGAAAATGAAGACAATTTTGGCATTCCTTTACAGTGCCTGACTGAAGAATTTGGTCACATGGCAGGAAAGAAGGCCATTAAAGTGAGCTCTTTTAACTGAATCTCATTTGTATTTTAAACTGGTCACATGCCTTTTCATTTGTGTCTTCTCTGATGTGAGTCTCCTCTTCATCTGTATTTACATTGATCTGCTTTCATATTTGGCTTTGAATTGCAAGCAGACTTTTCTCTGCTAGCCAGTTTGAAGGGGCAGCAGAGTCATCCTCACTTAATTCCTGTTTGCCTTGTGCCCAAGTAATTTTTCTTGATGAAAGAGCATTAGGACAATCACACTGGCACGATGCATTTTATGCTGACTGGTCAACATCATTTCTAGAAACAAACTGTAGCATGTAAGTATTTCTACTCTTCCATTTGTCTCTGCAATCAGGGATATGTCAAATACATTCCATGTCATGTCACGAACCAGAACAGAAGGTTTGTATCTAAAACAGTGGGACTCAGCTAACATTATCAGAAGTGTTGCATAGTGATGTTACTATAGCAAAACCGAGATTCCTATCAGAGAAACATATATCATACTCAAAAGGATAGCAGCATTTGTAATAATATGCAGTACATAACAAAGAGAATTTCATCTTACACAGCAAGGAGATGTGTTGGCGGCTACAAAGCAATAGATTTAATTCATACCTGGAATAATTTGATCTTCAGTTTTCCTCCACACTACTTACAACATCCAAACAGCTTGTACAAACTACTGATGGGCAGAAATTGTCAGGGAGTTACGGCTTTTTAAGATCTGACTTTCTCAGCAGTTGCAGATACAAGAGCAGAATGCTGATTAGCAATAAGATGACATATGCATAAAAAAAGGACCCCAAGAATATAATAATTCAAGGCTACTTAAAATGAAATGTGGTTTTGTAAATATAACTCAAATAACGATCTGGGGAATCTAAGCCCACAGTCAAAAGCCAGGCTAAATGCATTTCCAGGGAATGTGCAGTTAGTACCTCGGCCATGATAAGATTACAATGAGCATTTTCTAGTATTGCTAACTATAAACAGAAATTTGAGCTGTGTGGGTCAATGTGGTGACTCAGCAATCAAAGTAACTCCATCCTGCTGCTGTCAAAGGACTGCAGTTTGGTTTCCAGCCCCATGTTTAGGGTTTTCAGGGGGAACAGGAGATGAGTCAGGGAATTAGAGCAACCTTGCATTACTTAACTAGTGCTCGTGCTTTGATCAATGGCCATGGGAAGGCTCTGCTGTAGGGAACCCCTGCAACAGTGTCGCAGTGTCCTCGCTGTTACAGAGCGCTGTGGAGGCTGCCAGTGCTGTCAGATGCGGGGGGTGTGGGGGGTGTGGTGGAATAGGAGAGAGAAGGAAAAAACATGCTGTCAGCAAATAATACGAGAATTTACTGTAGCATCACATGGCAGATAATATTTACCTTATTGTGCATGAAGTGATGCATACCGTGTCCTAGCTGTGATGCAGGTAAACACAAAACTTTATACCCCATGGCTCAAAACCACTGCTGTTTTCAATCACTGGTAAACCAGCATGCACACAAACCCCACGATGTTCCTAGAGCAGGAGTGTGTCTTTACCAGTGTGCTGCAACATCAGGCAGGTAATTAACAAATGCCTGGATAAAATGAGCAAGGTCTTGTTTATCAATCAGCATACCATTAATTAGCTCACATCAATTTTAATTGGAGTTGTTTGTATTAATAGTGGTAATTGGTGTAAGTTCTATGGCACACCTTCAGGGATCTGTGCTTGCTCCTGGGCTTAACTTTTGGCAAATATACTAACCTAGAAAATATCTTCACAATTTCAAAGTACTAGTTTTTCAAGTGATAACTAGCTGTGTAACTGATGGCTGTTTCCTAATAGAACCTATACATGGAAAAACATCATCTAACAACTACATCTGAAATAAAAACGGAGTAACAGTGTTATGTTAGAAACTGTCTAGATGGAGCTGTCATAAAAAAAGCTCCAATGACACATATAAGGGGCTAACATTATTTGCAAATTATAATAATAGCTTTCCACATCTGTTCTCATGACGAGGAAAAGCTGTGTAGCTGCTGGTATTTTATTTAAGGTTTGAATACCTCCATATTGCTTTACATTTTGCAAAAAAAAAAAAAAATCCATGATTCTCTTCATTATACCTTTTCTTACTTTGTTAAAGGCAATGCTGTAGCTCAGGTTACTCTGGGGTTGCCATCATCCCAGGATCAGCTTGAGTCTCTTCTGGAACTGAATTGTCTCGGGTGTGCTTTCAATTTAAAAATGTCTCTATGAGGAAAAATATTAAGGCAACCACAGCTGCTTCTGTGCTACTGAACATGCTTGTTATTTTATCATTTATAGGATTGCCAGAGCTCCCTAGTGCTGTGTGGTGTCCTGGCACCTCACAAGAGGTAACGTCCGCCCCAAGGAACCTATAATCAAAAACCAGAGGAGGGGCTGGGGGAAAGGAATTAATCAATGATTGACTTTCTCTGTGTTAAATAAAGGAGTGCCTGAGGTATGGAGATTCAATGACTTGGCTAGGTTATTCAGAGAGTCTATAAAAGAACTGAGAATTGAAAGTAGCCCTCTTCCATCTAAATTCAGGCATGTTGAGTCATCAGTCAATAACAAGACTGATTTCCATGGCAGTAATGTTTGGAGGCTTTAATCAGGTTTCATGTCCTATTATACTGGGTCCTGTGTAAATATAGAATAACAGATACTCTCTGCAGGCATGTCCTTAAACAGATCCCTGCTGATTTCAGTGGAACATTACACATCCAGAAGGATACCCTGGGGTAGATCTGATTTTCTAAATAGGGATGAGCTGCAGTAGCAGGGAGTAAAACCTGCAGGATTTATGGGGAACAGATTATAGGTAATGGGATCACAGGGGTGCCTGTGTAAGGCATGCAGTATAGCAGCTCTGTTGATCACTTGTTTTGTTTTGGAAGAGGGTAAATGAACAAGGGAAAATCATAAAATTTTTCAGTGGGAGTCTGGTACCTATATGTTTTGTATATGAGTACTGGTGTTTTACTGAATTGCAAAGTTTTCCTGCCCAAGGATAAATAAAAAAACACTTCAAACAGCTGCAGCAAAGCTCTTCCATTTTTTCACAATAGTCTTTAGCTAAGAGTTATCCTTTTGCTAACTTAAAAGTTGGGACAGTGAAAGGTAATTGGAAAATAAAGATGCTATAATGGGAAGAACTGTGAGCACATTTGGAGGACATCTGCTGAGATGTCATCAGTGGCAAAGAAGCCCTGCCCATTCAGTGACATAATTTTTCTACAACTGCCAGCCTGTCCTGGCAGGCTCAGGGGCTGCAGTGGGAACACTGTGTGAGAGCCCGGCTGGATGCAGCAATAAAATACAGTGAGACTGATTCCCTCCATGCTGGCAACAAGTATCTGGCTGAGGAGCAGCCACTTCTCTTTAGCCAAATGGAGATGATGAGGCTGAGGACAGTGAAGACTGCAAGGCAGGTCAACAAGTTGATTTCTTTCACAGTTGCCTTCATTATTTTAATACTTAGCATGTATCTTAGATATGCAGCAAGAAGGTCCCGCAGACACTTGTGCTTGGCACTGGACATGGACATGCTGGTAAGTAGTTCCTGTCCCACACAGACCCAAAGGGATGGTCATACCAGCTCTTGGTGAACCCAGCTTAATACATAAGCCATTCTGTTCCAGGCCGGGATAGCAAGTTCAACAGCCAGGCAATGCTTGATGACTCGAGGTCCAAGAAAAGCAACATTATGTGCTGAATACAGTGAGGGGCAGGGTAGGGAGGGCAACTATATAGGTACTTGATTTATCAGCACACATGTAGGGTTTTTTAGCCTGAATTCTGCAGTGTCTGTGGAAATTACTAATTTGTATATTAATGACTAATATCTTCTTAAACTTCTCCTAGTATCTTCTTAACTTCTAGATACCATCAGCTTATATGGCAGCAATGTTTTCAATACCTGAATCTACATTAGCATGTTTGAATCAGGAGTGTGCTTTTGAAGCAAACCTTCTGATTATACCAATTTACTGTGCTTTGGTTTGTATCACGGGCCAGTCTGGGAGTACATAAACTGGGCTCCCTTCCAGTGAACCTAAAGCAGTGAGATCCTCCAGACAAGTTCACGTGAACTCTGGCCACCACTTGGCATGCAGTCATGGGACCCCATTACAAGCTAGCCCAAATCAGCCCCACTTCACTGAAACAACTTTGGTGTGGAGACAGGGTCTTGAACACCAGTGAATTACCCCAGAAAACCAGTCCTCCAGGGCCACTACTGGTCACGAAGCCTGAGCACATCTCAGCTTGTCCACAGGAAACTTCAGGCTGGCAGAAGAGGAAAAGGGTTTGGGCTTGGAGAGGAGCCCTGCCCCTCAAAGCAGAATGGACATAACTCACTCAGGCCACAGGGTGCAATCACAGATCTATCTGTAGGTACAGCTAACAAAACCAACGTACATGGAGCCAAAGGCTAGAAAAAGCACCTGACAGTTTTGTGCAATAAGAAATCAGGCAGAAAATGAGACCTCAGTGACTTCATTGAGTGCAAGTGGTAGCATGAGCTCAAAACTGGTTAGAGATTGAAGAATCACAGGAGAGAGATGCTCAAACAGTTACACACCCCGCTTTCTCCCCCCCCCCCCCCGCAATATATATTATATATTAAAAAATATTTATATTGTATATAAATTATTACCAGACTTGTTCTTTCATAGGACTGTTTCTTATACTATAAATAAAGCAAAAATCCTCTTATTGCTTCATGAGCCATTGCTTTTTGGTTTGTGTCTGATTGGCATGACTGCAGAAATGAGGACACAGCAGGGCTGTGCAGTAAAGAGAACACCAGAGATACAAATTTATCTTTCCTCTCTTCTCCTGCTTTTATTCATGATAGTGTCATCTCTTTTACCTATGAGGTGTGAATACAGATGAAGGCATCACTAAGTGCAATTTTATGGCTGCAATAGCCAGAGGGTCAGACAAGAATGATGCTAAAATGGTCACTTCTGCCCTCAAAAGTTCCCAAACTATAAATTTTTGAGGAGGTGATTCAAAGTTTCCTCACACAGATCACTGGAATGTCAGAATTTTCAGGTCTCTTTCCAGAACTAAAAACTCATGACATGTTACTTTATAAGCAAGGGGGAAAAGTAGCAGTTTGAAGCAGACTTCAGTTCCTTCCGATCAATAACTGTGCCTTCTGATGTGTCTCTACAGCGCCTAACAGTTCCTGGTCCAGTCTGGGACTTGTGGTTATTACTGAAACAACAAAAGCAGCTGTGGTGGTGTATGGGACAGAACTGACATATTTGCTAACTTTGTACGTTCTATATCTAACTAGCACATTTTCTATGCAAACCAATTTGGTTCCTGTTTATATACCAAATTCCCCATAGCATGTTTGCTGCCTCTTGTCATGGCTACCATTATTCCTGGTGAGGAGCACTGTACTGATCCCACTTCAGTTTGTCAACAGCATTCATGACCAAGCCAGAGAAGCTCTTTGCAGACTTTGAAATGTGCCTTCTTCCTCCAGCTGGAGAAAGCACAAGCATGCTGCCATCCCAGAGCTGTCCAGCTTTAGCACTCTGGAGACCAGGAACAGAAGCTGGAAACCAAACATAAGCCTCCTGTCTGACCTCTCCCAGGGCATTTAGTCAGCTATCGGGAAGAGCTCCCCAAAATGCTTCAGCAAACAGACATCTTTCGGTTTGCTACTCTTCATGTTACCAGATTAGTTAACACCTAGTCTTGTATGAAACTCATCAGAGAAGTACAAACAAAAACATACATTTATATATTCACAAGATGAATTCCTAAAAAGAAAAATTACAAAGTTTCAATATTATGCTTTTTTTTTTTTTTTTTTTTTTTTTCCAGATAGCTTGCTACTGTTTTGCTATTGAGAAGTACACCTTCAAACACTGGGGTTGTTTAATTTCAGAAGCATGGCTATGCTTATAATATTTGCTGCTGTGAAACACACTTTCAATTTGTATTTTTACTGAGCTAGATTTTTGACTGAGACCAAACCTGAGCTGTTCCTTTAAAAGCTGTTAATTCCTAGACTGAGATACTAGCTCTGTAATTCCAAGATGACGTCATATAGACTCTTCATTTGAGTACAGCCCACCTTTTAAAAACAGAGAAACAAATCCACTGTTGGACCATGAAGGTGTTGTCATTACTTACAGTCATGGATCAGAACTTGGTCTACTGGGGGTTACCTCAATAATTCCACTTCATCTTACCATACTAGAGCTTCTTCTTCTGCCTGACTGGCTAAAACCCATTTATATCCAAAGCTGCATAATTTCAGTGTAACTTTTTAAAGTTACATTGCATTATATGTTACCTATATATGTGTTAAAAATGGATGAGAATAGGAGTACCTGCTCTTCTGGTGTGGTATTGATACACTGGCAATCAATGATTCTTTGCCACTAACCATTACATTCAGTATTTTCGGATAACATAATATGAAGTTTAAGTTGATGCACCTTATCTTGAAGCACTTAATAAACTAGAGTAGACAGCTGTGAAATTTGAGGAAGCACTCGGGGAAACCTAGGGACTTCCCTAAAAATTAGAGTTTAGAGACTATAATCCCATTGATGATAACTGAGTAACAAAACCCACATTGTTTGCATTCATAACAATTCTTGAGTAATTTCATTGTTCTCAAAGGGGAAAAAAAAAAGAAGCTGCTTTTGTTCATTGTTGATACAAAGTCACTTTTGTTGTTGCAGACCAGGCACTTCCTACTTCACCTGTGTATTTTTATCCACGGTACTTTGCTGTGTTTGAGAGATAAGCCCTTACTCCAGGCTGTGAATCACACTTCCCCCTCAAATTCAGAGAATGTCAGATCCAGATCAGGATCCAAACTTTCTAGTTTGGGCCTGTTTTTCATCATGGTAAATCAGCAGTCAGAAATCTAAACAATCTGTTCATGTTGAAATTCTGTTTTTTTTTTTTTTAAATTGCACTTCCTTTCTAGCAAACAACAGAGGTTTATTTTCTTCTCTTCAGGACAGAAAACTGTTTACTTGATGACCTTATTTTTTAAACTGCTGCTTCATTTGTAGGGGGAAGTCCTAACGACCTTGCTCACCATGCAGCCTGGGAGCTTATCAATCAGGACAGGGATTGGCAGGAAAACAAGAAAGCTTTCCTGCAATCAGATCTATTACCAGAGATCCCCCTGCCTGGACAAAAGTGTCTTAAGCCAGCGAACATGCTCTTTATTGCTACACCTAACTGCAGTCTGAAGTCTCGAAATTAGTTAATAAATGAATTTTCTTCTTGTTTTTGTTAAGTTCCATACACGTCCTCTGAACTGCCTGCAGGCTGTGCATACTGGTGATTAATTTAAATCATATCTTTAATGCCTGCCTACATTTTAATTTATACTAAATATTCTGTACATAATGCATGGTAGGTTGAAATGCAATCACAAACCCAGATTTTTCCTTTCCACTACCTTTGTGTCTTACAGGATTCTCACAGCCAGTTCATTCTACCTCAATATCAACAGAAATCTTTCCACTGTCTGCAGCAGATGAAGATCTGCCCCTAAACTAGGTAACTGGGCCTGTACCACAGGGTCTGCTTATTCCACCAAGTTGCCCAAACTGGTACATTTTTCAAACTGTACTGAAATATGTCCTAGTAAACCTTAAGGAGAGATACAAAAAATACCACACTGGTGTGTCCCAGCTCTGCCAGGAGGAACTGGTGTGTTCCTTGGTGGGAAAAGAGGTCTTGCTCTTTATTTCTCTGCCATGAAGAAAAGTGAAGCCATTCCGCCTCTGCATCATCACTAACTCCTCTAGCACACTGGCATATCCAGTGATCCATTTGATGCTCAGGAACCCTCCTGACATACATTATTAAACAGATGAAGTTGACCAAAATAGAAAAAGAAAGTGAATTTCACTAAATGTGTACAATCATTCAAATTATGTAGTAGAAAAACCTCTTATTAGATCAAATAATTTTGCTACTAGTGCAAAGCAGGGTCATATTCCCTAGCTTTACTGCTGTAAATGCATTCTATGTACCTTTGTGCTGTTAACAGTGTGAAGCTGTGGGAAGATGTGCTGTTCTCTAAATTCCAGCTAGCTTGTGATTGCAGAAATGCAATCAGTAGTGATCATATGTTTCTGAATAAATCCAATTAATTCTTATAGCCCAGTTAGTGTTTATGGCACTGTCAATTAGAAAATAAACAAAATCCCTTAATGACCAAAGAGGGTAAATTTTGATACTGGAACTTCGGAGGTATAATAAATCTGGCAACACCATTTTTCAAAGCTCTTTAAAATCTTACAATATATTGCCATGCTCTAAGCAACAGTTCAAGTAATTTGTGATTTTGAGACATTCCTGTTGCAAGAGCGGGATGTCCTCAATCACAGCAAGGCAGTGGGAAGCGCACTATCCAGACTTGCCACTCGGGCCCCTCTGCCACTAAGTCCCTGGAGAATTGCTTAACTTTTCCACACCACACAGCCCGCCTGCTTTTTAAAGGGATACTGAAATATCCTCTAAGGTACAGTGATACCCGATTATTTAATCAATTGTATTTCGCGGGTGCAAGAGAGCTGAGGGCACAGGATAAGCGGACTGGCACTCCATGCTTTCAAGGCAGCTTGCTGGTGGCACCCCAAGAGATTCACAGGTTCTGTCCCTTTCCAGAGGCTGAAGAGCCAGGGGCTGCCCTGGCCTCTCCTCTGCGCAGGGATCGGTCCCCTGCTTTTTGGGGTAAACTGCCCACGTTCTGGGCACCAAGCTCCTAATGCCGGCGGTTCCCGCAAGGCCAGGTTAGGAGAGGCCGTCACACCGCGCGGCGCACGGCGTCCCGAACGCCCAGGTCAAGGGCCGGGCCGGGCCAGGGCCCCAGGGGTGACCCCGCCGCAGGGCCGCCCGGGGCCAGGCCGCGCCAGGGACCCGGAAACACCGCCCTCAGGGCCTGGGCCCGGCCTGGTGGGTGGGCGGAGGGGGGCGGCGAGAGGGCCGAGCCGCCGGGCGCTGCCCCGCCGCGCCGAGGGGAGCGCTGAGGGCAGCGAGGCGGGGCTGGTCGGCGAGGCCCCGGCGGTGGCGGATACCCCCTCCCCGGGGAGCGGCGCGGAGCGGGACGGCCCCTGACACTGTGGGGCGGGCGGGAAGAGGCGCGGCGGCGGTAGGACCCGGCGGCCGCTCCCCGGAGGATGTGAGCGAGCGCCGCGGAGACGCGTGTGGGACGAGCCCGGCCTCGGCTGCGGGAGCTCGGCCCGGTGGTGAGGGGGGAGACGGCAGCAGCGGGGCTGCTGAGCGAGGCGAGGGGCGGCCTCCCCCTCCCGGCCGGAGGCAGGGCGGTGGCGGGGGCGAGGCGGAGCGGCGGGGAAGGCAGGCCGGCAGCCGGAGCGGGCGTGTGAGCCCCATGGGCCGAGCGCCTGCGAGAGGGGGAGGAGGAGCCGCCCCGCCGCCCGCCGCCCGGGGATGGTGAGGAGGCGGCTGCTGCCGAGAGCCCAGTGAGGCCTTCGCTCGGCACCCGCCGGAGAGCCCGCCTCGCCAGCCTCCCCCTTCCTCCCGCTCGCTGGCTCGCTCCCCCTTCCCTCCCCTTCCCCTGCCTCCTTCCCCGGCTCCCTTCCCCTGCCGCCGCCACCCTCCCATCACCTCCTCCCAGGCTCCAGCCATGTAAGTGACCCGCTCCCCCGGCTGGGAAGGGCTGGGGAAAGGAAGCGGCGGGGCCGGGGCCTGCTCTGCTCGGCCGCGCTGTGCCCGCCGCATTGTGCGGGGCCGGGAAGGGAAGGGGGCGGCCGCCCTCCGCCTTTCCCGGGCGGTCGTTGCAGACCCGCCTAGGCCGCGATGGTGGGTGAGGAGCTGCCCCGCCGCTCCACCCGGGCACCGCGGGGCTGCGGCTCGGCGGGGTGGAGGGGTGAGGGGAGCCGGACTGCGGGCGTCCCCGGCCGGCGTCCTGCTGGCGGTCCCGGGGCGGGCAGGAAGCTGTTGGCTTCCCAGGATGCGGTGGATGAGAGGGCGGGGGGTACCCGCGGCGGCTCTCCGGCCTGCCCCGGCCCCCTCGGAGCCGCGGCTCTGCCGTGCCGGCGGGGGCTGGGTCTCCCGGGACCTGCCCGAGCATCCCACGGGAAAAAGGGGGTGGCGGGGGGACATTTCTTATATTGTGGCAAATAAAGTAGCCAAGTGTCTACTCACTCCCTCCTATTCCTACCCTTCACACGCCCCCATTTTCTCCCCTTGTCTTCTGTAGGCGCGTTGTTCAGCCCATCTCCGCTTTGCGGACCACTAAGTGTTTGCCGACGGGGGTGTGATTGTCTCCGTGGGCATTTGGCGTGTGTAGGTGGCTGTGCGGCGTTTGTGGACTTGATACTGGGTTTTTTTTGTAGTCGCATTTTGCAGAGCTGTAGGAGCTGTGTGCAGCTTCAGCCCCCCCTCCCCTCCAGGTGGAATTCTGCAGTTGCCTAAATGTGCTTTGAGAGTTGTAGGACTTTTGCTTCTGTTCCTCTGTAAAATGCATGATTATAATAAAGTATATGAACGTGCTGGGACTTCTTACATATTTTACACTACTGATGTTAATGTAGCTTGCACCTTATAAGTATTCCCACCACCCCCCGTCCCTCCCCCCCATTTAACTGGTTTTACTTTGTTTTCCTACCACCTCTAGCACGTAAGAAGCAAATCTCTGATTTGCTCGTTTATTTATACTACAAGAGGGATGTACATTTCAAAATACAGTTATAAAGGGGAGTTACAAACACTTAATTCAGAAGAATATTTGTTTATAGGTAAATAACATTGACATACTGCACGACTCATAATTACTTTTATGTAATAGTTAATTTTCTGATGACAGCCACAACATTTGTCTGAGTTAACAGATTTAGACACTGTGAAACTACCTTTGATTTTTTAAATAGGAGGGTTTGTATTGTATGCAAGGTTTATAGAACTGTTTTTTGGTGTGCAGCAGTGGTAAATCAAATTTAAGAATTGATGCACTCTCAGGTAGCTTGTAGCTCCAACATTCACTTGTTGTCTTATAAAAATGTCCTGTAAGTGTTTAAGAATTAAACAGGTTCTGGACTGTCTTGATTTGTTTAGGAATGGAACAAAGCTTCTCTTACAAAAACTTTAAAATGGAATTTGATTAAATGCATCTCATATTGGTACAGGCGTTCTTACCAGCACGGTTCTTAAATTGTGTAAGTGTAAACTATAAAATGACTTGTTCTTGTTTGGGAACATAAAGAGGATTTTGTCTGGGCTCTGACTTTGACAGGATATGAAGAAGTTTCTTTCCTGGCATCACTCAGTTTTGAAATAAGCAGCTTAGTTTGTCCTCTTAAACTGTAGCTGTGGTTGCATCTTGGACAGCTGCATGTGTTAACTCTGGTCCATCACCTGAACAATATTAACCTCCTGTCTATGTGACAAGCTGCACTTGCTTCTGTGAAATACCAGTTTAGACATGGTGTCATTTGTTACAAAATATCTAGTAGCAAATACTGGTGGCCACACCTAACTTGGGGCCCACAGTGCATTTTTGGAAAGCAAACTAAAATGGTGGAACAGCTTGGTCCTTCTAAGCTTTCTTGAAAGCTGTCTGCCCAGATTTGGTAACTTTGTCATGGTGCAAAGCTACTGAGAGCTTAGAGGGCCTTGAACATGTTGAAACCACTGCTGCTTCTGCAAAACACCCTGTGCAGCATGGGAGATGTACTTCATTTGTCAAGGCCTGGTAGGGACACATATCTGTACTCTCTACTTGAAATGTTGGCTGGACCCCAGTGCTGCTGTGTCTGTGATGTTCAGCTGCAGTTTGATGTCAGCTGTGAGTTTATGCTGCGGTCTGGGGTCAGCTGTGGGAAGAGAGCTTGGGTTGCTCATGATATCCCATGTAATGGGCCTGAATACACCCACCATTCTCCAGTTCCTGTGTTTCTCATGACAGTGTCATGTGGCCAAGGTAGGCACACATGGGCAGCTGTGTCCTTTTTTTGCCTGGTCCTCCTGCTGTGTGTTGTAAGAGCATGTAACGATGCACATTAGGGCTTGGAGTGTCCTGGGAGCATCAGGGCTGTGCCAAACCAGGGCAGTAGGCATTGGTAACTGATGGTGTGATGGGCCAGGTATTAATCCAGGAGTATGCTTTGCTATAGCCTGCTTTTTTGATCTGGGCTAACTAGTACAGCCTGGATGCAGTCTAACATGCCAGGTGAGGCAGTGGCAGGACTGAGATTGGTGGGTCTCATCCTCCAGTCTCTTGCTTCCTCTCCTTCATGAAGATGAGGTGATTACCATGGAGATTCCTGCATCCTGTAAGGTTCAGTTTCTGCTTCAACATTATGGAAGAATTCCTTCCCACCCTCCTTCAGGATGTGAGTAGAAATTAATATAAATTTCATCTTAGATAGAGGGCAAGGAGGACAGATTCATGTCTTGATTTTTGCAGAGACAAAAGAAGGCGAGCATAATAGAACGAGAGAAGGAACCTTAATGCAACTCTCCCAAATACGGAAAAGATGATTCTGCTCCGCCTTCTGTTGGGTGGTTGGTTTGAGTGATTCCTTAAAGCAGGTTTTGCTGCTGCAGTGCATAGGGAAGTGAGTTGTTATTTATGAAAAAGTTAATAACCACTAAGGAATTAATATATGCATAAAACCAACAGCACTATGATAGGATGCTGATGTCATGCCATTCATGACTTACTCCACTTCAGCTCTGTGAGGATACTTTGGTATTGAAATAGGTATTAGAGAAATGCATATTGAAAAGCAAGCAAACAGAAGGCTAAGAAAAAGAAAGAGTTGTTTAGCTTTTGACAGTATTCAGTCCTATGCAGACACAGGCTGAAGGAGCCAGGTCATACTTACCTCAGATGCCCTCTGTTCACTGGGAACCATTCCTAGATGGCCATAAATGAGGACTGTTAATCATTCCTCTTTTTTTTTTTTTTTTCTTCCCCTCTAAGGATTTTATGGAAAAGGAACTTTCTCTGGTTTACGCATCTTCAGTAGTATGTTGACCTGGAGTTAACTTGCTCTTCTATTCCGAGAAGTTACTCTTACTTGTTGCCACTGTCTTGAATAGAGCCTTTTACTAAAACAGATATATTAGGCACAGCTTGAATGTGTGTTTTAAAATATACCAGGTACAACAGGTTTGCTGCTGTTGGAGCTGTGTCTATGAACAACTTGTTAGACAATGAGAAGGGATCCTCTGTTCTTTACAGTGTGAATTAAAAATAGCTTAAATTCCCCCTTATAAAATAAGTGCTCTGGCATAGCTGACTGAAGGACTCTGGTGGAGCTCATGCTGCAGGTTAGTGTTGGGAGATGTTTAGTGTTTTCCTGCTTCCTTGTGCCGTGGTACCAAATCTTATGTTCATGGCTCCTTTATAATACCCCTTTACCACCCCTCTTCCTTTGAAGAAGACAAGCAGATAAAAACACAACCCTGACAGCAGGGCTGCAGTAGCAAGTGCGGAGTGTTTCTTGGGTAGATATTGTAGGGAAAAGGCATTCCAAGCTTCCTTGACACTACAGAGAGTAGAAAAAGTAGTTCCTGTGGACTTTGGATTTTTTTTTGTTGATCTGCTTTTTTGGGGCTGTATTGTCATTCAAATTCAGATTACCAGATGACAGTTTAGCCCATAGAGCAGGAGGCTGCCAAGTGGCAATCTTGGCAAGCATTAACCCAGAAACACCTGGAGTAAGTTAGCTGCAGATTGCAGAATTTTGTGCCTTTGTGCTTTCTTCTGGTTTTAATAATAGGACTGTCCTTTCTACAGACTAGTTTGGCTTGTAGCTTCTTTTTTTATTTGTGGTTATTGGAAAGGATATTGATTTTTATTTTTATTCAGTGTACCTAAATAGCTAAATTTGAGATGCAGAGGTAGGTTGCTTGGTCCCTGCATTCTGTTATGGCACAAGGTTAGAAGTGTTAAGTTTCACACTTAAGCCCTGCGTTTCCAGACATTCAGTCTTAGCAGTTTTGTTCAACAGTTTGCAAATTGCTCAATGCTTAAACCAAGCCTCCAAACAAGGTCTAGTCTCCTTGTGACATTAACAAGTAAGTCTAGCTCACATGACTATTGTACATGCAATTTTGAAGGGAGAATGAAAGCCTTGAATGTTCATCAGGTTCTATCCTAATTGCTCTAGAACTAAAGGAGTTTGTTCCAAGTAACTCTGGTAGCTGTGCATTATTGAGCTTTATTCTGCAACGTGTTGTGTTCTCATATTTATTAATGAAATTAAGGAATCTTACGTATCTCTTGTGCCAGTGTCAGTTTTCATGCATTTCTCCTCCCTAGGCAAGCATCTTACCTGTTTCTTGGAGTTGATAATTCTAACCAGTGAGATGCATCAGATTTGTAATACCCCCCCCCCCCCAAAAAAAAAAAAAACAACAACAAAACCCAAACAAACCAACCCTAAATACCTTGTTTCTGGGGGGAAAACAGAAAATAATGTGTTATTGGAAAAGCCTGAGGAATACTGATAAAAAATAAAATTTCACGGGCAAGGTATGAGGGGAGTGACCTCCCTTCTTCCAGTCCATTTTTTCTGGCAGTGATGGAAGTTGTTCAGACTTCACTGCTTTGCTTTGAAGGCTGCCTGTTTCAGAGCACTTATAATGTATGGTACAGAGCCCTCTGTCCCTGCTGTGGTTTCAGTTCTAGGTTGGATTCATTTTGGCCACCTGTTTCTTCCATCCAGGGTTGTGGCTTTGTGAGTTATGGGGAATTAGTTGCTTTTTAATCTAGTATCTGATGGATGGCTATCACCTGCAAGCTCAGAGATAATGGATGCATGCATGCCAGATGCATGCAGAGACTGTATGTATTTGTTAGGTGGGAACGTGATGTCTTTCTGGTTGGAGGGAGACTCCAGTAAAAGTCGGGTCTTCGGTGGTGGGTTACAAATGCTACTGGATTCTGTTTTATTAAACTTCTTGGTTATTGCTGGGAACTTGTCACCAATTACAGTTTTTGATCACCCAAGTAATACCAAATTGAATGCAGTATGGACACTTTCGAGAGCACAGATGTCATTAAAGAAAAACAAACAGAGAATTTGTACTGCAAGAAGAAAAATAATCAGATTCAATTTAGAAAATAATAAAAGCTAATGCATTTGGGAAGAGATTACTTTCAGTGAGGGAGAGGAGCGTGAATAATGTTTCTGTGGTAGTCAGCCATGAGCTAGACATGTTTTCAATAAGATAGGGCAATTTTGAGCCATTTAGATAGAAACTGCCTCTCATAGACCAGAGGGCTAAAAATGCTAAATCGTGTTTAGGTGTCTTTCACTGCAAGAAGACAACAGCAAGCTGCAGGCATGTTCAGGGAAGCGCAATAGGAGAGGTAGGAATTACAAATGTGAGAGAAGACACTTTTTGAGGAGTTTTGGAGATCTGGGGAAGATTAACAGAATGATGCTGAAGGTAGAAAAATCTGTAGCAGAATCTTGGGAATATTTACTGTCAGAATTTTATCCCCAGGATGCACTGTGTGCTAGTTGATAGGCTGCTGCGCACCAGAGTGTAGAGACCTTTCAGCAGAGGTTCTGGAAGTTGTCTTACTGGGAAATACTTAAAACTGGACTTTGTGAAATATCAGAACTTCTATTGTTGTGAAGAGTGAGGTACTGTTAGGAAGGTGGAGATCTGTCTTGCGTCCACCTCTGATCCAGATAGTGTGTGGTGATGATGCAAGTCTGACCACGACCAACCTGCTCAGTGAAGGAGCAGGACTTCAGCAAGTGCGTATTTTGATACCCATGCCTGCCAAGATATAAAAATCTTTGTGAAGACCTACAGCCCTTATTTAAGATTTGTAATAATAGTAATAATAATTCCCCCCCCACACCTCCCCAAACCAGCAGCCCAGCAATGAAGGCTACTCCCTGTTGTATCCCTTACTGTACATATGTGACATACTTAAAAATGACGGCACACTCTTCTTTTGATCTTTTTAGAAATAGCTGAGGAGGAGAAAAACAGAAAAGAAACTTCCATCCCTTTTGTGGAGCCTCCTACGGGAGTTCAGGAATATCAGCGGAGTGATCTTTGGGCATAAACTGGTTTTTCAAGAGACATTCCTGCCATTATGAATGAAGTAGCAATAGTGAAGGAAGGGTGGCTTCACAAACGAGGTAAGTGTCTCTTCTTTTTAGGACAGCAGACTTTCTCTTGCGCAGCCATCTGTCTTTTAGCAGTGTACCTTGAAATGGTCTGTTATTTTCCTCTTCACCCTAATAGGAAATGGCATATAAGGAGCGTGTGTAAGTTGCTCTCAGATTTGAGAAGACACATATAAGGGTTTTTCTCTGGGTGTGTTCATGTCTGTGTGTTCACCAAAAACTGTGTTGACTGCTTTGAAAATGGTGATAAAGATAGCAACTGAAGGAGATGCTACTTAGAGTGTTAAAGGTTAAACTGTAGCAAATTATTTTGGTCTGTGTGTAGGTCTGTAGCTTTTCTTTCTGTGTTAGAAGGTAGAATTGTCTTGAGGTGAATCTTCATTTGAACAGTGAAAAATACGCCTGTGTTTTGTGAGCAATGCTGTGTTCTTGCAGCGACTTGCTAGAAAATGTGCTATTTTGTTCGTGTTTGGACCACTCTTGGTACCAGTGTTCTAGAGGGGAAGAATAGCCATGAAATTGTGCAAGCTGTACATTTCTGTTGCACCACTAATGGCATTTGATTTTCATAAAAAGTCTTTATTCTTGGCTGGGTGGCAAAACTGAAGTAGCGTAGTCACAAGGTACCGTTATGCTTTTTGTATTCTTAAATGTTTTATTCTCCAGACGGTGGGTTTGTTCTGTTTCTGGGCATAGAGGGGTGCTTGTTTCTGAGTACTACAGCATTGCTTCTATAAGCTACTTACCCATTTCTTTGTATTCTGTGATTGTTACTTGGAAAGGAGAGAGCAGCGTTAGGTACTTTCCATCATACCATCATGTTTTTGGACCAAGAACAGAATCTGTGTGCTCCAGCAGTAGGGAAGCTTGCATGGTTTTGCAGACTCAGGATTTTTCTAGAGGGTTTGCAGCAACTTGCCTGAAGGTGCAACTGTGTATAATTTTTCTGGAAGAAAAGGGAAATACGTTATGATAACTTTGATAAAGGCTGGTGATTCTTCTGCAATCGTAAGAAATTTCTAAGAATTTAGAAAATGTTAATAATCTGTGTTTTAAAAGGTGAAAACATTTCTTAACAGCTGGATACACAGCTTAGTTTAGCAGCCTGTCAAGTCATCTGATGCTTGATGTAAAAATGTTTTGATAAAGTTGTTTCTGTGGAGTGTTTGGGTTTTTTTGTGTGTGTGTTTGGGGTTTACTTTTTTGTTTTGTTTTTGTTCTGGTTTATTTCAGTTAAAAATGCCTTTTCACTCATTATTTAAATAACTCATTTGATAATTCTATTGTACCAAGTCTACCTTGTTCTAATAACGTTTGAGAATTATGCCGTGTTTGAATAAAGCAGGAGAAAGAAACACTGAATTAGGCTTCTGATTCTCATTTATGATTCTAGAAACTCTTCAAATGAGAGATAATGTTTGAGAGATGTTTTTAGTTAGAAATGATGGTTTAGGCTGAGCTTTTTTAGCTGCCCATTGTTAGAATTTTTCTGCACTTACCCGTAACTTTAAAAATAACTATTTTGTTATTTTCGGGAGCACTGTACAAAAACTTGGGGAAGAAACATCTCTTGAAAAGTATGAAAATTGAATTATGTTTTTAGGATGATTCAGGGGCAGAAATGTCTGAAACTTTAAAACAGTCATGTTGTATTTACACTTGAGAGTTGAATTTTCTTTCTTTCTAGGATTGCAATAAAGCTGCTTTCAAGTAAGAAGACCTCTGGAGGAGGTCTCAGTAAAAGATGCCCTGGTTTTGAATGCCAGGTTTCCTAATCTTTTTAATCTGCTTCCTAGTGCCTTTTTGCTTTGCTGGTATGTGTGGTGACACCTATTTCATTCCACTTCATTGACTGCAACTATTAATTTGGCAGTGTCCATACAAAGAGCGTTTTAGAAAGCAGTGCTATCTCTCCTCCTCGGCTTGCCAGTGTGTGAGCTCTGTCACTCTCTTGGTTTTTGGAGCAGTTTTGAGATCAGTTGACAAATTCAGTTTTTTTGGCTGGGGATGGCTGTGGGGGAAACTGATCCACTTGTGTGTGTGTTTTGTAAAGAATTTTTTGGGTTTTTTTTTAATCACCTACATTTATTGCCAGACCCTATCAGTCTGCTGGCTCTGCAAGATCGAGTGCTTCAACCACAGGATGTTTCCAAAACTGATATCTGATATTGTGAGCTTCTGAAGTTAAGGCATAAACAGTAATTACTGCAGGGAGGGGCTGATAAAGGAGGAGTTAAGATATAGGAAATGTATACTGCTTGTCTTTTGGATCATTTATAAAACTGAAGGTTGTACTGCATGTGTTCTTTAGAGATCCTAGGGCTTTCCACATGCAAATATAGGTAGTGACTGGCCAAAATCCAGACTGGGCAATGATCTTCCTTTACCTATCGTTCCCCCATAGCTTTGGTTGGATATGGTGGCTCTGAGTTCATGTCATGAGCAGTTGAACAGAATGGCTGTGTGCAGTTAAGCAGTTGCTACATCTCACCCCAGCAGTGGCTTAATTTTGGTGGTTTTAATGATTTTTGTATGTATAAATCAGCCTGCAAAGTGCTCTGGAGCCCTTCTGGATGGCAGGTGTATATAAGCATAAAGCCATCATTAGCAGAAGCAGGTGTTTTGTCCTGGCAGGGAACTAGCAGGGCTTTCTAGAATTGTGGGGTTGTTTTCTTCTGTCAGCATACTTTAAATTTCTGTTTTTGTTTCCAAGATTAAAAACACGAATGGAGAAATGAAATTAAACATTGCTGCCTGGCCGAGAGCTCTTGGCAGTTCTGTAAGTCAGTCACTTAAAGGAAGCTTGACTTCCAGTAGCGCAGATGTTTGTGCAGGGGCCAGAGTCATCTCTGTGACATGTCTAACCTCAACCAGGCAGAAATAGAAGAATTAATGAATGAACTTCTTTTTTTTTTTTTTTTTATTTTTTCCTCACTGGCAGTGCTTGGTGCTGTTACTGTAATCGCAGTGAGGTGATAGATTCTTGTGTGGAGACAGAAACAGTAGTTAAAATACTATCCACTCTGCATAACTGCATGGCTGAAGAGCTCAACACACATGTAGAAAATATGAAGAAACTCAGATTTGGTGTATTGTGTGTAGTCTCTGGTTGTGTTACATTGAAGGTTTGTTAAGTAGGAAAGGAGGGGGGAAATGGGTCGATGCAGAGGTGCTATAATTGTGATTGAATATGAGGGGAGAAGGAGAAAATGATCTGACCAAATTGCTGCTTGTTGAGTCCTGAGATTATAGGTTTTCTGGATGTATGTCATGAGTATCCTTATATTTGATTGTGTGTGGTGGAACTTTTTGGGTAAAAGAGGTATACCTGAGTGTATTTTGTTTGCTTTACTGATCCATTTTAAAGATCTCATTGTATTTCTTGCATCTTTCTGCTCTGGTCCCTGGTTATCAAGGTCCTTCTATTGTCTTCAGCCTTCATCCTGGTTTGTTTTTTTTTTTTTTTCAAAGTCTTTCTGCAAGGCTAACAAAGAGAGGGATTGTGCATTTTAATACTCTGTCATCTCTGTCTTCCCTAGTATGTCCGGTTTTCTTATTAGGGCATAAACTCATATGGAAAAAGGAGTCTTTTGGGGGCAGGGAAGGAGGGGGAGGGAGAATGTACACTGACATTTAGAAAAGGAAATAGAAATCTCAGTTTCTCACTCTGAGAACTCTGAAGCAATTGTAAGCAGCATGAGAGACCCATGTATTCATCCGTTAATATTTAGCAGCAGATGTGAAGCTACTTCTTGCTTTTGTTTTTAACTTGTGTATAAATGCCGCACAGTAATTTTAACCCTGCAAACCAGTGTCCGTTTGTGTGGACTTCAGGTCACTATTTGACTGGCTGGGAGTCAGGCTTCCAAGCTGATGGAAATTAGTAGAGGTCCTTAAATAAGAAATTACACAAAAGATACTTATTTAACTTATGAAGATACTACGTTTGCTGTTATTGAAGAATTATTTCTGTATTGAAATGGAGTGACACAGACATCTTAATAAATAACCATTAGTCCATTGTGATTTGTCTTCCTATAGCTTCATTGCATAAAATTAATGCAGGATCTGTACGTAAAATAGAACCCAGGAATTAAATGCTGATTGTTGCCCTTTTAATTTACTGTAGCAGAACAGCATAGACAGTGAACTTCAGCTTTACTATTTTGAGGTTCATACTTTCAGTATTCTGTTAGTATGAATCAAAACGGGATCTTGTGAGGTATAACCAGTAGTTAACTCTTAAGCCTTGTCTGTGTTGCTCTGTTTCTTCACCTCTCCTATCTTTTCTGTTCTCACCATGTTCCTTACCTCTTTTTGTGTGTGTGTTTTATTTTGGGGTGCTTTTTTTTTCCCTTTGGTTTCTATCTGTCTCTGGGACATAGCAGTGCACTTTCTTGATGACCCGTGTAGGCAGAACCTTCAAGGTTTGGTTTAGTCTGGCTTTCGTGATACCACAGGGGAGTAGCTGTGGCACTTGATACAGAGGTTCCTAAGACACTTTGAAGATGCCGGCTATAGAGGGCATGGCTGTTCTAGAGGAAAACCTGGGGAGAAAAGGACAGTGTAAGAAGCAAACTAGGGGCTGAACAAAGAATGGAGTGGTAAAGTTTGTAACAGAGGAAAAGAGACTGATGCTACTTCTAGAGCTGAAGGGTTGGGTTTATAGGGAAATCTGTTGCTACTCTTATTGGAAACAAAAGATAAGCTGTGTCAGTTTGTGGTTTTTCTTGTGTCTCTTTTTCAACACAAGGGGCAATAGTTTTGCAATGCTAGCTCTCAGTTGCTTTCATTTTGCTTGTCCTGTTCTGGGAAAAGGAGACTGGGGAGGAACCAGGAAATAGTCAACCAATAAACTGACCTTGGTGGTAGGCAAGATGCTAGAGACATTGAGAAAGGATGAGATCACAAAACATCTGGAGAAATACAAGCTGATAATGGCTAGTCAGCTTGACTTTTGGAGGGTAAATCTCATCTGATGCAATTATTTGTGGAGAGATCATAGGAAACAGGCTGGATCCTGTAAAAAGTCTGCTTTGGATGACAGAGAAGTCAGATGCTGAGAATTACCTAGTATGCTATAACTATACTGTGCTACATCCTTGAAAGAGATAGCATAGCCTAAAGATTGCTCATCTTCCTTCCACTGAGCAGACTACTTAAGTCTGATCATTTTTGTTCCTTTCCAGTGTCCTTTTAGAAGTCTTTATTCCAGAACATTTCTTTGTGTAGGAAAACCCATTCTTTAAGCCATTTTTTGAAGGGTGAAGTCCCAAGTATTCTTTGTCCTTTTTTTTTTTTTCTTTTTCCCCAGTAAAAATGTCTCCCTAAAAATCATTATTCCAACGATTTCCCTGCCTTTTTTTGCAAAATTCTTTCAGTTGTTTAGAGGAGTCAAGCTGTGTTAGATTTTTTTTTTTGCTGTGTGTGTAAACTGACTGTCTGGAGTGGCACCAAGCACACTCTCGCTTTGAATGGCAAAGAGGAAGAGCTCAGATGTTGTTGCCCACATTATTTATGTCAGTCCTGGAAGTTTACTTTCATATTCTGTTTTGTTGTACCTCAGAAGAGAAACAAACAAGGTCTCAATTTTATCTCTAAAAATGGGGTAGAGTCATAAATTACTGTTACTTGTTAAAAGAGATCTGAGATTGAGAGATCTAGGACGTTACAAGCCCTGTTAAAGTGAGCCTGGGAATGCGTGATGCAGTGGATCATGCCGAAACTGCCTGCATTGTCTTTCATCCTTTTTTTCATTTTCGAGAAAGAAAAGGTAGGCCTCTGCAAAAAGTTGTCCACATACGGGTTTTCTGTTCTTTTTCTTTCGGTAGGCAAACTGAGAAATCAGGTTTGGATATAGGAAGAAGGAAGTACTAAATGAGTATGGCGGTTTGAGGTAAAGAGAGAGCAAGAGAGTATGGCTAGCTTGTTGCTCCTGCAGGAGTGGTTTATGGCAAGGTGCTGTGCCATGCATTTTAAATTCGGCACCTTGTCCTCACTTGAAAATGTCTTCCCCTGTAGCCCCTGTGTGGATGCCAGCAGCTTCCTTCCCTTCCAGCATTCCCTGCTGGTGCTCCCCCTGCTTAAGCACCATCATCTGCACCCCTTGCATGTGCCGGCTGCTTCCCCTGCCTGAACTTGCTCTGTGTTAGTACTCCTAGCCCTAGCCTTCACCGTCTGAAAAAACTGGTGAGGACTTTGATTCTCTGAGAGCAGTACATGGTGACATGTAGTGTATTTCCTTTTATCCACTTTTTATGTTTATGTTACTAATAATTCCCTTAAAAATTACAATGGTGATTGGTCTCAGTCTTATTCAGGAACAAACCTTATTACGTATTGGAAAGAGGGATTTGCTTAACGTTTGAGCGTTTAGTTTGAATGTTTTAAAAGACACAGCATTGTAAAAAACTGTTAGCCTTATGGTTTTCCCTGTTTTACCTATTGAAGTAACTGATTTGCTAAAAAAAAATAAATCTTCTTTAAAAAGCCATCTCTCATGGGGGGAAGACAGAGGAGGGATTATTATTTTCAGATGTATTATGTTGCAGGTACAATGTGCCTCTTATAGGGGGAACAAAAACCAGGAAACTGAGGAAAGAGGAAGAAAAAGAATGGAGAAAGAATAGCACCATATTAGGTGTGAAGTAGTGTGCTGCTGGTAGAAATATTTGCTGTAACTGAAAGGGGAAAATAATGAAGACCAACACTGAGTGCAGTTAGAACACATGTTATGGAACTCGGAGATTATCCTCTCACCTCTTCAAGTTGAGCCAAAAATGTGAAAAAGATAGCTGGTCAAATAGTATTGTGAAATTTGTCAATTTATTCGAAAGTGCATGGTCATATTTGAGAACAGCAGAGGTAAACAGTCATCACAGACGGTGTCAGTTACTGTTTTCCTGAGTTTCCTGGGTGAGTCAGGAGAGCGTGTTTTGAAGTGCAGTCCAAAGCCCAGGCCATTGGTGAACTGCATGTAGAAAAACACTGTGAAATCAGTGGTTCTGTGCATGACTACAGGGGTATTTCAAGCCAATATTGAGATGGAGTGCAACATCTGAATCATTTACGGGGCTGTCAGATTAGTCTTCTCTGCTTATCCTGTTTTATTGTGTGCAGTTCTGGTGTCCTCAACATAAAAAGGACATGGAACTGTTGGAACAAGTCCAGAGGAGAGCCACGAGGATGATCAGGGGGCTGGAGCACCGCCTGTATGAAGACAGGCTGAGAAAGTTGGGGCTGTTCAGCCTGGAGAAGAGAAGGCTGCATGGAGACCTCATAGCAGCCTTCCAGTATCTGAAGGGGACCCTTAAGGATTCTGGGGAGGGGCTCTTCGTTAGGGACTGTAGTGATAGGAGAAGGGGTAATGGGTTAAAACTTAAACATTTAGGGGAAATTTAGATTAGGTATAAGGAAGAAATTCTTTCCTGTTGGGGTGGTGAGGCACTGGAATGGGCTGCCCAGGGAAGTTGTGAATGCTCCATCCCTGGCAGTGTTCAAGGCCAGGTTGGACAGACGCTTGGGTGACATGGTTTACTGTGAGGCATCTTTGCCTATGGCAGGGGGATTGGAACTGGATGATCTTAAGGTCCTTTCCAACCCTAACTATTCTATGATTCTATTAATATGTTCTTAATGAAGACCACAGAACATGAATGTCAGAGACATGGGTTTTCTAATGGTTGTGAACCACAGCCTTTGTAGGAGATAACTTGTTCTGGGAGGAAGCTCTAGGCTTAGAATAGTTTGAATTGGAAGGGATCTTTAGAAATCATCTAGTCAACCCCCTTGCCCTGAGCAGGGACATCTTTCACTAGACTAGGTTGCTCAAAGCACGGTCCAGCCTAGTCTTGAACCCTTCCAGGGATGGGGCAGTCACAACAGCCCTGGGCTACATCCATGGTGTTTCACCACCCTTATAGTAAAGAATGTTGTCCTTATATATGTGCAGTGTAAATTCACTCTCTTGTAGTTTAAAACTATTACCCCTTGTTTTGTCACTATAAGCCCCTGTTTTATGTTCAAAAGCTACAATAAAGTCTCTCAGCCTGTCTTAGGAAAGATCTTCAAGATAATATGTTACTGAGCTGGTACAAGAGTCACTCATGACATTGACACTGGTGTTACTTTGGGGGACTTCAGATGCTGATGCAGGTCAGGGCTGCTTAGGGCAATCACTGCTAATTCTCAAATTTTAAGTGCAGCCATTATGATGTTTATGGTAGCTTTATAAATCAGTTTTCACCTGTAAAAGTCACAAGATTTTGAAAGTTTTGTCCCTTTTTCTTTGTGAAGCAGAGGAGCTTGCTAGTCCTAATGACAGAGAAAAACTGGAGAACATCACCCATGTGCCTTCTTTGCTGTTTAGACTAAGGAGAAGGAAAAGGGCCATTTAATTACTTCTGATGAAAAATCTCCAAAATTCGAGGATTTAAAATAATTCTCTGAAGTCTTAGCCTTAGCAGTATACCATGCTGTGTGTGCAGTTGTGTCAAAGGATCTGCTGATCAAAAAGTGTGTCCTGATTACACTTCAGAAAGCAAGTGATAGGAAAGGATAACTTGCATTTTCTGTGAGAAGCTTGATGGGTCTAATGGATAATAGAAACATACAAACAAAACTATAATTGAACTGCTTCTTTATCCAGTAAACTCAAGTTAAACTAAATCTCAAGATTTAAGAGAAAAAATACTTTAATTTTTTTGCCGTGTGTTTCCATAGACTTTGTACATGCCATATTAAGGCTGCTATTTATAATGCTACCTTGTTCAGAATGATGTAGTTACACTGGTGTGGGAAATATTTGCACTAAGTAGGGTTTATGCCCTGAAATACAGGGGTACACACTACTTTGAATATTCTTGCCATTATGCCTAAGTTGGTGGTACATAGTTGGAGTGTCAGTAACAAGTTACACCCTTGAGCACACTTGGTAAGCAGTTCAAAATCCACTGTCAGGCATCTTCATAGCTGCAAAGTGTGAATACCACCGTTTATTTGCTGGTTGCTTTTCAGGGCTTCCAGGCATGGATTGACTGGACTGGTGTGTTTTAGTGTGTCATACATATCCTTGCCCTTGTCTGTGGTCTGTAAAAACCTTCTACAAATAGCAGTCAGTTAACTAAATGAAAGTGTTTTCTCTGTAATGCAGATTTTTTGGGGGTTTTGTTGTTTGAATTTTTAACTTTTGATCATACAGTCTCCTTTCCCTCCTATCCTCTTTAAGTAGAAATAAAATTTGGGAACACCAAGAGAAAAGGTGGCATTTATTTCTTAATTCAAGACTTGACTTAAATGTGTATTTGAGTAGTTTTAACTATATTATATGTTTATTATTCCACTGCAAGTTTATGTATGGAGCAGACTGGAATCCAGCTGTGATAATCTATGGTGGTAATGCTGGTTGTGGGGCTTGGAAGGAGTTTTATAGGTGGAAATTGATTTCTTGACATAGGATATGAATTCTCTGCCACTATAAATTCAGTAATCAAGTCATTCTTCTGTAAGTGTTCTTTGTGGTGGTCTGGGCAGCATCTTGAGAAGAGCATGCTTTAGACTAGGAGGTTAAAAGCCACTAATCATGACTTTTTCTTCAGTAATTATTAAAAAAAAAGAGATCTTTCTTTTTTTTTACATGGTTTGTAATAGGAAAATGGTTTCGCTGCTTTAATACTGACTCTGGTGATGTGTTTCAAGCAGTGAAGGACTAGGATAGTAATTTTTCAACTTAAATTTTCTTTGCATCAGAGGTCATTGTAGTTCAAGGTCTTCTTTTCTAGCATAGGCACAAATGTTAGAAGGTATATAACTGCTGCATCTCCGAGGGTGGAAGTCGAAGTTGCCTTGTTACTTATATTATAGGAAAAGTACTTATTCTAAATAAGAATTAGAGAATTACTTTTTCATGCGTCACTGTAAACTTGCCAGCAATAGCCTTTAGCTGGCTTGCAGAGATACTGCCTACTGAATTCTATTGTGACAGCTTGTTTCTGTCATTTTGCTGAAGTTTAGCCTGTAAAGTCAAGATATCTTGATCTGAGAAACGGGGAGATAGTTAAATTACATCATAATGGAAGAATACCAGCATACTTAGCTTTAAAGCCATTCAAGACTACATTGGCACCCCTTTGTTATACAGTGTAGCTGAAAAGGAACTGCAGCAATAATGAACCAATCCATCTAAATCACAGCAGCTGAACAACTGACTGTTCTATCTCAAAATGCAAATGCCTTGTGTAGAATGGATTTAATTGTAAATGTTTGCTTAGTAGGGAATATGAGCCTTTTAGTTTGCAACAATAATTGTGAATACAAAGACCCACAGAATTTTAGGGTTTACATAGCTTGTCCCTGTTCTCATAACAATATTTCAAAGTCAGTTTTAAAATGTACCATTTGGCTTTTTTCTAGCCAGTGAATAGAACTCTAAATGCCCAATCTCTAGGCGGTGTTTCGAAAACTGAAAGATAAATTTAGCTCTGTGTATTTAGATCAGGCAGGATTTTCTGTTGTATTTCTTTCAAATCTATGCTAGGGCTTTTATATAGCTTCAGATAATAAAAAGGAAAAAGTGCTGACTTTCAGAGCTTGGATTTGGTTTTGCAGTGCAGAAATGCCAAGTGTAACTTAGGATATTAGCATTTTCTCTGCGGTCCTAGTATGGTGCCTCTCACACGATTAAAAGGCTACTGTTAGGAATTTCTTTTCTAGTCAAACATTCTCCTCCCCTATACACACACACACCCCCCAATATTAAAATCTCAATTCTTTATTAAATTCCTGAAACTTAGCTGCTGAATGAAAATCATGAGGATGAATCTCTGTCACTGATTTGGATGAATTAAAGTAGTTTTTCTGTTTTGGGGGGAAAGGGGAAAGCTAACCAAGCTTCCTTAATAAAGAGAGAAAGAAGGACTACCTCAGCCTCCAGGCTGTTCCTAGGTATCTTTCTGTGTAAAGAAAGACAGGCAAAACTGAAAAAAACACACGCACACAGAAAAAGTGTGCATGTTTATGCTTCTGTTGGCATTTTGTGTGTACTGTAATAGCCTTCACATGTGGATTAGTCCTGAAAAAAAAGGCATCTAAGCCCCCCGAAGAATAGGCCTTTGTGACACTGGAGAAGTTTACTGCGCCAAAGTTATGGTAAGAATTTGTAAATTTTGGCTGCTGAAGTACTTCCTTCCCCTGCTATGTTTTTAATGTTAGAAACTTGTGAGAGTGCAGTAGAGGGTGTTTTTTGGTTTGTTTCCTGGTTTGGTTTTGATTTTTTTGTTTTTTTTCCTAAATGACAACGCAAACATTCATTTCTCAAACTAAACTGCCCATTCACATGATGCTGCTGGTTGTATATAAACACCCTGTTGATCTTGTTCTGCAGAAGTCTTCATTGGGCTTCCTGAGTCATACAGAAATGCTCTGCTTCTCTTATTGGGGCTGTGCTGGGGATTTAGGCTATATCTGCTCAGATTTAGTTTGCCAAATTGATGTCCCTGAAATAAATGTTTTTACATGGAACAGGACCCTCAAAGCTGGGATGTATTTATATGTCTCTTTTTCTGTCTGTGTTTAAAATAGTTCATTCTGCTATCATGGGAATGAGGTTTGTTTTACCTTTATTCCTCAGATAAAGCTGAACCTGTTGGAAAGATGGTTAGTATTTCTTAGTTGCAAAATTGTTTTCCTCTTACATATGACGTTCTTTCTTTACACATATCTCATGTAAAAAGTTTTAGTTTGTGGGTAGGCAAATCAGCTTGGGATGAGGCCCTGCAGAGCACAGAGGGCCTAGAGAATGCTGGTAGCTACGCTGCCAGGTGAACCTTCCCAGCAGCCCAGGACATGGCTACAAGCTGTACAGCACATTTGTCTTCTTGGGGGTTTTCTGGAGTAACCAAGGGCAGAATTTGAGTCCAAGGCTAGACTGTCATGGTGACAAAATATTTAGAAAACATTTTCTTGCTTGAAACAAAAGCTTGGATTGTGCAACATCAAGTAGCATCCCAGTGCAATAAATGATGTTGTGTATTTTTAAAGAGTTCTGTGTGTTCCCTGACCATTAGCTCTTGCTATATTTAGCATATTCAGGTAAAATGAGGAATTTTTCCTCTGGACTGTTGGCTTTACAACCAAAGAGGGTTAATTTTCCCTCTTTACACACTTGTGTTGCAACAATGGAGCAACCAGATCTGTCCTCAGATTTTGAACATAGTGAAAAGCCCTGTTGAAGACAAGCACTGGAGCAGCTTCTTCTCTTTAGCCATAGTGGCTCAGCTGCATTAAGAGCAGTTGCTTAAAACTTACACTTTGTCATTGGCATAGGCTGATCTGATACTGAGTGAGCTCTAGTCCTAGACTTGAGGATTGCTTTTATGATGTTGGGTTAGAATGTGCTGTTCTTGCTGCAGTAGAAATCTTTTGTACTGTAGGTGTTTCGTCCTTCCATAATACCTACTATAACTTATTTTTTTAATGCTTCATGTTTTGAGATGTCCCAGCATTACTGATATCTACCCTCTGACTTGAAAGGAAGCGAGAGGTCTAAAGTGGCTGTAACAAAGCATTCTTTGGGAATAATATAAAATGATTTCAAGGTGAATAAACCTGTGGCAGCTGAGTGAAGACTACTAGCCAGCCTTGTACAGTTCAGTTCGGCATAACTGTGCCATTTGGTTAATGCATTTTTTTTTCCCCAGTCTAGTCTGTGTTTCCTGAGTAGTATCAGTTGTAATTTCAGAGAAAAGCATGATTTTGCATGTATACCTCATTCTCTGCTTGGAGCAGGAGGTGGCCAGATTTCTGTCTGAATAGTGACTTGTCTCGGCTCTACAACAACTATAACCAGATCGTCTGTAGACTTTTTTTTGATCTTCAAAGAAGTTGATGTTTTCAAAGTTGCTGTAGTTGCTGGAGTATACTGTTATTCATGGAAATGGAAAACCAAAGTGAAGTATGGAGGAGGGGGAATATTCTTTTCTAAGGTTTGCATCATCTTGCATCTTTGTATGCTTGGCATGTAACAGTGTCCATTCAGAGTGCTGCTCTGAACAGGGCAGAGCTCCTTTCCTGCTGCTTTGTTGTTTCTCTAGTTGTATTGAGCTGCAAAACCAGCTGCTTTTGCTTTTCATACCTATTTTTACCATCTCTAATTTGCTATTAAGATGTTAACTTCTGCCTCCAGTTAGCCTAGCATGTTTCTATACTGCAACTACAACGGGAGGCAAGGAGACACTTTCCTGCTGCCGTACTGCTTTATTATCCTCTTTAAAAGCTCTCACTCCTTGTGTTGCTTATAAAAGGCCTTGATGAACTTGCAGTGCATATGTACTGAGACCGCTGTTCACTGCAATGCCTAATATTGGTCCCCCCTTTTTTGTGTATCTGGCCTTCTGTTATCCCTGTCTTGTGACAGTAAACTGCAGAACAGGGACTGTTTCACTGTTTTATTTGTACAAGAGGTGGCTTAGCTCCAGATGTGTATCTGAAGCTGCAGTGTACTGCAGTAATTCAAATCATTATATTATAGAAAGCTGTATCTAATATAGGGAAACTAAACAAAAAAAAGATCAAATTTACTGTGGTAAGTTTTACAGCTTTTTAAGGATTTTTTTTGCGTTTTTTTCTATGGTGGTTTTTGATTTTTTTTGTTTGGTTGGGTTTTTTTTTGTGTAAATTCTCTGACAGGTTACTGGCAGGAATGTGCAAAGATCAGTATATATGTGTGTGTGTGTATATACATATATATATATATATATGAAGGTTCTTTACCATTTTGAGGAATCCTCCTCCCAATGGCCAGAGGAAAGCTTTCTTAGCAGCTACTCCAGGCTACTAGGAATGGGCTATTTCATGGCAGCTCTTGGTGTCTTGGAGAGGTTTGCTTACTCCTGCAACTAGACTGAGTGTGCTTATGGCAGAACCTTGTGTTTCTGGAGACTTTTCTGTTTTCAGGCACCATTTTAAAAGTGGAATGACACACAACAGGATGTGGGGTTGTCGATACATGTTCACACTTCAGAGGCCGTGCATAGGTTTTTTGACCATGTACAATCCTGTGCTATTTCTCTCATCATTTGTGTGGTGAAATAAAACATGGAGGAACACAGAATTCATTTTTCCTTTTTATGCCCAGTACACACACAGAATGTTTATTGATATTCATCTTTCTGCTGACTCTCACAATCCTCAAACTAGTTTCTGGAGGCAAGGAGATTAAAATGAGGGCACATGGCCAAGCAGACTTGAGGTTTTGTTGCTCAAATTTGATTTGGAAGTTGCATTTTGATAAAGTTGCATTCGTTCTGTTTTTTTTTTTTGCCATGGAATTTTTATAATTCTCTCGAATTACCTACATGTGCTGTTAGTGTCAGGATTTGTATGTAGAGTTCTGAATGACCCTTCTTTGAGCGGATGATCAGACCACATCATCTCTAATGGCTCCTTTCAACATAAAGTATTCTATGATTCTTGACCAGTTTGATATTGGGAGTCTCATGAAAAGCACAGCCTGATTCTGAAGGAGAATAACCACCGCATTTATAGAGGTGTTACTTTAGGTGTTTGGTTTTAGTTTTGGTACTCCTTGCAGTGGCTGTCAAACAGAAAATAAATACCAGTTGTGTTGCCAACAGGCCTTTTCAGTGTTTATTGATATATTCAAATACAGAAGTTGGGATTTTTCAAGGGAAAGGTTCAAAACATAAATCTTGCTAGTTTATTACTTGTTGTTAGCGTTCTGGGTCTGTGCTTTGGAACCAAAAGTTGCTTTTTTGCTTTAATTACTAGAATGTCTGGTTTACTAAGATTGTTATATAGCTGAGATGCTGATGGGAATTTTGCTTTCTTTTGGTTTGTTAGTTGGTTGGATGTTGTTGCTGTGAAGCTCCCTGTCAGAAAGTAGAAAAGTTCCTAATGTCATCCCAGCCTGTCACTCTTTTGTAGTCTTGGTGTAAAAGAAGGCAAGGAATTGGGGTAACAGGATGGATGGTGGAGCTAGCTCTGTTCTTTCCTGTTGTCTCCAAGCAAGGCTTCAGTTATGTTACCGATGGAAGTTGAATTAGGTATTTTGAGAGTCGCCTTCAGCAATAGCTGGTTGGCTGCAGTTCTTTGAGACTCTGATCATGGCAAAGGAGGTGGGCTTTAGGTTCACATTGTGTTGCTGATGGCTGAAGTTTACAGCATCAGTCTTATAAAGGTAAAGACCTGGGCCATAAGGTCCAGCTATCATCTGTGATGGACAGCATAGCCTACTGATAGCTGAGGTGACCTGGAAGCTGCATGTGAGCTGAGCTGATGCCCTCTGCTAGCACCAACTTGCAAATTTCTTCCTTTGTCCCAGTCAGTATAATGGCTGTGTCCTTCATCAAGGCCTGTTCATTATGGTTTAATAGTGGACTGTCATCCTTTGGCTGTTGAGCAGCCACTTTCTGGAGTCAGACTCAATAAAGCAGATGATCTGTAAGGTAATGGAGCTCTGCTGTTTGTTGCAGGGTAATAGTCACCTCAAATGGTTGACATTAAATGCTGGTTTATGAATGCCCCTAAGTTGTAGGAAATTATTTCGCAACTGGTGCTCTGGATGGCTGCAACTGGAGTCCCAAAGGACACAGTAAATTTTGGACCTAATTTGCCATTTCACTTAGAAAAGAGAGCCTTTGAGTGCAGTATTGAAGTTTGGCTCAGCCAGAAATGGGAAACCTTGAGCAGTCTCCAGCCTCTGGAATTTGTTTTATCCGAGACAAGATTGTTGTGTGAAGTCTGAAGCCAAGGTCTCCAAATGAAACTACATCAAACCTGTGTTTGAAATGGGATAGCTGTAGTTCACAGAATCACAGAATAGTTGTGGTTGGAAGTGACCCCTGCAGATCATCTAGTCCCCCTGCTACAGCAATTCCAAAGGTTAGGATTTTTTAAAATTTCTTACTGTTTTATAACCTAAAATCTCCAGAGCAGGGAGGGTCTAGAAGGATGCATGTCTAATACCAGCTTCCTATTAAAACTTTCACTCATTATTTTAAAATGGTACTTATGACCTGACATGGATTTTTTTGGGGGTTTTTTTGAACTTCAGAAATTTGATCTGTCTGCCTTCCTTTTCCCACAATACCAGGATAGTGCTGACTATTTTGGAAATTGTTTTCTTTGTTCAGGTTTGGACTTTTGAATGCAAACAACGCTTGAATCTGATATCCTTTTCCATTTTTGCTGGACTGGAAATGCTGTTAATAAAAAGCATACACATTTCCCATTCCTTGTTGCTCAGGGCATCGAATTGAAGGCAGAGCATCTAGGAGCTGAAGAAGTGTCTGTTGTATTAGAGTACCAGCCTGGAACTGAGAATCGAAGCCAGTCCTCTCCTGCTCTGACACAAACTTCCTACTATATGATCACCTCGGATAAGTTTATTTTTATCTCTCTATGCCCCAGTTCCCTGTCTGTAAAATGGTGATAACAGCACTTCCCTACTTCACAAGGATGTTGTGAGGACAAATGCAGCTCAGGTTGAGGGGCTTTTGCAAACTTTGGTAACTGGGAGCACAGATGGAAGAAGGGAAATGTTCCGCATAAAAGCTTTCTGTTCTTCAAGCCCAGTGATAGGTTACAGTGCTTATGTGAGCATGACTTCCACTGAAGTCATGGCTTGACTGGTGCTATGTCTTTTCTCTGAATGTTTCCTTGCTCCTCACTACTGTGTGCATACGAGCAAAGCGCTTGGCGTCCTTATAAACACTATTGTTTGCATCCTTGGCTGCAGGCTCTGAGAACCCAAGAGCCCGGGTGAGACTTGCTGCTTGTGTGTTTGCCAGTGTGGGCTGCTCACAGTGACTGAATGGAGTATGTGCTTCTGGCAACAGCCACCCAGTGCATTTTACAGCACACTCAGACACTGTAAGGAGTTAAAAATATGTATGAATGGATTTTCACTTGCGAAATTCAAACTACTGTAGCAGTTACTCTGAGCAAGCTGTGGACTGCAGTCTGACCAGAAGCAAGCAATTGTCCTTGACATAAACGGGTAAATTTCATAGAAACCACATCCTTTGTGTTACTACTGACAACATAACATTCCTTAACATTTGATTTCAAGTGGTGCTTTATTACCCAGCTGTACATGCAAACATACTTTCTTTGGAAGAATTTCTGTCCAGAGACACCACAGAAAAGTACAAACCTCTTTCCTTTTTAATGTGGACTTCACAGTGCTTGTTTATATATAGTACAAACAGGTAAGAAACAGGAAACCTTATCTGCTTAACATTTACATTGTCACATGTCCAAAGGCAAGGCTGTGGTGAGTTGAATATTTGTTCAATCAAATCTCGCTCATGCAAATTGAAGTGTGTTTTGGGGAAACTTTCAGGCCAGGAGGTGGGAGAGTACTTTGCTTATTGCTTGCTCCTTGAAACATAGGGCTCATGTCATCTTCCTTCTTCACCTGCTTCAATAAATTCTATATTTAGTTGACTCAGCCCATCCACTTGAAGAGGACAAAAATAACGTCAGTGTAATCCATCCTCTCTGTCCTTTCCTCTTCACTCCTTCCCTCCCCTTTCCTTTCCTGCTGCTGGGTGTAGGGCATTCAGTTGTTTGGGAAGTGATGGGTTTTTTTGTTTTGCTTTGTTTCCATACAAGTGGGATTAGGGGCAGGAGAAAACATTTATGCCCTGCAATAAAATAGTTGTGAAGAGTATGCAAAGTGTCAGAGGCACTTCCTCATCTCTTATAACGTTTGCTGAGGGGTCAGAGTGTGCACAGAGTGCGTGGAGGGAGGTGGAGCAGAGGGGTTGGGAAATGACTTGCATGTGGCATACATCTGTCTGACAAAAAGCCAACCATGCCAGGGGATAAATGGACAAACAAATAGTGTTTCTGTTCTGAACTCGAAGGTTGAACCTGAAGTTTGCACAGGAGCAACTTTTCAGATAAGTTTCCAATGGACCTTGACTCCTGTTGTGCAAACATGTAGAAGCTAGCACAGAGGATACTGTTCTCTAAATCCCTGCTCAGGAGAGGATCTGTGTTGCAGGCTCTGCTTTATATGGCTTCTCCTGTAACCAGCAGTGGACATCTAGCTGTCTATCTGTCTATATCAAATCTATCTGTCTGTCTCAATTATAGAATCACGGAATGGTTTGGGTCGGAAATGACCTTAAAGATCATCTAGTTCCAGTGCCGCCACCACTGGCAGGGACACCTTCCACTAAGCAAGGTTGCTCAAAGCCCCATCCAACCTTGTCTTGATACACTGTCTCACAAATCAACATTGACCAAAACCCCCAGAAGTATTTAAGTGCCTAACCACTTGACTTTAGCATGAATTAAAGACAAAATTAGTTCAGCACTTAATGCTAATCTGTCTGTGGATGCTGACTGGTTTTTTATCTGGAGATTGGATAAAGAATGTCCACTGAACTTACTGAAATATTTGCTGTCTGTGTTATCTGAAGTATTACTGTCTTCCACTACTGAGTTGATAGGGATTTGAGGGAAACTATTGTTTTGGTGAAACTGCTTTGAAATAAAGCTTGCCAAGTTCTTGTATCTTGAGCTGAGTGCTGGGTATGTTGTTGTTCCTGACAGACACATTGTCTGGGGATGTAGAAGGAGTATTTGTTCCCACAAAAATTGCCACTTTTTGTAACTTCAGCAATTTTTAGGTTGTGTTAATGGTGGTGATGGGGAGCAGAAAGGTTGAGGGGAAAAACCTTTAACTGGTGCCTAACAGAACTCAAGTTGGTTTTCATGATTTTTTTCATTCAATGTCTACGTTTCAAATGAAAGTAAGATTATTTATTTTTCTTTAGTTTTGCGTTCATGGAATTACTGCAGGACAGGATGAAGAAACAATTGGTTTTGAAAACTAGTTGCTAATTTAAAGACTAAAATTCTCCTTCCTTCCTCTTGCCTGTGTGCCGTGAAAGCCTGAGCCCCATGGCAGTATCAATGGCAGTGCTGCCTCATTTTGACTTGCAGCACTCCAGGTGACACAGGTCTGAAGGACAATTGGATCATGTAGGGACTTCTGTGACGTGAAGTGTGTTGGGCAGTACAGTGGAGCCACTAACCAAACCTGGCTTTCAGGTAGGAGCCTAATTCCAATTTGAACCCTCAGGCCATAAATTTGTAACAGGACTCACTACTGGCGCCTGCCTTGCCGCCTCACCTCACCTCTGTGAGGTGGCATCTGGTTGCCTTGGCCCTTGTGCTTTATCCTGCTGTTAAAGCAAAAGACACTTTAGTTTTTAGGCATGTTAATTCCTTACTTTGCAAATACAAATACGTGCTCTGGGTGATTGAAAAGGAGCAGCCCCCAAATTGAGAGTGCACTTTTTATGGTCCCAGGCATAGTCTGGGTTGCATGATGTTACTGGGCAGGCCAGCCTGCCTAGCAGGCATCTGCTTCTCTCCCTATTAAGTCAAGTCAATATTCTCCAAACTGTAATTTTCACTGTAATGATGGATTACACTTGTCACAGTTTACAGCATTTTGTCCTGTGAGTTTAATAAAATAAAACAGATTCTAATGCTTATTATTTCTGAAGTCCAGTATCTCTGAACTAAAGCTCAGAGTATGCAAGACAAACTATGCTTTAATTTTACAATTGTCTGATGGGACTTTGCGATTTATTTGTTGTTACTTCCTTAATGATGTTGCAGTCAGAGGCACTGTTTTGCTAAATGTTGTGTAAAAAGTAAATTGTAGCACAGCAGATGTTGGTATTTGGATGGATGTCGGTGCAATGGGAGGACAGCAACAGTCATCTCTGTCAGCTGTCTTCAGGCTCGGCAGGCCTGCTGCGTGGTTACTTTGGTGTGTAAAAACAGCTCGTTTTGCAACTGGGAAGTTTGGCATTACATTTGGCACCGAGCCATGTAACTGGGTTAACACAAGTGTTTATCCAGCAATTTTCTCAAAATTGGTAACTTGGAGGAAATGTTTATTAAACATCAGTACAAAGGAAGGGGGAAATATGACTGGATCCCTTCTTTTTAAAAGGCATTAATGTTTGTAATGCTAAACCCCATTTTTTTATTCTTTTTATTTCCCCCACCCCGTCTATCTTTTGCTGTTTCATCATCAGCCTTTTTGCAGCTTACTGTTTACAGTTTCCTTTTTTAAAGATTAAAATAGGGAAGCATACCTGATGAAATGCAAAGTATATACAGTGCCATAACCACCTTTCTCTCCGTCCTGTGTGCTGTCATGAAGTAGGTGCAAAGAACTGGGTACTGCAAATGAAGCTATTTAATTGCCTCCACCCCCTGTTCAGTAGAGATTCTAACTGCAGCATGAAACAGGAGCCCTGATCTGCAGAGCATTTGATTTTTGTATGATAAATTCCTGTAAATTTTATCTTCAGGTTAAGTACAAGAATCCTTGCAGGCCATCAAGAATTTTTCGTAGATCTTTTGTCAATATTGGACATACATCTTTATGGAAAAAGCAATTTAGAGTGCATTTTCAATAAAGAGGGGCAGGAGAAAACAGTGGTTTTGCAAATCAACAGCAGCAATTTCAATTGGATTTTATACCTGAAATTTGGAACCTGTTGATTAAAGGTTCATTGAGAACCTTTATCATAATGGAGACATTTTGGATTAATTTTTCTAGTCTGTTTTAATCTTGTACTGCCCCTATGATGTCTTCGTTGCTTGAAAAGGCTCCCATTTCTCTTGGGAAAGGGAAGGTGATTAAACTAAGAAATTTGGATTCTCTGGTGAGGTGAAGAGAAGTATGTAGATAAACATATTCTCAAACCAGTAATAGCGACCTGGTAGCGGACTTGTGCTTAGGTAATTTTGTAGTCGAACTGCAGTTTTATCACGAAGTACAATATCAGGATGGTAATTTTCATGTGGGTCCTTTTTCTCTCTGCCTCTCTCAGCAGAGGGTGTTGCCTGTACCTCCTGATTTCTGTACCCAAATGTGGGTTCATTTAGAAAACAGTAATTTGCAAGAAGGTCTGCCCACTACAAAGATTAATTTAGTGTGTTGTGGATAAATGAAAATTGCAGACTGCTTTTTGGAAACATTTTTTTCTCTTACCTTGGTACTGAAGCTGATGTTAAAATGGTTTTCACCCACTGTGGAAGGAGAGGAGGAAATAAATGCATGAAAGCATTAATTTGGGAATAAACTAAACTTTATAGCTTCCAGTGACCAGAGGATGGGCTGAGTTTTGGAAGATTTCCTTGTGAGCGCTGGCTCTGCCTGCGAAGTGGCAGGATCAGTGCAGCGATGTGTGCTCATGGCCAGGCTCTGTGCTGGCTCTGTTTAACATATGTATGCATGTGTGTGTGTATTTACACAATGTAGCTTTGCTATTTAAACTTGCTCTGATTGGCTGTGTTTCAAGAGGTCCTGAATGGGGAGCAATATTCACCCTATGGGCTGGGCACAACCTGCCCTCCAGATGCTTGTGTTTCTGCTGGGATGGGACCTGGACCAGGACTGGTGATGGCCACAGCTGGTGTGGCCTAGGATGGGAGTTGGACTTCCACTTCTCCCTGCCCTGCCTGTTCTCTCAGTAGTCCTGTGCCTTCCTCCCTGCCCAGCAGAGATCCAGCTCTGGGGTCACTCCTTTGTCAAAACTCTCCTTTCTGATGCAGCCAGAGTGCATCATCTCCAGCCAGGGTGGATTCATCTTTACTCATGTCTGCCACACTGTTTGCCCTGCTGCTAGGTGCCTCTATGCTCCCCCTTTCTCCTACTGCTTCCCTCCTGCCATATTGGCAGCAGCAGCAGGGTTTTCAGGGTGGCCTTGCTTGGCTTGACTTGTGGGGCAGCAGAGGAGCCCCTAGTAGCTGCTGCCTGAGCTGATAGCATCAGATCAGGGACCAGTGGAAGAAAATGCTGTAACCAGAGCATGCACTAAGCATCTAATGACAAAGCAGGGTGTGCATGCAGGATTTTCTGTACATGTGCATGTACCTTCCTTTACAGAAATCCCTGAGGCATGACATGGCCCTAGATGACCTTCCTCAGGAACATTACCCCAGGTGATCTGTAGTTTGGTTTCTCCCTCTCTCTCTTGTTCTGCCTTTCTCTATCAAGAAGGCGAAACAAAAAAACTCGTATATATGAGTTTGAAGCTTTATTTGCAGCTTTCTGGTGTTCTCATTCTTAAAGTGTGGGAACATAACTCTCATGAACAGCTGCTGAAGTTGTTGAAAGTTCTACAAACCCAAAGCATAGCTGTAACCTGGCTAGGCAAGTGATGTGTTTTGGTGTTTGTTTTGCTTCTGTTCTTCGGGGACATGAAAGTCAAGAGTGGGAAGATGAACTACAGAGAGCAGACTGTGCTCAGTTGCGGTATGGGACTTTTGGGATTTAGGTGGTAGAGGGGATGTGCATGGTGAGGAGCAGTTGTGCTTGAAAAATCAGGTGCAGAGGAAAGCTGCAGCCCTGACCTCTAAAAATGCAGTGGGGCATGTGCCAGGTTTGCACATGGGAACTGGTGTGAGTTTAGGGATGGCTGGGGGTGCAGAATGATCTTTGTTTTTCCCCTGGGAATGGGAGCAGTTGCAAAAGAGGAGATTGGAATTTTTGCCCTCTATTCCCAAAACAACAGTACAGGTCATTGCAGGCTAGGAAGCATTATTCAAGCTCCCATCTTCCTGTGCCCATCTGTTTTTTACTTCTGTGTGATATATACTTCTATTTTTTTATGCCTTTAAAAAAAATGGAAAAAGAAAATTGCCTTTAACATACTGAGATGCTGTTGCAATGTGAAAATTAATTCATGGTAACAGTGTCAAGGTAGGTCAGTCTTTATTCAGGTGGATCTTCATTTCATTCCTGCCTGTGAAAGGAACAGCTTTTCATGTTACTCTCTGGAATGCATTTCTCCTGGAGCTTTGAGCAGCTAGGAAGAGTTACAGCTTACTAGAATAGATGACTTTGGGGTTCAAACTTAATAGTCACAATTATAGGTATGTGTTTTTAGTAGTGCATACATATATTCCAATATTACAGGGCTAAATTGCGATACCACTGGAATCCAGCCTGATTATACTGAGACTGAAGATCTTTGCTGGTTCTTGTAAAAATAAATGAATTTTAGCAGTGTTTAAAGTGACAGAGGTGTGTCCAGCTGAGTCTGTGTCCCTGTTGGGGCAGTGCTGTGGATTGTGCTTGGTTTTACAGTGATGAGACACCTAACTCCAAGGCACAAAAATCCTTGGCAAGGTTTCTTACACCTGCATTGCTTGGCTGGTCTTAGCATCAGAGCTGCAGCGGCTTTGTGCACTCATGTTACCCAGTGGTGAAGTTGCTTTAATAAATTCTCAGTATGCAATTAAGTTATTTTGCAAAATTCCTCTGAACTGGGGCAGGCACTCCCGTTATCTGGAGGCGACTTTCCTTGCTGAGTTTGGGGTAGTGACTCAGTGAAAGTTATCTCTGGAATACTAAATTTGGAGGTGTAACCAGGAGGTTGCCATGATAACAAATATTAGAACTTGCTTTCTGGGAAGTGCTTGTAATTTTTCCATTGATGGCCATTAAATGGCTCAAGATAAATGAAACTTATTAGAACTAACATGGTCTTCATGTACTTCTCCAGGGTTTTGCAGACTTGGTAGTGATGAAATGAAGAAGGGAAGTCCAAATTAGTCCCAGACATATAAATAGCACACCCTTTTTTATGTTTCTTCTTATTTTTACCATTGAAATATTTGTTTAACTTGGCTTTTATGCATCTTTCTATGAAATATTTACCCAGTAACTGTCTGTATAAACATGTTTAAAATTCCGCATTGATTTTTTTTCCTTGGCACTCTTAAAAAATTTCCTGATGCACAGCATGATCACACAATTACTGCTAGAGCTTTTATTGTAAGTGGCCTAAACCAACTCTGTATTTATGTTGAAAATTAGGACTCAAACCCAGAAGCTGAAGGATAACAATACAATGTGCTAATTTCTCACCCTCCATAAATTGTTCTGCAGCTTAGTTTTCACAAATAGAGCTTTTTTTTTTCTGTTTCAGACCGCTTCTGAAGTTGGTCCATATCGTGTGTTTTGGAAAAGCTGCTGTTTTCATAAATCTCGCCCAGTGTCCCTTAGCCTTTTTTTTTTCACCATTTTTTTTACAATTCCCTGAGGTTTTGAATTACTTTATGAATGACCCAATGATCTAGTAATGGGAGCCTAGAACAGCGAGCCAGGGGCTCACTGTGAATGTTTTCTGCATGGCTACATCCTGCTTTTTCCCTCCCCTGCTCTTGCTTTCCCGTGTGCATCCACCCACCAAGTTACCAAGCTCACCTCTCAGCTTCACCAGCTTTGGGATTTTAGTGGGGAGCCTCTGCTGAGTACTTTCCAGATTTAATGTTCGCAAAGCAAATAAATGCATCATGAAAATCACTCTTGCCTGAGTCTTTGGCTCTCCTAATCTTTTTTAATGGGGCAGAGTGGGGGAAGGAAATGAAATCAATTTTTAATCAATTAATGATGCTTTTCCTGAATATCCTCTAGTGTTGGCAGCCCTAGGAATACAAGCTAAAACTGCGCTTTCAGACTGACTTTGTTTAATCTCTGGAAGAGCTTTGGTTTGTGTGTGTTTCATTGCTTTGACCTCTCTTACACTATCTGTCAGTCTCTAGACAGGATTTACTGAAGAACAGAACTGGGTATATCATATTTGAATAAGGCATGTGTTCAGATAAACGCAAGAGTCACAACTAAGGATGCTTATGTTAAGAGGTAAAGTAATTATATCAGCTTTTAGATAATGTCTAGAAAAGCCCTGTATTGTTCTAATACACCAGGGTGTGGTGTGTTTGGTGTTTTTGGTTTGGGTTGTTGTTTTGGTTTTTTCTCTGTATTTTTAGTTGAGATCATAAAATCTTTGGAGGATTAAGTCACACCTTTTATATAAACACATGCAATGTATTTAAGAGCTGGATTTGCAGAAATACTGATTGTATTAACTTCGGTGTGAGCTCGAGGAATAGGTGTGGGTACCTCCCTTCTCTAAGGGAAGATATTAAAAAGTTGCAGAGGCTTACTAGTTTCAGTGCCTTGTTAGCCGCTTGTGCTGTTTTCCATTATAGGTAAAAATTACATGGGGAGAAATAATTTTTCCAAGCATGCTTAATTCATTTCAGTGAATCTGACACCTCTGTCATTTTTGTATATTTATAAATATTAGATATTTGGGCATCTGTCAAAAGCAGAAGATACGTGATGGCACTTTCTGTTACAGGAACTTATTTTGTTAAAATGCCGTAGCTGCTTGCAAGTATACTGCAGAAAAGATTTCTCTAATTGTGTTGGACACCTCATGGTAATTTTAAGTCCGTTTGCTCCCACCATGAGGTAGTGGAGATGCAGTTCACTCTGAAATTGTTTTCAGTGTAGCTGAAGAAGTCACTTCATACTTCCCTGTAATTTATGTAGCTATCCTTAAAACTGCTATTTTTTTAATGAAACTTCATTTACATCTTCTCCCACTGGAGACAGCTGTAGGTTAGTACTAGCCTGACTAAGCTGTGCCAAAGGTAGGAGTAAGGAGTTTTTTGCATGCTGATTAATTCTCTTTTGCTCCTTTGGGAATATCTGGTATTGCTTAAATTGATTGCTGTAAGCAATATGGCAACATTTTTGACCTTCTAAAGCTGAAATTCAGCAAAAAAAAACCAAAAACCAACCAATCGGGGAGGGGGGGGGGGGGCAGGACACGAACGACTGAGAACGAGAAAACTCTGAGGTTTACATAACCATACGGTTGAAATACAGTGATTAAAAAATATGGAGTTGTCATCTTCTGTAATGGTGGTGTTGGCTGGTAATCTCAAACCCTTTGACAGAGATGGAATTGAAGAACGCGTTATTTGTCTGTCTCCTTTATGGAGAACATATTAGGTGAGAATTTGTTTTTCTTTCTCTGTAATCTGACTTTTCATCTCTCCTGTGGCCTAGCTTTGTGAATCAGAGCACCCATTCCTTGCCTTTGTTAGGTGTTCCCCATCTGCACTGTTGTGTAACTAAAGACAGAGGTAGCTTCCAATACAATTGTTTCTCTACACAGTGCACCCATAGAGCTTTGTGGGAAGCCCCAAGCCAAGGCTGTTTGTTGCTTTCTGAAGTTAATTTAGAGATGTGGGGTGCCAGGTGACCAGGAGTAGTCCTCATGGGGCTGCCTTTGTTGCTTGAACGCCAGGCCGCTCAGCCATCCCCCTTCGCTCCCCTCTCTCCTCCCCTCCCATATTCCCCCAAGATATGATAATGAAGCAGGTGCCCTGTATGGCAGCTTTCTGTGAGCGTGAGAAACGACAGTAGGTTTAGAAAAGCCGGAGCCGAGCCGGAGGAGGAGGCGTTTCTTCTTAACCTGTTGGCAGTCACGTCACTCACAGCCATGCGGGCTGCCGGCACACTCCACAACCTTCCAGCTGCCCGAGGGAGAATAAAGCGGGGAGCGGATTTGCCGTGCCCCAAATTATCCCATTGCAGCCATGGGACCCCGCATTAGAGAAGGCAGCCTGCGAGCTGCGGAGCCCTGGCCTGGCGCAGCCGGGCGGCAGGCTGACCTCCTGCCCTGCCGGGGAGCGTGCCAGCAGCAGCCCTGGCCGCCTCATTGACATTCAGGGCACAAGCGGTGCCTCCGCAGCTGTACACTGGAGGTGGCGGCTGAGGAGGCATCCAGAGAGGGGCCCAAAAGCATCATCAAAGAAACTGCCCCCCTTCACTGTGCCTCTCAATAGGCAGACAAACCAGAGATCCTCTCACTGAGCGTGTTGGGAAAGACATAACCTCCTTTTTTTCCCCCCCTTTCTTTCTTTTTCTTTTCCCCAGAACCTGGCACTGTGCTTAAATATCTTGTTTTGACAGTTTGTTGAGGAAAGGGAAGAGTGGTGCACCAGCCTGGTGGGTGTCTGTGCAGCTATTTTTAAAAAACAACATATTTGAACTGAGAGTTTTCATTCGGGTCACCCTAGACTTAATTTTTTGGTGTCAAGTCGTTAAGATCCAGAATTAGCTTGCTGTGTTTGGAAAGGGCTTCCTTCCGAGTGCTTTAGAAATGCAAGGGCAAGTTTTCAAGCCTGTTTTCTGTTTCCAAATCTGTTTTGATTTCAGTAAGTTTTGAAGTGAGTGGACACTTACCCTATTTACTCAAGCAGCACAAACTAAATCTGACCCGCTCTTCAGCACACATGAGATGGCAGGTTCGAAAGCTTCATGTCTTTAAGGAAGCTGGCATCTGGTTCACCAAAGCCTTATTAGGCCGAAAGGATAAAGACTACTTCTCATAGCCATTGAAGTCTCAGAAATGAGTCACTCTGCCTTTGACTGATGGCACATTAACGCTGCAATTGGCGTAACTTTCGTGTTTCCCTTATACAGTTCAGGGCAGTACAATCAAAGAATGTCATATGTCTTTGGAGTGTGTGGGAATGTAGGGAAAGCTTGCATAACTCAAAGTTCTAATATTTTGAGTGTTACCCTTAATTGTAATTAATGGTGATAGTTTGGATGTTCAGAGCAGAAAGTTTAATGCATTATTTATCCATGGATTTGTGGTGGTCACTTGAGTGCATGTCATATAACTGAGACCTTGTTTTCAGTTGGTTCTCCTGGGCTTATTGGGGTTACTTTGGGGCATAAGAAAGTTAATAGTTGGTCCAGCACTTTTGGGAATATCGAGGGTATCACTGGACGCTGACTTAGTTAACCTAATAACTTTTTATTTTCAAACCATTGGAATGTTTAAGTTGATAAGAAAAAAGAAAAAGCAGAGGCTTCTTAAGTATAGTCTGTTCTGAATTAAAGGGTGTGGTGTTGGCTTTGAATGAGCTTGATGCAGCAACAAGCATGCAGCAGTTGGTAAATAAAGATGGATTTTCTTTTGTTCTGCTGGTGCTTGCTGCTCATTATTCTCCACTTACCCTGTGAGCTTCCCAGGGAGTGGCAGCTGTTTCTGATGTTAGACACTCTATCAGTGGTAGACAGCTCCAGATTCGGTGAGGAGAGGAAAATAACCTAACCCTGCATTATTGTAAATCCTCAGTAGAATTAACTTTTCATGAACCAAAAGAGTTTTATGTTTAACTTTTTCTGAAATATTCAAGCGTAAGCATGCTTTGCTGTATGTGTTATTATGAAAAAGCTTTTCTGGCATGAGATGGATTTACATTCTAAGTGTGTGTTAAGTGTTATAATGTGCAGTGTGTGGGGGCAGACACAAGGCAATAAAGGGAAATTGGTCTATAACAATCTTCATGTATAGTTCCAGATATATACAGTTTGGGAATCTTTGCAATTTGGAAATTGCTTGGAGTAAACAGAATGGTACATAAAGATTTTAAATAATAAAGCTAGCAAGCTACAGAGTAGTCTATTTGGTTCCAGGATTTTATATGTAGGATTTATAACCCATGCTTTTGCTTTCCTGTCTCTGCAGTGTTAGCATTCTGTTACTGAAAACAAAGAAGGCTCTGCCAGGGCATTACACAAGCAATGAATCAGAGAGGAAAAAATGTTTTGCTTTGTAAATTGTTCATTTTTCCATGGTGGATCATTATTATTTTTTTTCAGTGTTGTCTGATAGCATTTGCTATACATGCTTGCATTTACTGTATTCAGTACAGTTCTTCCGGTGTGACTACATAACTGCGAGAATTGGTGACTTCAAGTAGCTTCTTGTAATTCTTAAAAACAAAAACACAACAGGAACAACCACTCCTTTGCTGTGAAAATTCAAGGATTTCATTGCTGCCAGGCGTTTTGCAAAGACCATTCTACCTGGACCTTCCCTTAGCTATTGCTTTAGCTGGCTCTGGGTCCTGATCCACCTTTCAATTTGTAAAAAAATAACATGATTTTAAACTTCTTTTTCCACATATCTGGAGCTTAATGAAACCTGTAATATGGCAAGAACACACATTACTTTTTTGCAAATTGAAAGGTGGATCAGGACACAGAGCCAGCTAAAGCAATAGCTAAGGGAAGGTCCAGGTAGAATGGTCCTTGCAAAATGCCTGGCAGCAATGAAATCCTTGAATTTTCACAGAGAAAGAGTGAAGGAAGAGTGAATGTGGAGGAGGATGCTATGTATGTATGTATGCAATACACCATTTTAAAGACTGTGTGATTAATTCTGTTAGATGATATGTTCCTAACAGAAAAACAGATTGGTGGAATAAAGCTGTAAGAGAGTATAAGAGCCAAACATAAGCATCTAATCTAAGAGGAAGAGTCTCTTGTGACAGTACAGTGTAATTTTGTGCAAAATTATGCATACTTTCTGAAAATAACCAGATAATAATTTCAGAATCTGCAAAAGAATGTATGTCTTTATAAATACTGAGGAGAAAGATGCATAGTGTAGATTAGGAAGTAAGAGAAATGGAAACTGTCTTGCCGCTCTTATTTTTCATCACATCCAATCTGAATTTAGTCCTAAATGCAGGTATGATAAGGGTATGTGATGGTGTGTAGGTCTTCTGCATCTGCTTTAGGCAAGAGAGGAGAGTACTGACAAGTATGTAACAGTGTGTTCCAAAATCATGATAGTCTTGGCAGCTGTCTCCTTACCTGGAAAACTTCTTGTCAAGAGCTAGGTTGAGCATGCTGTGCATCTTCTTGTCCCTGTAGTCACATCACTGGTGTAATAGTAGCAAGGTTGGAGTAATCTCACTGACCTGGGCTGAGTTGGACTGATAATTTAAGTCTGAAAGGCTTCATAATCTCCTACTGATCCCAGAAAGTTTTCAGCTTTTAATTAAGGTCAAAATTAAAAAGATGATGAAAACAAAACCTTTTATGCTTGCTGCCTAGCTTGTAAATGTTAAACTGTGACAACTATAGGTGAGGAGTTCTGGAACTCCTAAAGCAATGATGACATTCTTGTAAATCCCTTATAGGTTAGTATAATGCAGCTGTAACAGATGTCTCTAAAAGAAAGACTGAGGTTTGTGCTCAGAGATTCCTTTTCCTCTCTTCCTTGTCCTGCTCCCTGTTTCATCAGTGCAAATTGATGTTTTTGCAGACATGGCAGCTGGAAGGGTGGCTCTGTGTGACTCTCCACCAATTCAGTAGCTCTGTTTTTTGCTTTAGATGAGAAAATTAAAAGCCTAATAAGGGCTGAACAGGTGAAAGCAGCAGCTAGGGGTGCATATGCCCCTGGCCATGTGGCGTTGGTGTTGGGATTACGTGTGCTTCTGTATGCAGAAGAAGAAATGGCACAGCTGGTGCCCAAAGCAGGTTGAAACTGCACTGCAGAAGGAGAGGTGGTCTGTGAGGAGAGGAAGGAGGCGAAGCAGCTGCAGGGGAGTTGCTGGGGCAGGGTATACATTGCTGGGAGAGAAATTACCAGCAGGGGAGAGCTAAGCAGCAGGGAAAGAAGGTGTGAGCACAGCCTGGTAGAACAGGAGAGCAGCAGAAGGTTGCCAGAGCCAGTAAATCTGGGGAACCTTTTCTTCTCGCTGCTCCTGGTTGTCATTTGTAGAGCTCACTAGCAAAAGAAATTGTGGGCACTGGGTACCAGCCACTGCAGGGGCAGCATCACAGGGTGTGCAAGTCTGCTCCTACTGCAGCAGACCAGACAAAAGCTTTTATTCTAGTGTGCTCCCTCATCCTCTCCCTGGTGGTGAACAGACAAGTGAGAAGACATATAGAGGGAGGAGGGTATAGCAGCTGGCCAGCTGTGGGTGCTTTGTAGTGACCACTTCTTTATTTAATGTTTTAAAATCAGTTATTGTTGGGATGAGCAGTGTTGGAAATGTGTGGCTGGTACCCTGGTTTGAATAGCACCTCAAGTGGGGCTTTTGTGATTCACCTGCATAGAATCATTACTGCAGGACCTCGTAGGACCTAGAGGGCCAGCTTGACAATGTGTAAAGCTGTTAGAGGTTCTGGAGAGACTGCCGGAGAAGGTGACAATAGGGGCAGTGAGCCAAGGGGGAAACGGAGGTATGCTGACAAAGTCACCCAGAAGAGCCACAAGTGGAACCCCTGTCTTCCTTCCCTAAAGGCCATCTGAGTAAATCAGTAAATAGTTGAGGATTTGATCAACTGTTGGTTTTACTCTACTGCTGGACATCTTGAATGTGACTGTATCACAGTCGTGTGACTGGCACCTGTGCAGGTTACTCAGATGAACAGTAGCATGGTGTGAGCAAGGAATGATTTTTTCTGTCAGAGAAAGGTGGAATATCTTTCACAATAGATGCTTGTTTTCTTCACTGTGGTAGCTATACATCATCCAGTGTTTTCCCCTTCATATTGTGATATATCATCTCATGTTTCATGCTTGAGATGTCGTGAGAGGAGTGAGTGATGTTATGTAACATAAGCAGAGAATTATCTTTTTGTGGTCTAAAAGTGACTTGGTTTGATAAAGCAGTTGACTAATTAGTAAATTACCCATTGTTGTTTAAAATACTTGCGCTGCAAAATGTAAATGAAAAAAATTTCTCCACTTGTCAGTATGAAAAATGACAATAGCAAAAATAATGCATAGGACATCTGCTCTGATTTTTTTAAAATTTAAAATGCATTTAAGGCAGATGTTGCAGAATTTGAATGGAAATCGGAGTTGATGGAAGAACAAAACATAGCTGTTTACCTTTTATGAAGTCCCATTTTCATGGTTAACATCTGACTCAGTGCCTGTATTTTTCCACTGTTTGTATCAGAATGAACTGAGTGTTCTTAAAACTGCTGCTATGTCAGGATGACATATAGTTCCAATATTAACAAAAACCCAAGTATTGGCAAGTCAGTTTGGGGTGCAGATTTTGGAGTGTTTTCTGATCTTCTCTCCCTTTGCCTATCCTTTCTTTGCAGGAGAATACATAAAAACATGGAGGCCACGGTACTTTCTTCTAAAGAACGATGGCACGTTCATTGGCTACAAGGAACGACCGCAGGATGTTGACCAGCGAGAATCGCCTTTAAATAACTTCTCAGTAGCTCGTAAGTGTTTTTACCTGCTCTCTCATCCAGTCTGAGGGATGATGTCTTCTTTTAGTCATAGCACTGGTAAACTGCATCAGTAACATCAGAATCTGCCCAGATTGAACACTTAATGTGTTTATTTGAAATGTAACCCCTTCATGTGTTTCTCAGGAATGATGATGGTGTGAAGTTTTTTCTAGTAATTTACTATTTCTGGGTGTAGAATAAAATGTGTTCATTTGTTAATATTTTATATGTCTGTTATTCAGCAAGTTGCTTTAAGGTGAAAGTTCGCCCAGGTGCATGTCTTGATACTTGGCAGGTAGGCACAGATGAAGTGTTTCAGCCTCTGTTCTGCCACCAGGTCTGGTTTCTAGTGGCACTGACGTAGGTCAAAGTTATTTGATTGTTAGCATAAGAGAATACAGAGCAAGTACTGTTTTTAATGAAATGCACTGCATTTTTCTGAATTTTGAACAGAAACCAGTATTTCTTCTATTAGAGCCAGCAAAGTGGTTTGGAAATAATGACATCTCCTAACCTCTGCACTCTGTCCCATGCAAACATTTCCGACTTTGCTCAGGTGCTGCAGTACAGGATGTGATAGAAGACTCTGAAGAGAATTTCCTTTTCTTGATCATGTTTTTAACCTTTCACTATATACTTCCAGCTTTTATTTTTCTCCTGTTCTTAATCTTTCCTGTCTCATGATTTGCCTGTGTCTCATTCCACCACTTAAAAATAGATCATTATGGCACCTGTTATTAACAACAGTCTGTTCTGTGTTCCTGATGACTAGTGGAAGTGAACTTCTGCAGAGAGAAGGGTAGGGAGTTTCCCTCTTCATTACAGGGTAGCTTGAAATATGTGGGGTTCATCTTTGTAGTTGAACTTTAAGCAGACAGATTTATTTTGGAACACCCTGGGTCTGGAAGAGGGCTGGGAAGCACTAGGAATTAATGCAGATGTTAATTTTTTTTCCACTGGTAGCAGCGTATACCAGTTCTGACTGATGATGGGAATAAATAATGGATGTGCTGTTGCCTGGTTTCTCTGTGCAGGATGCCAAGAGTGCTTTGGAGTTTTTGTCTCATTTTATAGAGGGAATTGTTGTAGTGTTTTCATTTCAGTAATGACACAGTGCTTTCTTCCTCAGACTGGTATCTCCTTATGGATCAAGAATGTAAAGAAAAACAGCAGAAAGCCATTAATTCATAAATTAATTCAGTACTTGGTCTGTAGCCAGAAGCTTTTAAAAAATGCAGTATTTGCAGGACACTTCTATACTGTTGCAGCTAACTGCATTACTTACAGTAATTATTTGCTGTTGCTCTGTGCTTAGGAGTAGAAAAGATGCATCCTTTGCCTTTTCTTTGTCCAAGTTGCCTTCAGAATGGGTTAACTTAAGTCGGTTTTTACAACAGGAATATGGTGTGCTTTTTTTTGGCAGATTGAGCCCGAGTTTGTTACCATGGTGTCAGAGCATTGTCGAAAAAGACTCAACACATGCTTTTAGAATAAGATGTAGCTGCCATAAGAGGGGTGGCAGGGAGGGTGCTGAGTGGAAGGATGTTCCTACCAGTGAGTCTTGCCTGGTGAACCAGTGGCAGGTCAGGAAGCTGGGGGGAGCTCCTTGCTAGAAGTCATTATTGTGGTTTTGGGCTCACAGAAGCAGCTGTTGCCCCACCAGGATTTAATTTCTCATGTAGGCACTGGCATGCAATGCTGCCAGCACCTGATGTGCAGTTCCCTTCTGGGTACCCTTCACACTTGAATCATTTGGATGTGTTTTGCACCACAAGTTTTCCCTTTGAACCTTCTTGCCTGGTGCTTTCATTTAGGTTAACTTGTTGAGTTAGCATGAGTGAACTCAAGCTACCTCTGGAAGAAGACTCAGGGCAGAATGCAGCCTTGTGCCGCAGAGGCAGCCTGTAGAAGCCTCCTGCCAGTGAAAGGTGAGGAGAATTCAGATTAAATGTTTTGTAAAAATGAATCATTTTTTTCTTCTTTTTTCCCAAGAGCTTTTTTGTTAGAAAAAAAAAAGCCCTGGCTTTTTTGTTAATTAGTGAACTAGATTTTTTTTTCCCTCTCTTTTTTAATGAGATGGCAGGCTGTCTCTGTCAGTCTATTCTTTGGAAGTGGTCCCATGTTTTTGATTAAAATCTTTACTCTCTTCTGTTATAAACTAACGTAGGGTTTTTCATCTTTGAATGTAAAAGTGTTTTTCTCCGTGACTAGGGGACTCTTCTTACTTGTAGTGTAAAACTCATATTAAGTGATTTTTGTCAACCCATGAGAAGCAGGAAATAGTCCATTCAGGCAAAAGCAGTGCAGAAGAAAACATCTAATGATCATCTGTCTTTTCCTGTAACAGGCATGAAAACATTATTGGTAGTAGGTACAGTGTGTGTTCTATGTTCTTCATGGTCTCTTCTTTCTTCTACACTAGACTTTTCCTTTCAGTCAGTAAAAGTTTTGATGATACATCTTTGAGAAATTTTGTCTAGGCACCCCATGGGTAAAGAAAGGTTTGGGTTTTTTTTTAAGTACCTTTTTCTCCACATAATTTTCAGTTTAAAGTAGCCATATTTCTGTGTTTGTAGTGTAATCATATATTTAAGTTTATTTTCCCCAGAAGTTACCTATTGGTGATTTATTAAAAAACCCCAACCAAACAACAGCAAAACAAAGCAAATAAAACAAACAAACAAACCCAAACAAAACCTAACCAGCCCAAACAAAACTCCCACCAAAGCAAAACTTAGGAAAGATTGTGCCTAAGCATTTAACTGTGATTTTTGAATCATACTTGTGTTCATATTCTGTACTTCACCACTAGTAAGTAGAAGGAATAAAAAGGTCTGTAACTAAATAGTTTGCTCCAGAGAGCCTGCAGATAAATAACCAATAGAGCCTGTGTTGTAAATCTGTGAGATAAGTAGCCTTCATACTGATTTTAATCTCAGATTATCATGTATGTCTGTCTGTTAGGTTATAAGCCTTTAAAACCATAGCTGAGAAGAGCAGTATATTGTGAAAAACCACATGGAAGGAGAGTCTGTTCCTGTTAGAAAGAAGGGATTATTTCTCCTGTCAAAAAGGTGGTTTTGTTGTACAGCTGAGAATGTAATTGCTCAACAATATGAGTGCTCCTTCTGGGACAGGACTGCATGTCTGCAGTCAAGCATTTATCAGGGGCATGAGGTGGCCAGATCAGCAGACAGATTTTTTTTGTCTACTGTTATGAGGGGCCATTTTAGTCCATGTCTGTATCTCAGGGCTCCCAGCTCCTTCCTTTTGCCAAGTTTGGGGATGAGTGTGTATGGCAGTGCCAGCAGAACAAGAGCGCTTCAACATAATATTCGTGTTTGTCTTTCCAAAGTTTTATTTATTCATCATTCCTCTTGCCTGATTTACCTTCCTCCATCCCCATCATATTCCATAAGGAAATCAAAGCAGGAATGGGAAAGATTCTTCCTTGACATTATTGTTTTAAGTGTGATGTCATTATAGAGGAAGCAGAGTTTGACACTTCCATCTGAAGTAATCTGACTTTTAGCTTAAGTGCTGGGGAAGCAAATATTGTGACATTTTAGAAAGTCACTGGGATAATACTAAGTGTCTTTCAAATACAAAATGGTAATTTACATGTGAATGCCTTGGTGTCTATTCCTGTTAGGAACAATTTCTCTGTCCTACTTAACTTTAAAAGACCAAATGCCAGGGAAGAATCAAGAGGTTCTTTAGAGCAATTTAAATCATTTTTAACAGGCTGCAGTTTGTAGTACTTACTTTGTTTCAAATTTGGAATACTTATGTTGGCCTGTTTGACAGGAAAAACTGTTTTCAATGTGGATAGTCGACCCTCAAGCCCCTATTTGAAATGTGAATGTTTTTATAGCAGAAACATGCCACAAATCAGACTTAACATTATACAACATTTGTATCTATGCTGTAGTGGTGCATGTTGAGGTACGTGATAAAAGGCAAGTTTGGTGCTTCTCTAGCTTGCCAGCTACAGTAAAGAGCACAGAGTTGTTTTTAAAAGTAAGAAAAATTTATGGCTTCATTTTTTTATTGATAAAATCTATATGATTATCGTACTTGGGGAGAGTGAACTGGTAGCTTCAAACTTTGTGAAGCCTATGTGGTGCAGCACTTTGGTAAAGCAATTTAAAAATAAAGCCGTCTGTATTGATATGTGCTGTTATGATTGAGCAGGGTAATTAGACAGCATATTGTTCACTAAACAAAACGCTTCTATGTGACATTCTTGAATTATAGTGGTTATTAACTGACAAATCTCTATTATTCATCTTTCTGTATGCCTTAAAGATTGCTGGATCAGCAAACTTAACAAATATCAGTGGACAGTGCTGATTTAGGGGAAAAGTGGTAATGTTTAATTGGTCCCCTTCTCTGACAGAAAGTGCCTTGTGTGGTTTATTATGCTGAAATTAAATGGTTAAAGTTTAGAGTTTATGGCTGGTTTAAATATCTGTGCTGCTACTTAATCTGGGGCACTGAGTCTGAATCTAAACTGTTTTAAAAAGGTAAGCCAAACGTCACAGTTTGTTTCTTAATAATATTGCATTTGTAGGTAAGTAGAGAACAACTTTGGATTAGCATAAGGTTAGAAATAGGCTGATTTTCTTCTTCGAGTCTTCAGCCAAATTCAGTATCTGTTAGGGTTGCATAATGCAGAGTCATAGGTAACAACCCTAGCCTTAATCTAATCATGTTAAGCAGACAAAAATGGGAGACATAACAAAGAAATAACAAAACCAGAAGAGCAGCTAAACTAAGGTGGGTGATCTGGGAGTAGGAATGAGATCTTTTGAGCTGAATTTATATATCAGTACTGGGCTGCACTGCCTCTAGTTCATTTGTGTTTGGTTTTCATTGCCATTCTGAGAAAGAGAATGGAGGTGGCTGGAAGGCTAAATAAGGCACTGTGCAGGCATGGCTGTGTTGCTCTGTGGAAGTTCGTTAATCTCAGCAAATGAAGGAATGCTGTTCATCACACTAAAACCTTTTCATGACTCATTAATAAACTTTCTCTTATCTAATTGCAGTGTTTAAGCAGGACGGAGTATAACCTCAGTGTGCTGTTAAAGAAAAATTAAGATTTTCTTGTCATGATAAATGCAAAGTTACTTACTGAAAACCTTATAATTCCAGTAGCAAATGAGGCATGAAATATATTGCCAAAATACGGTGCCCAGAACCACTGGCAGTAACTATTTTATCTTGGTGCAAATTAAGATCTTGATTTCCACAATAATAAAATCAACCTAACGATACCAGTGTAGCATTAGTAACATGCACTGTTATTCTGGCCAGATTCTGTCCTTAGCTTGCACATTACTGATGGTGGAAGATGTTCATAGCTTTAGCAGTGCACAGAAATTTCTTATGTTCATATTGCCTTTTACTTACTTGGAAGTTGATACAGAACCTGAAGACCAAATAATAGCAAGCTTGTGGTTTCATAACTGCAAGAAATACTTAATGAAAGAAAAAAAAAAAAACCAGTCTCTCCTTTCCCTCTGCTCACTTGGTTTCTTGATTTGACTTCACTTTAACAGGGGCTGTGTAATTAGCATTAGATTTTTCTTTTAATATAAAGCTGAGAAATGTGGAATTTTGGCTTCTGTTATTATTTCATTGATTTTTTTTATTTTTTTTCTGATCCTCTCTTTTAGTTTAGCTAGTGTACCCTTAATCAGATGCATTTTCAGGCCCAAATTTGAAGGATAAACACTCATAACATCCAATGAAGCTTAAAATAGTAGGTGTGATTAAAAACCAAGCAAACAAAAAATGCTCAGCTCTCAAGACAGCGTTTTTATGAAGGAAGTGGTGGTTTTGCATGTAACCTTACTCCTGTAGCGTTTTTAGGTTGAGCTTAAATACTGGAAATGATGGAAGCTGTTAGCTGTGTGTCCATACAGCATCACAGCTGTCCCAGCAACAGCATTTTGAACAGGGTCTTTTCAGGGGGTGCCTCTGCAGTTTGATGTTCCCTCTAGTGTTTGAGGACTGGAAATGCGAGGCTTAATTTTCATCAGGTTGCTACAAAATAACTGAACACCCTGCTAGCAGCTCCTTGAAAGCCAAGGACAGGTTTATGCTGGGGAAGTCAAAGGGAGGCAATGTACAGGCTTGGCTTTGATTTCAGTGGATGTAACTCCTGTGTTACAGCATGACTTTGAATATGTGCTCTGCTCTGGATGACCTTCGGAGCGCATGATCTGAGTCTGATCAGCTTCTGTGTCATCCCATAACTTTTGTACTTACTTCTGTGGATGGACTGAATGCAGAGCCTTTCTAAGCAGAATTTGATTTCAGTGCTGCTTAGATGACTCCCAAGCTATTTATTGGTTTCATCAACACAGTAAATTGTCTCAAGTCTCCTAAAGAAGTACTTACAGAGATTTCTATGGCTGATTAATTGCAACAGTTTGCTAGATAAGAATAAAGACAAATGATTATTTAAACCTGTTTATGTACCATGACTTTCTTCCTTGATTGTGGTAGAGTGCCAGCTGATGAAGACAGAACGACCTAAACCAAACACATTTATCATTAGATGCCTCCAGTGGACCACAGTAATTGAAAGAACATTTCATGTGGAGACTCCAGAGGAGCGGTATGTTTCATTCATATTTAATACATAAACTATTTGCAAAAGCAGATGCAAGTGTTCAGCATTAATAGCAAGTCCTTTGCTGAAGCTCTTATTTATCAGATGATGTACATCTAGACTGAAAATCGACAAATAATTTTTGAACATCTCTGTTTTAGTGTGTTCCAGTATAAAAGATACCTCAAGGGGGATTTCATAGAGTGAATTTTGAGTAGTATTTGTAAATGAAATGCTGCTAGGTTAGGTATCCAAAATGGACGGGTGCAGGTGTATACCAGCACATAGGTAGTTATTTCTGGAAACCTAAGGCTCAATTCTCACTGGAGATGTTGTGATATGTGAAATGCAGGGTTTCTGACTTGAAAGTTTCTGGAAGGATGAGCACAAGTGAAATAGAGATTCGGGCAAAGTTGTCTTGTATCAAAATACTGACCTTTTGAAGTCTTTAGCACACTTTTTAAAGGAAAAAAGTTAGTTGTGTCACTGCAGATTTCTAATGTTTTATGCAAATTAGATAATAAAGGTGATAGTTATCTGCTGCAGGTGCAGATTTCTGTTTCAGCTGTTAGGAAACAAAGCTGAGAGCATACATCCTGTGCTCTCATCATTGGAGAATTGATCTCTTACCTCCTGAGAGAACAGTTTTCCAGCACAGCTATTCTACAACTATATAGTATTTAAATATTTACTTGCTCTTCAGGAACTGAACTTAAATTATTCCAGTACCATTGCCCTAGGGAAAGAGGTATTTTAAACCCCTCATCCTCCTTAGATATGACACTGGCACATGCTTATTTTTAAGATCAGAAAATTCTACCTAATATTCTTTGCTTTTTTTTTCTTTTGTAGCCTTTGCATGCACTGATTTAAATAAGGTTCTTGCTTATTGCTCTTGATTCTATTACAATGGCCAGAAGAAGGTGAAATCAAATTAAAATAAAGAAAAAGAAACTGGTCCTTGTTTCTTTTAGTAGCTTTGTGGTCAGTGACCCTAAAGGGAGTGAATAACAGTTTCCACTTGGGGAAAGATTGTATTTCAGTCTTGTTTTGTTACCTCCTAGCCAATTAAGTCAGCTTTGTGACACTTCAGGGCTCAGAATGTTAGTCACCTCTGTTGTGTGTGCCTGAGACATAAAAGCTGAGGGTGAAATTCTTGTCTCCCAGAAATCAAAGATACTCACTCCAGGAAGGCCGAGATCTCAACAAGTCAATAGCAGATCTTAAAAGAGGTGTGAAGGTAGATATTCCTTTAGCTTTCTCTGTGTCTTGAAAACCATTGTTTGTTTTTTGAGAGAGATGGAGAGATAAAAATACAGCAGAAAAAGATTTTTGTAATCTGAATATGATAAATGACTAGTAAATAAAGGAACGTGTTTGTGATGGTGAATGAAGTAGTCTGTGATGGGTGGATAGGGAGAATGTTCAGAATGTTTAGCATTGCCTTTCTGCCCCAGATAGGGCTGGATAGTGCATGTTCAGACAAAATCCAAAATAAAAAAACGCACAGGGCAGGAAAAACCTAATGTGTATTTGGTGTAGTTTTTATTAGAATCTTGTGTTGGGTACTATTTCCCATGGACTTTGCTTTCTCTGGGGAATGATCCGCCTGTTTTGTCCATCAGAAAGTGAAATTCACATGTTCAGATAAGATTTTTTTTATTATTATTATTTTATTTTTCTAATTTTATTTCCAATAATTTCGTGGACTCAGTGAAAAATTTTACATTGATAGAAGGATAGTGTGACTTCATTACAGATAGTGCATAGAGCTGTTTAGCGTCAGCTACTCCTGTTGCTGCCATAGTAGCAAAGTGTTTCACCTAGGGTGTCTTTGGGAGAAGAGTTTAGCCACTGTCCAGAAAATATCAACTAAACCACTATTCTGTACAGAAACAAAAGGTAGTAAAATGTGGTAAATTCACACAGTCCACTGAGCATGTCTTCAGACCCTGTATGCCTTAAAGCCTGTCCCAAAACCTTGTGAGTCCTTATGAGTTGTATGCTTTATGTTCAATAAATTTGCAGTGAGATGAAGTGAAGGCCAAGAACTTTCACTTCAGTAGTTTCCAAAGGTGTGAAATTTCCCAAAGGACACTGGAGTGGAAGTGGTCTCCATGGGAGTTGAAGGGGTCAGTATCAGAGCATCTATTGCTGAAACAGCTGTGGAAACTTTCTCATAACCAAGACTTGTGCCGAAGATAAAATGTTGCTGCTTTTGCTAACATTCTGCTAAAACAAACATGGGAATTGCTGTACTTCTGTCACCATCTTTACAACAGAGGAATAACCTAATATCCTGGGCTTTCATGCCTTCTTCTAGAACACCCTTTGCCATTAAAATTCAAGATATGTGTTACAAAGAGGAGGCATAGTGCCCCCAACAGTTTGATATATGTGTTTCGGTGCACCATAGGAATGGCAAAGCTGTGTTGAATTGTTTTGTGCTGCATGGGAGCCTTTTGCTTTTTGGTTTTGGCAAGTCTGGTTTTGTTATGTAAATCTCTGTATCACCAGGTCATATCTTGAGCTGCTGACTGAATGCCTATTAGAAATTGTCTGAAAAGCCTTATATTGTAACCAGACTGTGAGGACTTCAGTTGCCTCTTGTTTCTGGTATGGTTAATAAAGATGTACGTTAAAAGTGCTTTTAAAAATGCATTTTTACAGTGCTTGAAAATGCACATAATTCGTTGTATGTTGCATTGATTCATCAGAAAGCATTAGTTGCTCTGTATTCCTTGGTGACCTTGCCATGGCAGACAGTAATCTGAACTCATGAGTAATGAATGTCTTTGCTTATATTTTGCCAGGGAAGAATGGACAAAAGCCATCCAAACAGTAGCAGACAGCCTCAAGAAACAAGAGGAAGAGATGATGGATTTTAGATCTGGCTCTCCTAGTGATAATTCAGGTGCTGAAGAAATGGAAGTTTCTATGACAAAGCCAAAACATAAAGTGGTAAGTCAGTGTAACTATTTTTTTAGGTCTTATGAAATGTAGGCAAGAAATAGCCATTAAGACACATTGTTCCCATAAAAAGAACACAGTTGGTAATAAATGCAGCTTCTGGAGGAAACAATTGTCTGAGCTGAGTAGGTACCAGGCAAAGCCTGCCTGGGTTCCCCAGTGTTCTGAGTTCAGATGTCCTTACTGGATGGCTTTCAAGGCCAGCACAGGTCTAAATCTGGTTTGCTTGTTTTCCTGTGGTACAGAGCCTGAGTTCATAGCTCCTGTTGGACAGTGTTACTGTGAAAACTCTGTGCAGGCTGATGTAAAGATATTCCAGTGGATTTACAGGACTCAGGGTGATCTAGTGGATTTAATTTCTCCAGATTAAGGGTTTAGGCTAACTCCCAGACAGCTGCTGCAGCATCTCTCCATGGTGTTTCTAGAGCTCAGGTCTTTGCATCAGGCTCAGCATTGTCTGAATCCACAGGGCCATCTCTAACAATGGCCTTCTGTGAAAGAAGTATGTGCCAGAGGAGAGCTTTACCTGTGGAGTCCTTTTAGGTATCTGTCTTATAGAATCATAGAATGGTTAGGGTTGAAAAGGACCTTAAGATCATCTAGTCTCAACACCATTGCCATGGGCAGGGATGCCTTACGCTAGACCATATTGTCCGAGGCTCTGTCCAGCATGTCGTCAAACACTGTCGGGAATGGAGCACTTATCATTTCTTTGGGCAACCTGTTCCAGTGCCTCACCACTCTCACAGTAAAGAACTCTTCCTTATATCTGACCCAAAGTTCCCCTGTTTAAATTTAAACACATTAGCCCTTGTCCTATCACTACAGTCCCTGATGAAGAGTCTCTCTCTGGCATCCAAGACCAAGGAATGTCTTCAACCTGCCTTCATTTCTTTCTACTTCTCTGTGGTCTCCTATTTGGGTTTCCATTTTCTGAAGTGCTCCCACCTGTAAGAAAGATTTGTAATCTACAGACATAACAAATGCTATCTGTATCATCACTAAGTATGTGTGTCACCCTTTTGTCATGTCAGGGGTTTTAGACTTATGTGGGTGGCTACTTACATGTCACTCTGAATTGCAATTGTCATGGGCCTTCTGTGACCTTGAGTGAACATATACAGCTCTTGCTGAGCAGCTCTTCATAAAAATGCAAGAGCCACCCTGTTGGTCGCATGCATGCATTCTTCTGAGACAGTGACTGTCTCTCTGGGCACGATAGTGAGATAACCAAAATTATTACTGGGGTCCTGGGATCATCTAGGTGGTGATTAGCAGAAAGTCTCCTAAACCAGTTTTCGGGAAGAATATGGAAGAAGTTTGCTATGTAGAGCAGCTTAAAATCTTTCCCCAGTTGAGGCTGCAGTAGCCTTTGGCTGTATGTCCTACTGTAGCCATGTTGGCAGTGGTCATCGATATGACAATAGAGAGACTGTTCTTGGCCTGCAACAGGTTTCGATTTTCCCCAATATCTTTCCTATAAATAAGAGCAAGTGGCTAATATGTGAGGTAGTTCTTTTGTCTGTGAGTTTTGGTGCTGCTTAGTGAAGCACAAGAAAGCTGGTCACCTAGAGAGGTGGGGAACATCAGAAAAAAAGTATGGGTTTAATCCCTGGAATCAGAACAATATGTGTCTTTTAGTGAATGTCTACACTGACAAAGTGATCAAAATGTCAATGGAGTAATAATAATATGTCGAGTGGTATTTGCACAGTTGAGTGTTGAGTCATGAAAGTGTTCTGTTAATTGAAAACTTCAGCCGAAACAGTCTGATAGATTATCTTTAGGAGTGCACTGGTATCCATTTGTATGGAAGAAGCATTTCTGCTCCTGAATTCTGCTAAGCAAAAGGATTAAAAATCCCCACATATGCAGCATATACAATGCATTCTCTTGTGAATGAGAAATTCTACTCTGAGAATAATATAGTTATTAGCTCCTGTAATTCAGTTCTTGTTTATCTGTACCGTTAACAGACCATGAATGAGTTTGAATACCTTAAACTACTGGGAAAAGGCACTTTTGGAAAGGTCATTTTAGTTAAAGAAAAAGCAACTGGACGGTATTATGCTATGAAAATTCTGAAGAAGGAAGTTATTGTAGCAAAGGTGAGTAGATGGGAAACTTGGGAATGTTGATACAGCCTTTGGGAAATTCATACCAGGGATTCTCTGAGTGCATGTAAATAATTGCTCTGTTAGTATTTGAAATGGATCCGTGGTCTGGGGAATCACTTTGCTTGATTTCCTTCTGATTGTGTTTCAGGATGAAGTAGCGCACACGCTGACAGAAAACCGTGTCTTACAGAACTCGCGGCATCCATTCTTAACAGTAAGTATTTCTCCCTCTGCAGAGTGTAACTTGACATCATGACAGCCAAGACTTCTCTTAATTTTTGATATTTATGCAATACTTCCGAGACCTGTGTTTTCAGAGTAGCTTTGTATTTTTGTACCCTTCCATTTTTGGGAGGCAGAGTTCAAAATGCTTTTTTAGGTCTTCCGATTCTTGCAGAGTCAGGTCCTCAGTACCTCTTGAAGATAGTGTTTTGGGCTGTGGTTTGACTTTATGGCTCACCCTCTTAATGGCTTGCTATTTCTGAGAGAAGTATCTGCTTCCCTTGTCCTCCAGATATTTGGTCTTCTCTTTGTAGCAGAGATCAGTGACCCTGATCTTGTGGCAGACAAGTTCAGAAAGATATACCTGGGGGGAAACCCTTTAATTTTGCCTGCATTTGGGTTTTTTTAAGCTCTCAGAAGCAGCTCACTGTGGAATCAGAGCACTGGTAATGTCAGCTAAATGGTAGTGGTGGGAGCATGTGGGATGGGACAGGAAAGAGCAGGACTATGCTTTATCTGCTTTTCTTTTGGATTGGCTAAGCTGTAAAATCAAACCATACTCTCAGTTTAAACCTTTAATGGAGCAGTCTCTCTGGGTTGAGTTCAGATACCTAAGTTCCACCTCAAGATTTTGTTTCTAGTATTTGTTACAAGTTGGCTGTGAGTTGTTTCCAACTGCTTAAGCCCTGTAAGAGACCTCTGTGGGATCCTGGTTGTTTCCTTTATCCAGGTACACAAAGGCCTAGCTGGAATTCAGACCTGTTAAGCTTGGCCTCTGGAAGTAAATATTGTCTGTATTGGGTATAATCAGTAAATGTTTGTTGACATGTCTAAAGCCAGTTCCTCCCTTTCTCTGTGCAAATATGACTGGTTTAAAAATGCCACACTTAGAATGAAGACAGTGACATCATATGTGGTATTTTCTTTTTAATACTTTCATAAACTCAAATATCCAAATCAAGAGCTGTCTTGAGAAGTCTGGGCAAGACTGGGCTTATGACCAGAAAACTTAAGACTCTGTGAAACAAGTTGATGTTCCTCTAGCCACAGGAATACACGTGACAGGACCCTACAAAGGCACCTTGTGATGCTTCATCACACCCTTTGTCCAGTCTGGTTTTGTAAATTGCTCACAAACTGATATTGACAGCATTGCTCAAGCCTTTGGCAGGCTGTCAACTGGGAGCAGTTTCAGGCAACAGGGCAGAGACCAGGGGGCTGATGTGTGTAAATACATCTGTGTTTCCTATCAGAGCTTGTAGCCAGTGCAGTAAAACCTTGTGCTCTGGGGTTTGGTAATGGCCTCTTGTCTGTGAGATGAAACTGTGGGAGCTTATGGCATGGGAAGGAAACTTCAGAGCCACTACTGGTACTTCTGTGTCACTGTTAATGGGCCAGGACTTAGTTTCACAGGGTTATAGGTGTTACTGATAGTTTCTGCCAGGGAGTGTTTTAACGTTTGATTAATTTTATGTAATTAAATAAGTTGGCAGTGGATCAGTCTTCAGCTGCAACAAGGAAATATAAATATTATATAAGATCCACAGACAATAAAAAAATCCACTAAAATAGGAATTTTATGTCTGTGTTTCCAAAAAATCTATTTAAAATGTTCTTATGACTGTCAGTGATCTGTCTTCTAAGTTTTGGTTTAAATCTGTTTTAGGCTTTAAAGTATTCCTTCCAGACACATGATCGCTTGTGTTTTGTCATGGAGTATGCTAATGGAGGGGAGGTAAGGGAAATCTAATAATGTTTAATACTTTAGGACTTTCCTGTATTACTACTAATTCCGCTTGATGTTATTTAGCTAAGGCCCATGTTTGCAATTCTAATTAACCCAAGTTGTCCCAGTTAAACAGAGCTGTTTGCAGGTTTAACTAATATTAAGACTCTTAATTTTCTTAACTCATTTTCAGAGAATAAAAGTTTTGGGTGTAACTTCATATTTTACATGACAGCAGCATATTGTAATCTGACATGTAGTAATTCAAGAATACAAGGTTGCTTTATGGTTGCTCTTCAGACAAGTGTTAACACTTTAATGAATATTGTGAGTATGTGTAACTTTGGAGGGAGAACTGGAAAAAAATCCAAGCTACTGTTAGTCAAGAAGAGAAGTTGGAATATTAACATGTGAGTGAATCATGTATTGAGCTGTAGCTTTAGTATGTAATTGTACCTCAATCAAAATGGGGTTTTACAATTTTCTGTACAAATGAGAGTGTGGAGCACACAAACTGGTTATCAGTGTGCAGCTGTAAATGTGAGATACAATTGTCTAATCATTTAGTTTGATGCTTTTTAACACATTTGGGCAGCTGGGTGCTGGGTGAAGATGGGAAAAGGTTTTCTCTTTGGTAATATCACATTCCAAGCAGGATGGCCTGCAAAGTGTGAGACATAATTCAGAAATAAGTGCAATCTAACAGTAACATATTACTGTTCTTGTAGTTGTTTTTCCATCTGTCAAGAGAGCGTGTCTTTTCTGAAGACCGGGCCCGGTTTTATGGAGCTGAGATAGTTTCAGCACTGGATTACCTGCATTCAGAGAAGAATGTGGTTTATAGAGATTTGAAGGTACGTAGGAAAACAGTACTGTAGGCTTTTTGAGTTCGGGCTTTTTGTTCATTAGTCCAAAAGCAAATAAGCCTGAACTATAAGAAAGCCTTTCCCGATTGAACTTTAACATAACAGTTATTGCAGCTGTTGGACTTGACTTTACAGGATGCCTAAACACTTCTATATTAGGTTGTATAATGCATTTATGAGGACCCTGGCAGTGTTTCAGAGAATATGAAGGGGTAGTGAGCTGCTTGAATTGCTTTTACGTTTGCCTGCTTATGTTCTAAGAGAAACCCTGCTGGCTCTTCTGCATGGTGGAACATAATCCTGGGCTTTTTGTGCCAGGTCTTACCAGATAGATGCAAATTCGTAGTGCGTGTATGTTGTGCTTCCTTGCACTGTGCTGCACAGCACTACCTTCATAGTACCTGCTTGCAGTTAGAAAAATTGGATAATCCTCAAGTTGCTTATTTGTTTGGTGAGCACAGAAGGAGAAAACAAGCAACGCTTCCAAAACCTAACCAAACAAGAAATCTCAGGGCAAACAAACGTGAGAAATTGAGGAAAATTAAACAATAACTTGGTTACTAGGTTTTTAGTGGGTTTTTTTTTGTTGTTGTTTCCTGAGAAGTGTTTCCAGGTGAGGTTGAGGGGATCCTGGTAGTTCATTTAGGAGCTATCTGAAGTGAGGCTTGCTGTAGAATGTTTTCAGGCTGTGCCAAAGTCATTTTGGGATTCCTACTGGGGTTTTGTCTCCCATATCACCATGACTCCTTTGAAGGTGTGTTTTACTTCATACACAGTGGAAACTTTAATCTGAAATCTAGATGGCTTTTTAAAAAAATTAGTGATGCGGGCTAGGATAAATACCACAACCATGTGCTGGGTAAATCTGTAAAGTGATTCTTGTGTAAAGGGTCTCCTTGGAAGTGGTTCCTTAGCTTTGCATTTGATTTTTGTTTCATTTGCTATTCTTTACTGGTACAACATATTTCCTAAAATCACTTGGAGTAGAAGCAGGGATGAAGTTCTGTGAGGCACAATACTTAATACATGTTTAAAAGAAGTGGTGTTCTGTTGGCAATAATATTATAGAAGTATTAATACAATGTCTACGTTCTGTATTCTTTGTGTATATATAATCAATTACCAAAGACTGCAAATTAGTTACCTAATGTTTCATAAAGAACTAAGGAAAGTGATATAAATGCATATTTACATAATATGTGCTTTGGCAGCTACTGAGGTTCTGACCCCAGTGAGAAAGAGGCTGAAAACTGATCTGCAGAAATACATTTCTTTCATGGACTTGCTGAGGTGCAGTGTATGTTCTGTGTAATGATGTCTTTCATTTGGATTGTCTTCCCAGTTGGAAAATCTTATGCTGGACAAAGATGGACATATAAAAATAACAGACTTTGGACTATGTAAAGAGGGCATCAAAGATGGAGCAACAATGAAGACTTTCTGTGGCACTCCAGAGTATCTTGCACCAGAGGTAGGTTTGCGTTGGCTGTTGTACTAAATTATCTTCTTAAATGCCATCCGTGATAGCAGTAGCAGTACAGAATAATTTCTGTACCATAATGTGTTCATACAGTAACTACTGTTATATAACAACACATACTGAGAATCTTTCATACATCATGTTCTGGGACGTATCTTTAGCATAAAGAGATGGGATAATTTTCAGGCAGAGTAGTACCTTCCTTCCGCTTTATGGAGTATTTCTATTTTACTGGAACAGAGCTTGCTTCCTGTGTCAGAAATCTAACAACAACAACAAAAAAAACACCCAACAAATCCTTTTAAATCACTTCTAATTCTGCATCTTTGCTTAAGAAGTGAAAGTATTGTCCAGTTCTTTTACTCTTTGAAGACAGCATAAGGCAACATGTTTTAAGAACAGGACAGACCAAGTTTTTTCACAGCATGTAGTATGGTACGCAGTAGAAGTGCAGACTGTTTTGTGACTGTAAGAGCATGAGGTATTTCTCAATCTTAATTTAAACTTTTTGGTTTCAGAGGAAATATATCCAAGCAGAGGATCTCAGTTCCCAAACCTCATGTTTTGGGGACTTTTTGTACAATTTTTTTTTTCTAAGTGTAAAACACAAACACGTATTTTCAACTTTCATTCTGGAAATACTCTTCCTGAGAGCTGTGCAACACAGGTGGTGTTATAGCTGTGAGTTAGTTACGAGAAGATCAAAAGGGAAGTTGTGTGATAGAGGATATATGTATATGTGGTATTTTTCAGGCAGACTCTGGTTTTCTCTGCCCACGCTCTGAGCTGTCTGGAAGCAGTTTCATTGCATTAGCATGGTATGGAACCTGACCTAACCTTGTGTGCCTCACAAGAAGGGCTGGTTGCCTCAAAGGGTTACTTTGCTACCCATGGCATTAAGACTTCCGTCCACCTTGGAGCACAGGCAAAAGGGAGTCTTGGGGTGCTGGCAGATTATGTATTGTTGGCACAGCCAGGATGTAGCCTTCCGCTGAGGTGGGAGACTTGGGTATTGCAAACCGTTCTTTAGTGAACTATGCAGAAGTACGAAGTGTGGAAAGCTAAAATGGATGAGGAGGAGGAGCATTTCTACTGAAAGCTGATGTCTTTGCTGATCAGCCTTTTCTGATCTCTACTTGAAGGCAATGGCAGTATGCTCTTGGGTTTTGTTTGGTTTTGTTCTTTTATTTTCTTAACTGCCAGCTGCTTTCAAGGGCTTCCAGTCTCTGTAATAATGAAGAACATGGGCACCTGTCAAAGTAGCTTGCATCAAGGAGGTGGAGCCAGTCTCATGATAGCTGCCAGTTCTCCATGGATCATCAGAAGTCTTCAGTGAATCTAAATTGGGGTTCATGCACCACAATTTGAGATTTACTGATGCAGGCAGTAATCAGCAGCATGACAGTGTTTATTATTCATAAACATGGCTTTTTATTTTAGCTTCTTCCTTAAAAGCAGTTGCTGAACTTCAGTTTTTCATCAAGGATTTTAAGAGATTAAAAATATTTATTGCTTTCGTTTTGTTTCTTCCTAACTTGGAATGTGGGGATTCCCTGTGCAGGAGTTATGTTGTCCTCTCTGTTACAGTATTTGCTGCTATTTTTCTCTTGAATAAAAAGTTGGCTCAGCCAAAACCCTGGAGGACAGATCCTTTTGATTAACTCAGTTCTCTACCTTACTTGCAAATCGCATCTGTGAGTTGGAGTGTTAAACTCTGGAGGCTTTTGTCTTCTGGTTGATAGAGTGCAAAAAATCTGGAAATTGTGTGTGAGTGATATTCCGTGCATTTAGGGTCACACATCCTTAAAGCGGGGTCTCAATCTTCTTGTCTGCATATGTAACTGGACACTGGCATAGCAGCGTGTCTGTACAGTTGTTATATCGCTGGTTTTAGGTTCATACTGGAATCTCGTGCATGGATGACAGTGACTGAACCATGTCAGCTTTGATGTGTCAGATGCATCAATGGCTGTGATGTTTACAGCTGTTCTTCCTTCTCTTTCACATTCCATCTCACAGCAGTGTAGAGCTGCTTGTTAGGGAATGGTGATCCTATAATGTAAGTGAAATGACCTTGTTACTTTACTGCTCCCCAGCTGTTCTGCGTGTGGTAGTAAATTGTGAATGAGTGCAATACCTGTTTTGTTATGGTGTATTTTTTCATGCTAAAACTGTTGCTGTGTTTTGTGCAACATGTGTAAAACTCACTAACATGAGTGTATGCTGGTTGTGATAAAGAGATTTGAAGAAATAGGCATTTTACATCCTGTTCGGAATTAACAGAGGTGAAGGCAAAAGTTGTAGTTAGTAATCTAGATTATAATTCAAAGTATTAATGTGCTTTCTGGAGTAAGATTCAAAGTATTTGCTGCATTTCAAAAGCAACTGTAGCATTTATTACACACACAGCAAAGGCCTTTGTGTTTTTCTTTCTCTTTCAATCTCTCCTATTGCATCTCTTGCAACAGTTTAAAAAATAAAAACAAAAATTGGAGGCCTGTGACCGTTTTATTTTCAGAATCCCAAGTGTAGGGGAGTGTGAACAGGAAGCGCTCCTTCAGTGGGGTGACTCAGAGAGCTGTAACTGCATTGTCACACAATATCTCCTGTGAGCTGCAGGGCTGTGATGCCTTGGGAAGGACAGGGCTGGCTCCTGGAATCCTGTCCGGCCGGCAGCTGTGTCAGCCATATACATATACAGGGCAGCTGCACAGCCAGCTGTCGTTTAGTGTGAATCATACGGCAGGGGATGCTGTAAATAGACCAATGTGGGGTAATCTAATACCTGGCAGCCTTTTGATTTTACTGCAGGCCCTTTCCCTCTTTCAGATAATTAAGGGGAATAATTAGTGAATAGAGAGAGGCAGAGTGCAAACAGTTGTTACATGGAGTGTCTCGATGCCTCTTTTTTGTGTGCAAAACACCTTTAGCAAGGTTTTGAAGAGGTTCTAATCCTGCTTTTATTAAACTTGCCTCAACTTAATTTGGTTCTTTCACCCTTTTAATTTTGAGTGTAAAGTATTCTGAATTGTAGCAGTGTAAAGCTTATGCTGACACCATGCAACAAGAAGACCAGATGGTGGTGCAGTCGTTATTTGTGCTCTTTACAAGAGTAAGCAGTTCACTGCAAACCCATGAAAAGCGTAAAGATGACAACTAAAACCTGAGGACAGGGTCTGGAATATGAGACTCTTGGTGTCAGCTACAGACAACTGCACAGGAGACACCAAGTCTAGAGAAGTCCTCTACATCCACTCCATAAGCCACAAAATATTCCCTTCAGCAGCCTGCAGTGCAGATCAGAAATGCACTGTGACAGGGCTTCTCCCAGGCAAGCAGGAGAGATGGAAGGCACTGCTGGGGTCTCGAGTCCCTGCACCAGCCATGGTTTTGTTAGGTTAAAGTATGAAGGGAAAACTGAGCTGGGCTGGACTTCTGCTGTGAACCCTGGAGAAGTCCACCCCAGTGATAGATCTTGGGTTTGCAGCCGTCTAAGCAGAGGCAGGAGTGTTAGAGCTAGCGAGTAAGTACCTTTGGAGGGGGGGGTAAAGGGAAGGAGGAGAAACATTTCCACACAATTTGACTGCTGTTTTATGGCCTTACAGCTGGTCAAATGTAAGGACTGGTGTTCTGGTACTTAGTGTTTAATGTCGACTAGTCATTTAGTATTTGTGGGTGGTCTTTCAGGATGTGCAGAGCCACCATTTGGGGTATGCAGACTGGTACAAAGATGATGGGGATGTTTGGCTTGTTGCTTGTGAAGTAACAGGTTGACGATCTTCTCTCTTCTCCCTGCACTGGCTTCTTGGTAGGTTAGGGTTTTTCTAGAATACTGGATCCCATTTGGAACAGTTTGTGATGAATAAGTGAGAATTTAACAGCTGGCTCTGTAAGGTGAGAACAGTTCTCAGCCTTTGGGGCTTTTGAAAGTTGTACTTATCATGACCATAATGTGAGGGAGGGTGGGAGGAAGAAGAGAAGGAAGCTGCCATAATGTACCCGCTGCTGCCTTTTTCCCCTTCTGCTCACCTAGTGCAGTGAACATGGATGCCAGTTCTTTTCAAATGGATCTTCTGCAAATACTCTGCTGGTAGATTTGGCTGTGACATGAAAAGATGAACTTGGTGGAGTAAATTTTCCCTCTCAAGTTCTGTGTTCATGCTTGATTTGAGAATGTCTTCTAAAGCCTTTTCCTTACATTTCTGCAGGTGCTGGAAGATAATGACTATGGTCGTGCAGTGGACTGGTGGGGTTTGGGAGTTGTGATGTATGAAATGATGTGTGGCCGGCTCCCTTTCTACAATCAGGACCACGAAAAGCTCTTTGAACTCATCCTTATGGAGGAGATTAGATTTCCACGCACTTTGTCACCTGAAGCAAAATCTCTCTTGTCGGGTTTGCTGAAGAAAGATCCTAAGCAGAGGTGAGACTGTCGCAACTTTTAAGCATTCATGGCCTCAGAAATACGAAAAAAAGGGCAAAAAAATTCTTTTAAAGGCTTCACAAAGAAGTTAATGATTGTGCTTTGCAGAGGCATGTCTGTGAAAGGGAACTGTTCAAGGCAGGTGACATAGAAGTGGCTGGTTTTGTACCACCGTATGAAATGCCCATATCAGCATCATTGAAAAACAGCTGCAAATGGTACTGCACAAAGGGCTGTTGCATGCACACATGGGCCAGATTTGGTTTCTTTAAAGTTGAAGAAGGTATTTCTACAAAAATTGTAGTTTTGTTTCTAATCCATTCAAACTGATCATCTACCAAAGTGCAGCAAGTGGACCTACTTCTGGTTTAACTTCGTCATGAGCAGACAACAAGCAACATGGAGCAGCTTTGATGATCAGAAGGGTGAACTTCAAAATGTGGTGGCTGCTATTAACTCAAACTATAGCCTGGGACTAAGCAAATTAACCCTGCCTCTGGTTATAATGAATCCAGTGGCTCTTGTAGATCATAAGCTGCTCTCCACTGAATGTTTTCACCTTCTGTCCTAATTGAGGCTGCTGTCCATTTTCTGAGGTTTTGTTTAAATCTGTGCTACCAGTGATCTAGCATACTGCTTTGGACAGTAGGTGGTGGTATCTGAACCATGTTTGTGATGGAGTTTGTACCATGCTTAATCTACTTATCCTTTTTCCCCCATTCTTTTTTTGTTTGTTGTGGAGCAGATTTCCTGCTATGCTGTATTATTTACAAAGTAACCTTTGTTTTAAAAACATGAAAAAAACCAACAAATCAACAACTGAAAAATCCAAGCCCTTAATGGCTAAATAAAACAAGATCCAAAAAGGATGTTGACCTTCACACAAAGATAAACATCAGTTTTAAAACCTGCCATCCTGTCAGTCCAGACTTTTTTAAAACAAATAATGTTGTGACACTGCCCATGATCTCCTGTCCTGAAACTTCCACTGTAGATGGGCCCCATATAGGAAATCTTTCATGTGAGGTGCAAGCAGAGTATTCCAGTTTGCTTTATGATGTTTGTTTAGTCTGTATGTATGTGTGCGTGCACATAGCAGGAAAATGTTTTTTGCCAGTATATGTATACTTGTAGCAGGGATTTGTCATTATTGTAGGTTATTTCCATCACTGTTTTTGATGGAAAACCCTGTGGAGATGTCTTGTAATGCAAATCCACAATTTGTACTACCGGAAGGCTCAACTTGGTGATGATATGGGGAACAAGGAACAGCCGTAGTCAGGAACATGGCCAGCCTTGTACTACATGGCAACAGCTGCACACCCCACCTGAATGCAGCGCCTGCAAGGGGATCTCCAGGAGAAGGTGGTGTAATTGATTAGCAGCCCCCCAGGCACTATGCTCTGCGAGCAAATGTGGCTGCAGCCCCTGCCAAGAGGATTCCAGTCCAGGAAAGCACTGGGTTAAGTACAATTGTGACCCCTTCTGTAGCTTACTCAGGTGGGACCTTTCAATCACTGGAAACACAAGCAGCACCTGCTGTAATTTGTTCTTAAAGGAGCATCTCTGATGACCAAAAATGCAATTTGTTTACAAAGAATGCCCATTTGTTTCTAGTTACAAGGTTTTCCCAATGCCAATAATTACTCCACAATGTGCTCACTTTATATAGCCACTTCTTCACGTGTATCTTCTGCAGGCTTGGAACCTGCAATGCTCTGATCTTTTGAACAGATGATTTTTCATGCTGCTGATAGAAATAACTATAGACTATAGACAAGTCTGCACACATGCCTGGAGCTTGCTAATTACACTGATGCTTCCCAAACTTTTTGGATCATGGACCATTCTTAAATACTGTTTTTTCACCAAGCACTCTTCACCCAACTTTTTAACAGAAGTTACAGTTGTGCAAATCCCCTACACTTCATGGTGTTGCAGTCAGTACAGAGAACTGAGCTGGGAGCCCAAGGGGTAGAAGTCCTGAGACCTGGCCTTGTACTTTCGTGTGATCTGTGTGCTGGGGTGGTGTCCTGGGTTCAGCTGTAACAGTTGTTTTTCTCCTTCTTAGTAGATGGTGCAGTGCTATGGTTTTGACTTTAGCCTGAGAACAATATTGATAACACACTGTTGTTTTTAGTTGTTGCAATGTAATGCTTACTCTGATCAAGGACTTTTCAGTCTCATGCTCTGCCAGTGAGGAGGGGCACAAGAAGCCGGGAGGAAGCAGAGAACAAACACCTGACCCAAACTATCCAAATGGGTATTCCATACCAGAACATGTCATGCCCAGTACATATTCTGGGGCCAGAAGGCCCAGATCTGGCCAGAAGGCCAGAAGGCTCAAGTCGGACTGGGTGTCAGTCGCAGGTTTTGAGCAATTACGCTGTGCGTCACTTGTGTTTGCTTTCTTTCCTTTTTCTGTTTTAGTTTTATATTCTCTCCCCTTGTTATTTCCCTTGTCATTATTCTTATTGGTGGTGGTAGTAGTAGTAGTTTTGTATTATACCTTAGTTAGTGGACTATTCTTATCTCAACCCTTGATTCTCCTCCCCATCCCTCCTGGTGTGGGGGAAGAGGGAAGGGAAGAAGGTGGGGAGTTAGTGAGCAGCTGCATGGTTCTGAGTTACCGGCTGGGCTTAAACTGCAACAGGTGGGTGCCTGGCATACTTGGTAGTTGACTTATAGGGAGTTAATGGAGCCATACTGAAAAAAACCCCAGCTAGATAGCTACAAAAATCCATTGAGTAGAAAGTTAAATAACATGCAATAGTCTGGTTGACATTAGCCCCTGATGATGCTTTGGAGAGTCACTGTGTAATTCAACAGAAATGCTCTCTTCCACAAAGCCCAGTGGTGGACAGAAGTTGGTGCCATTGTAACATTGTCTGTGGCAGAATTGACAGCATTTAGTAATTGCTGATGAACTTCAGAGTGGGACAGAGGAAACAGCAAAAACAAAGAAAAAAAATAAAATGGGAGATGTCATTTCCTGTAATTAATAAGCTATTTTAATTGAACTGGTTATATAGAAGCAGTCTTAGCACCTACCTTCAGTAATGCCAGTTCAGTCTCAGACTCACAGACATATGGGGAAAATGTGAAGAACAGTGAATTGCATTCTGCTTTTAATCATGGTGTTTCCTAAATTGGGTCATATAAAATCCATTTTGTAAGAGAAAAGGAATTTTGAAGTTTCTTTTGGGATTGATAGAAGTTTATTAATCTTGTAATGTGAGCCCTAATTTCCTTAAGAAGGAAAAAAAAATTATTCTGTAAATATTTCCTGTTCACGTGACCTAAAATTCTCCTTTGTTGCTTTGTGCCATGTATCAAATGGAATGAGGCAGTCAACATTTTTTCACACAAAAAACAGCATATCTTTTAACTTTTCATATTCTTTTGGCTGCAGATGTTCAGGAGTATCAGGGTCAATCAAGCTTTTACCTGTATGAAAACCAAACCAAACTCGTTTTTAAGTTGTGAAAGGAGGTGATTTGTAGTTACAGTGTATGCCTGCTTGTGGTGCTCTGCTATGGGGAGGCTTGAGCAAACCTCTCGGGTAAGAACAGTGCACATGTGAATTTGTAAACAACAGAAATATGTCACCTAAAAGTGTGGCAGTCTCTTCAGATTTGGTCTACAGTCAGTGTCTGTATTGTGGCTCCTAATATGGTGAAGAACAGCCTTATCAATGGGATTATTTGGCAGGGCAGAGAGAAAGTGATGCTGCCCACTCTCCTCCACTGGGGCCTGGCTGTCCTTGCTGTAGAAGCTTTTTAACTGTAAAACTGTGAGCTTGTGGGTTTCTTCTTAAAGAGCTGGGAATGGACTTGTGTGCTGAGCACTGTTTACTTTTACATGGAGAAGCAGAGAAACAGTATTTTTCTTGTGATCCACTAACTGCAGTCTTCTGGCCTCTGACAGCAATACTTCCACTGCTGAATGTGTGTTTATATGCTGTATTTATATTTCAATATATATATAAAAATACAGTACATGAATTTTTAAAGATATTTGCACATGATCTCTCTGTGGATTCATAGCTGATTGCCCTTAGTTTGTGGAGTCATTTATACTGGGTTTGGTTCTGTCTATAGACTTAAATGCACAGAATTTAACCTGATGGTTCAAAAATCTTTTCAAGAACTCTTATTCCTGATGTCTTTTTTTATAGTGTGTCCTTAGGAAGTCAGAATTGCTGCTTGTTCAGCTCTCAGTGGTGCTTAACTGCGATTTTTGCATTAGGTGCTGATTTAATTTTGTTCTCTTTGAGAGAATCCTTTCCTAAGTCCGAAAGGAAAGAGTGTATGTTGGAATAACCAAAATATGAGGTTTCTGTCATTTCCCCGCTCATTTTGAAGGGATTTGTTTAATACTATAGATTTTTTTAAAGGTAAGAAAAACATCTGGAGTTTTTCTTGGCATTTCCCTGAGTATGTGTTTGCCTTTTATGGAACAAGGGCTCACATTAGCTAACATACTCTCCAAAACTCTCATATGTGGCTGCAGCCAGCCGGCCTTCCTGGATGCTTCTGCATTCAGGTTCTTTTTAGCTTGTAGTCACTCCTGAATTTCTGTGCAGAAGGGCAATGTGTTGGTATCTGTGGATAAAGAGGATCAGCTCCTTCCTCCTCTTCACTGGCCATCATTATCTGCACTGAGGAAGCAACAGGGAGCCTGGTAGAGATTTGGCAAAGCCTCTAGGTCTGTGTGGAACCACCCGAGAGATGATTACTCAGAGTTTGTCTCTGTTCCCAGGCTGCCCTGGAGTTTGTTTCTGTTCCAGGCTGCTCTGCAGCTGTATAATGTGCTGCCAGGCAGATGGGAGAGCCATCATTTGACTTGGTTTGGCCTGTGGGGCTCTAGAGTCAACTTAGGTTTGGTCTTAGAGCTTACCTGAGGAAGGAGAGCATCACCCAACACTTTGCTACTGTAAGACAGTGGGACGTGTTCCGTCTACTACTGCACATTTCATGAAGGAATGTGAAGAAGCAGACCCCTTAAGTTGCTGTGCCAGCATGGGTTCTGAACTGCCAGGCACCTCTGCTGTTTGGTCTCTCTGGTATAGCTGTGTCCTCTGTCAGCTTGCATTCTCTGAAGATGGTGCTTGGGCACAGCTGAGAGGGTTGAATGCACCAGGATTGATTCCCAGACAGCAGTTTGGACAAGGTGTCACTGAATTTGACTCCCATGTACTAAATGATTGTCCAACATTTTCTCAGTAGGGTTGTGCCTTCAAGCTACATCCCAGAGCACACAATGCAGTCTCAGGCTGTAAAAATACGACTTCAGTGGGCTTTAGCACAGCCATCACATTATCTCTGATATTTTGAATCAAACCCTTCCCGTGTTCCCAAATAATTATGTATTAAGGCAGCAGGGTTACCACATGTGGCCTGGAGAAGAGTCAGGGCCAGCCGTTGTGCAGCAAGGATGAGGTCTGACCAGGCAGCTTGGCTTCATGTTCAAAGAACTGTCCTTGGCCCTCTTTCTGTATTGGTGTAGCTCTTGCCTTGGTCACAGAAAGCCATTGTTCCAAGCTCTTAAAATAGGGATAATATCTCAGTTTGCCAGTGGCACCGAGAAGCAGGGAACAGGCAGATACTAGAGGTCAGCCTGGATGAATATGGTGGCACCTCTTGTACTTAAAATCCTGAGCGTCTGCTTAACCTTGTTACCTGAAGTAAGTCTCCTGCTGATTATTTAGTATGTGTGTTGTTTTGTCAGTGCATGCCTTTGCTTTCAGATGTGGTTCAGTCTTCTAGAGAACATTTTAACCTCCACAGCAAAATTTAAGTATCTGTTAGCTCAAGACTGCAACTAAATTGATTGCATCTATAAGCTGTGTGGACAGTTTTATTTTGGAATGAAAGTGCTTTATCTTGATAAACCTTAAGTCAATAAAACACCCTTTCTGCTTTCGTGAAGCCAGGGAGGAGAAAAGATTTGCATACAACACGATATTATCACTGCAGTTGTCAACTGTTTAATGGAAATTTAAATCAGGTTGCATAAATCAGTTTGTCTTAAAAATCCTTGCCTCTCTTACACTTCAAAATCGTATTCAGTTTTACTGCTGGCATTGCTCTGCTCTAGAAAATTGTGAGAGGTTGTCACTTGTTAATTTAGAGAGAAGAGTGTGTGGCTCAGACCTTTTATTTGCAGGATCTGCTATGCTCCCTAGGACATCATTCCTGAAGGACAGGTCTTTGGAATTGTGATTTTATATTTTTTTCCCCTTGTTTAAGAGAGACCTTTATTCTGTGTGTTAGCATGTTTTCAGATCTTTGAGTGGAACTGTGTTGAAGCCTAAAATAGACTCTCCTGCAGCCCTTGAACACGAATATGAAGCGCAAAGGCTTCCAAATCTATTATATAAACTCAGAATTTCTTTGCCTACTATTCAGTAAAAATTGTATGAGGAAAAATAACTGTACTCAAACATCTAATTACTTATTTTGCCCCAAACAGGTTAGGTGGCGGTCCGGATGATGCCAAGGAGATTATGCAGCACAAATTCTTTGCTGGCATTGTTTGGCAAGATGTATACGAGAAAAAGGTACTTTTACAACTGCTCTCCCACAGTGTATTGTAGCTGTGGATACACTGAATGTTTCACGTCTTCTTGTCCTCTCTTAAGATACACACAAGCCCTCCATGGAAGAGGTTTGCAGTTGTTTTTAGGAAGGCTAAATTGTTTCATGTTTCTTAAAATACTGTAGTTGGGTTGCTTTTGAACCAAAGCTACTTTTCCACAGTGAGAGGTGTATCTCAATGAGATCCTCATTTCTGTGACTGAAGAACTACTTCCAGTCAGAATTGCTTACAAACTTAGGCAGTATATAAGCTTTTAAAATGGCTTTTCCTGTGAATTCTTGTTGTCATTCCTTGCCATCTACTGATGTATCCCTTGTGAGCCCAGGAGTTAATAGCTGGTTTCTAAAAACCTGAAGGAAAATTTCTTAGAAGCAGTAGTGAGAGATGGGCTGTTTGCTCTCCCTTGCATTTTTCCAGTCATCAGTGATAAAATTAGACTGAATAGGCAAGTGCAGAGCAATGATGGCTCTTACATAAATCCAGGGGTAATTTTTTTCCCAACACCCCCACCATGAGCAGGGTCACCTCATGTTAGACCAGGTTGCTCAAAGACCTGTCAAGCCTGGCCTTGAACGCTTCCAGCAATGGAATAGCCACAGCTTCTCTGGGCAACCTGTTCCAATGTCTCAGCACCCTCACAATAAAGAACCTCTTCCCAATATGTGATCTACATCTACCCTCTTTCAGTTTAAAGCCATTCCTCCTTGTCCTATCCCTACATGCTTTGTAGAAAGCCCTTCTCCAGCTGTCTTCTTGGCCCCCTTAGGTATGCAAAGGCTGTTACAAAGTCTCCCCAAAGCCCTCTCTTCTTCAGGCTGTCTCTCTCAGCCTGTCTCCGTAGGAGAGGTGCTCCAGCCCTCTAATTATCTTCATGACCCTCTTCTGGACTCACTCCAACTATTATCTTCTCAAATTTGATTCTCATCAGTCATATTTCCCATAACATTTACGTGAAATGCAGCAAACTATTTTTTTAATGTGGGCCTGGTGATTAAAGGCTCCCATCTACTGGTGCCACATGATCTCACTCAATCCCAGCCTTTCCTGATTTCATGCCTTTCTCCTGCAGCCTCTCGTGATACCAGATCTCATTTGATCTCTAAATACAATTTAGTTCTCCCTCCAGTTGGTTAAAGCAGGTAAAACACTTAGCAGAAACAGGTTTTTAATTATTTGGATTACTAATACAGTGATCTATTAGCAATGTTTGAATTCTTAAGAAAATAGAGTGTAACACCGCTGGTTCCTGTACGGTAGCAGGAGAACTGTCCAGCGCCTGTATGCAATTACAAAGAGTGCTCTGTTTCTTTCTCTGCTTTCACTTCCTCACAGGTTTGTGTGACTAAAAGGAACTGAAAAATCATAAAATAAGTTCCTGTGCCTTGAAAGTGTAGATGGAGTTTAGACCTCTGTCCTTTCAAAGCACCCCTTGAGAGACAGCTGTGTGCAGTAATAAGGGTGGGAGGGATTGGCAAGGACTTTATTCAGTGTAATCTAAAACGTAAATCCAAATTACTTTTCTGAACAGGAAGGTATCTGCATTTTCACCCAGCTGAGTACTTGAGGATTTGCTGCTTTTTTGCAGTTTTAGGTAAAAAGTTGATAATGGCTCAGATGTCTTAAGTGAAGTTATTTACCCTTTGATGGTAGCGCTGGTTACCTGAATGAAGGAGAAATCACACAGGCTGGAAGCCTATTTAGTAATAGAACTGAGAAAGCCTTCATACGTTGTCCTGCAAAAGCACTGACCCAAGTCGTTGCTGAAACTACCAGGAAACTCCAAATGTTACATATTTTTGGGGAAAGCAGTATGCTGAGACATATTCTGACCTTGGCATATCCAGGGAGGCCGCATTCTGGGTTTGTTTCTATCCCATTAGCATGTACATCTGGAATAGGTATGCTGTGCAAATGAAGAGATTCTAAAAAGCCTGTGAGTAATAGCTACCTATGTTCTGGGTGGTCCAAGGAGGATCTTACAGCATTTACCTGAAATGCAGTCTCGTGGATAAAGGCTGAATTTTGTCAGCTGCCTGGAGGTGTTTGTGTGCTAAGCTTGGTTACCCACTGTCTCCAGATAATGGTGAATACATTTATGAATGTAGGCTTGGGGTAATGAGGAGAATGCTCACTTTGTAATTAAGCTTTTTAGAATCATAACTTTGCTTTGAATTATAAGGAGTTTTGAATAACTGGGGTTGTCCCAAGAATTTAAAATACTCATTAGACTCTCCTGGAAGAGGGTTATTTGTCTCTGGTGCAAAGAAAGGTGCATTTTAATTTACAGTATTTTGCCCACCCACAAGCAAAACTTACACAATGAAATTTTAATCACATGTCTCTTTTTCTGGCCTTTTTTGTCTCTTAAACCAACATAAGTCTGCGGGTATCATGCTGGTCTGCAGCAGTGGGAGGCTACAGGTGGCACCTCTCTGCTAGCTGAACTGCAGAGCTATTGCAGTGACAGCTTTTCAGTAAAGCAACATCTTTGCTTGGTAGAGCCAGCGTTAGAGCTTTCTGCGGCTTCCCCTCTGTTTCTAGCTTAATGTTCTGAATTTGACAGCTAGGGTTAAAAAAAGTTGTCTTGTGGGTGCATCATAATCTGTCTCAAAGTGCTTTTAACAGATACTGAAATAAAAAGGAAAATTATACAGGCAGTGCTAGCCCATTACACGTGTTCTGACTTAGGATTGCTGCTCCGAGTCATTCTTATGTGTGTAGTTCAGGTGTGTGCTGCAGTGCCCAAGTCTAAATTACTCTGTGCTGTGCACAGCAAGCCAGAGTAAGTGGGAGCTTTGTGAGTGCCAGAACCACCATTAGCTTAAAAGGACAGACAGAACTTCACACACACATGCATGCACAACTAGTCAAAGGCAAACCGGGGTTGGCTTCAAGGAGTAGGCAGAAAACAGTTGTAAGGGGAAAGAGAAGACAGTTGAAATGTGAAATAAGGAATACTCATCTTAACAAGGTTTTTACATATAATATGTTTGTGTGACTTGATTGAGGACAATGTTATTACCATTATAATATAAAGCATTCCCTCTCCAATAGCTTCAGGAGGAATGTAAGGCTTAGAGTAACAAGTGATTTTGGAATATCCTCTTTCCTTTTCCATTTTAAAATAAGTGCATTAAGAAAACTTCTGAATACTTATGGCTTTTTGACAGGAATATTTGCCAGACTCCTTTAAGCCATTCTTGGGCACAGGGGACCATTAGTAATTGGAAAAAAAAAAAGACAACTATATACTATAATTGTGTTTTCTTAATGGTAAACAGAATTACCATCATTTTTAAAGATTGATTTGAAACAGCAAATGTTGTTTCATAGTTGGAAATACTATTGTATGTGTAGATTACATTTCTTAAAGTTTTTACATGGAAAATGAAGGAGTTTCATTGCATTGTTGTGTGTAAGACAGGACAACACTCTGTTGGGTGCTCTCGAAACCAATCAGAAAGATGATTCTTGTGACAGGGAAGCTAGTGCTTTTCTTATTTACCAACTTGCCAAGCAAACGATTCTGCAGATCTAAGCAGGAGGAAGGGTTAGGATGGGAAAGAAGTGTTTTGTACATTCAAGTTTTGTTGGTGTTTTCCAGGTAGTGATTTCTGTCAGGGCCGTTACTGTTTCTGTAGGAGCAGAAGTGCAAGTCTGGGGGTCACTGCTTACTTCCAGCTGGGGCAATTTACCATTTACCTTGATAAACCTTTCCCTGCAGTTCCAGATTGGAAGCCATATACTTCCTTAATCATGCTTCTAAATTGTTGCCTGGCATGGCTCTGTGATATTAAAAGATGGCCATGCTTAACCCCAGCGGTGGGCGAACTTAAGCCCAGTGCTGAGCTATTTACATATCCTCTGTGGGAGGGCAAAGAACAGTGTTTACATTCTGTTTCTAGCACACTGTGCAGCGAGGAGGTGAGTGAGGTCTGAATCCCTGCTCTGTTGCCCTCCAAAATTGTATGTGTTCCAACTCTGCGCAGCTGTATGCAGCCAGCTCTGCCACCCGCTTTCCAGGCACACTCCTCCTCCAGCCCCAGTCAAGCAGCTCCACTCCATCTGGAGTTCCTCGTGCCAGAGCTTGCCTAGGTACACATGGATGATCTCTAGTCTGTCTGCCCAAGCGAGCGTCAAGAATAAAACCAAACAGTGCGGCCTGTGGTGTAACTGGAGGAGGATGTTCGTTGCTAAGTGTGCTTGGTTTTTTGTAAACACTCCAGGTATCAGACTGCTTTTGGGGACCAGGAGTATAAAAGCTTAATGTCGCTCTTGCCTTGTCCTCAGTTCCCCTGGGTTGGTCAGTCATACAGCACAGTTGCAGTCAGAGCTGCATGGGCTCAGTAGTGCTGTAGCTGAGATTTTTTCTGTGACTGTTACAACCTTTGTGGTGACATGCAAGTCCAGCTGATCAGTTTGGTATCGCTGAACATCTTTATTACTCTTTTCATCCTTCTTGAGCATAATTCTGACTAGATGCAGTTGATGATAATTTCTATGTAATTAGGTGGGGAACCAGTATATAATCCTAAACATTTGTAAGGATGTTATTTATTAGGATGAAGTAACATTAGGGTTCTAGGCTTTTCTTCATGCAACTAAATACTGGAGTCAAAACGCCTCAAATGCCCCATAAGTAGGAAGTGCACACCTTTTTTTTTTTTTTTTAGTGTGTATGGGTCCTTCTTTAGGAGATGCTGTTTTTTAAACTTATTTTGGGAACATAGGAAAAGGCACTGTAGCTTGTAATTCTCTTGTCAAATTCTACCTGTCTCAAACTACTGCAAGAACCTGTAAATGGATGGTATTTTTTTAATTCTTTTCACAGCTTGTACCTCCATTTAAGCCACAAGTTACATCTGAAACAGATACAAGATACTTTGATGAAGAATTTACAGCACAGATGATAACAATCACTCCTCCTGACCAAGGTAAAGTTTTCCCAAATGTTTCCCAGTGTATTCTGCAGACCACCAGAAATCATATGCTGTAATGTCACCTTCAGGTTACTCTTCAGACCATGGGAAAAAGCATTAGTTTAAACTTGCTGGTTTTCCATATGTGTATCTGACCAAGAAGTTGGTAAATTGATGTGAAACTTTCCACATGTCTTTTCAGTTGGAAAGTGAAAAACCTCTTTTAGAAGACAGTGACATTATTTGTACTGCTGTCTTTTCCAAATCTGCACATTCCCATTGGAAAACAAGCCTTTTCATGAGTTTTGCACGTGTACATCTGCACACGCACTGTGTCTATGCAAGCAGTCGATTGGATATGGACCAATGTGCATATTGAATCAAAGGACACTTCATTTTCATGGTAACCGAGCTTGTTTCATGTCTGAAATAGCAATTACTGGAAATTCAGATCACTGAGTATGGATTTAAGTAATGCAGCTCCTAGCAGGTCTGAATGCTCATCCGAATAACTGTTTATGTACAACAATCAGGATCTTCTCTGATGCCCCTATTCAATGGGATGAGATTTAAGACTTCCTGTTTCTTTGTCCTTTCAAGTTATGAAAGAAAAAGTGAAATTTTCAGAAATACCTTTACCATGCATTAGCTTAGTCTTTGTTTCCTTAAAGTAGAGAGAAGGTAGCAAATGTTGTCTCCTCTTCATTTTTCAGATGACAGCATGGATTGTGTAGATAACGAGAGAAGACCTCATTTTCCTCAGTTCTCCTATTCAGCCAGTGGAACCGCTTAATGTTTTGCAATGTTTTCCCATTCAGAAACAAAACAGACTGCATTTTGGGGACCGTACTTCAATGGACACTAGAGAACTTTCTATATTATCTGAATTACAAACTGTGTTTGTATTACGATTTAGATGAATTTGTAGGAAGCTTCACAGATTCTGTATTTAAAACAATTCTTTGATGCATTTTTTGAGAAGGAAAACAAATCCATTCTTAAAGTATTACGTCAAGGCTTTTATGCTGAATGACTATAGGTTTTTAAGAATATACACCAAAACTGTTTACTTTAGAAATAATTAAGGTATTCAACATATCAACAACTCTGACCAGAAAATCCCCTTACTTTATTTATTTCATACAGTTCATTATCTAAATATAGAATCTGCACTCTGAACAATTAGATTTATATAGGAAGATATAAGACTTTAGTAGCTAGTGCAATAATATAAGCAACAAAGTGAACAAACTCTGGAGGGTTAAGGTTCAAACTCATTTTGGACAGCAGTGAAAATGTCATCCAACTCCAGAAAACCAACTTTAGGAACAGCATTAATGGCCTCAGTGAGGTAAATCAAAAAGCAAAAGTTATTTTTGTTATAACATCTGCTACAAGACATTACATATCAAACTGAATCCAGTGGAATTGCCACATAGTACAGCTGAGTATTCCATTCTAGACAGTGCATTTATTCCATTTGCATAGTATTTAGGAATACTTTGTAGGATTGGCTTCTCAGATCCTAGAAAACACTTGATTAACCAATATAATATGAAATGCAACAATGCAAAATCACCCACTTTCACAACTGTATAAAAATGCCACCCAGGGCTCAATGAGAAATCATCTTAACAAGTGAGTCAGTCAGGCAAAAGGACATTTTGGCACTGAAGTAATGACTTGTTGCCGCATTTTTTTTTTAATTTTTTTTTTATGAAAAGATATATGAATATATATAAACACTTAATGATTTTTTTGCATCATGCCAGATCATTTCTTCTTTCTTGAGTGTGCATTAAAGGTATCAGCTGACAGTTCATGATGCCTTCTCACTCTTGAAGATTCACTTTAACAGTGTTTCCCATGTATAAGAAAAAAACTAGGTTGAAACTTCATATGTGTTTGAATAATAATGGTGTTCAAAAGTGACTTTTTTTTGTTTTGTTTTTAATTTTTAATCTTAGTGGAAAATTCCCCACACCCTATTTTTGTTGTATCATGTTTCTTTGTAATTTTCATAAAAGCAGTCTTACTCTGCCTCTGCTGTGAATGAATTTATTCCATTGTAGGTTGCGTTCTCTTAACTTGCCTTTTCTTTTTCATTCTCTTGCGTGTATAAAAATGATGACATGTACTGCAGTTAACTAGCATTTATTTTTTTTTACCTGAAAGGGAGTATGTTATGAAACCCCGCACTTCCCCTTTCCATCAAGAAACTGCTGTGGTTGCACAGAGACCCAATCACCTTGACTCTTTTTTTTTTAGTAACATTCAACTCTAGTATTTTTACTCATTATATGAAAGTTTCCCTCAAAATACTTAAATAAAAATCGCTCTAACAAGTTAGGTTCATATTTCTTGTGGTAGGAGCCTTCTGAATCTGTAGAAATGCAAGAACTGCTCCAGTTTCTTGAGTTTGATGTGCCTGTCACTGAGGGATTTTTTTTGAGGGATTTAGGCTTTCTGCCCCTCCTCAGTTGTTTCATCTCTGTGCTGATCATTATGCAAAGATAATTTTGGAAAATGTTTGTTAAAAGAAATACAGCCTGTACCAGAAGTAGTTTTGTCTTGAGGTGAATGAGGACAGGCCTCATTTTGCTGCTCCCTGATGCCAGTGAGATTGTGTTACTGAGGCCCTAATCTTCAAAGGTATTTCTATTTCAGTCATTTGGGCCAGTGTACAATATATAATACTGTGCTTCCTTTCTAGGGACTAGTATGAATTGATTCTAGGAGGTAGTTATACAAGGCTGGAATATCCTTTTTCGAACAAGAATACAGAGAAGGATAAAAAAGCATCCAAGAACAACTGCAGTGTGCTTCAAACTAAGCACAGATGTTGTTGCAACACTAGTAAGCCATTAAACATCCAAAACATATTTTTTGGTTCAGGGAATATGCTGTAATTCCCAGTACAATTTACTGCACATTTATGCAAGGAGGGAAGGTGAAAGAAGGGATCTGTGTCTCTGTATGATGCTGGACAGCCTATCCCATTCTGCAGGTCTGACCTAACTGCACTCCTTCATTTGCTTCCAAGCCTTCATCTGACTTTCCAGCCAGCCCAGGGATGAAGTCCAAAGAGCTCTTCTTCAGATCTACATGCCCTGACAAGTTCTGAACTAAGACACTTCATGCATCCAAATATAGGCAACATGAGTGAGCAAAGGTTACCATTAATCTGCTCCAGGAAAATCTGGTCTTTCAAATGCGGGGACATAGATCGGGTTGTTCTGTTCAGATTGATGATGTCTCAGAACAGCGTTTTTCTGCCAGTTGTTGCTAATGGATTCTTGTTTTAATTCCCACATATAAAATTGAACTTCATAAAAAAAAAAATAAATGCAGCAGTCAAGTCTGGGAATCAGTATTGTTAGCAAGAGAGCTGTAAGGGCACACCTGAATGCAGGGTCTTCAGGTCTTCTGGCTATTTTCCCCCATTTTACCTGTAACTGTTCAAAAGGCTCTGCCTATTGTCTATAATTGAATGATTACTGGTGTTATAGCTACTACCTGCAGGCATAAAACTTGTTCTTCAAATTTAGATTTGGCACAGAAATATTAACCCAAAAGTTAGTGACCCGAGTGTTGATCACTTCAGATTGACTTTGTACCATATATGCAGAGGCTGCTTAAATCTTTCTGCTTCTTCAGCTCTTTTATTTGAAAACCCAAAACCTTTTTAACTGTCTGTAGAGCTAAAACCTCCTCAGTCTTTCTTTTGGCACTGAAAAATGTCACCTTGCTCTAGCATTTGAACATTGCAGCAAAGATGGTGTGGCCCAAGTGTAGAACAGTGGTAGTACACGTATGGTGCAGCCCAGGAACTTGTTTGTAAACTTGGACTGAGAGAAGAATAGGAAAAAAAAAAAGCCACCATTGGAAGAGCAAATAAATACAAAGAGTTCTTTGTGTGCCTCTGACTTCAGTCGGAAGATGAGGTCAGCTCAACATTGGTTGAAACAGGTATATGCTGCTGCTTGTGGTGTATGGGGTTAAGAGACATTGTCAGAAGGCAGGTAATTCTGCAAATTCCATTTTACATTGTCTGTTACTAAAACATCTAGTCCAATCCCATTAGGATATGGCAGGCTGTTCTCCTTACCATGGATTATAGCATTCCTAACTGCACAAATTGTGACCTCTCACCCCCCACGGTAAAATAAACTGTTCTTCATTTTACCCTCTGTGGCATCACCCCTCAGGCAGGTGACCTCCATGTGCTCTCCAGCTGCTATACTGCTCTCATGCAGGCCTTAAAAATCCCGGCTGCTGTTTGTATTCTTTCCCAGTTTTCCTCTGAGAAACAAATGGCAGTAGTTTCTGGAGGTTTGAGGGCAACATCTTCCTGTGATTGTTTGATTTAGATGATCTTTGCTTCAAGTGGGATGAATTTTTGTCTGCTACTTTGATTGCTTATGTGCATTTAAATGCTCAGTATGAGAGCACTGTATTCTTCATATTTCTGCTTGTTTGTGGGTTTTTTAAAATCTTTGTCAGAGAGAATACTCTGCTTTTTAGAACAAATATGCTAAGTCAGATTTTTATTTCCAGGAACAGGATTTAGGATAGTGGTCCCAATGGCAGGTCACAACCGGTATTGGGAATGCAAACTCCAAGGAGATGGAGTTGCAGAAGAGAAGTCCTTTCCAATCCTAACTATTCTATGATTCTGTATGTAAAACACCTGTGGGAGTTGAGTGGGTTTCTGCCTGAGAACTTTGGGAAATGATAATTCAGGAGGAAGGTTTGATTTATTTTGCTGTATCTAAAAGCTTCGGAGGTGAAAGCGCATTCAAAGAAATGGATGAATGTAAAAGGATCTTGTTTCTTTGGTATTGTAAATTTGTGTGTTTGTCTTCCATGTTAGCTCGATTTTTTTTAATAACAGGGAGGTTAATTGCTACTAGAAATGAGAAGAACACACAGTGCCTATAGCAAACAGGAGCTTATTATCCTCGATGCAGCTGAGTGTACAGACGTTTGGTAGCTGTCTAATGGAACATATGTTGCATTCTAATCAGGTGATGACTAGTTGCTCTCTGTCTGAAATAATTTTAAACAAAACCATTTTGTTACACTAGTCCCTGTGTGCTACTTCTTTCCCTTTATTCAATAATTTTAACTTTTATAACTGCTGGCTGCCATCCTGGGTTGTGAGCATGGTGGGTTCATTCTTGAGGACCAGATCAAGGACTTTCTATGTGAAAACACTACATCCCTCTGGTTTTTCAGCAACCTTATTGGCTGGTTCTCAATTTCTCCTTCACTGAAGCACAGCCTCGTGTGTTTGTCTGCCTGTTACTGCTCACTACCTGTGTCTCTAGAGATGGACTTTCTGAACTTCTTCCCAGGTTTAATGTAACTCCCGTCTATGCTGAGATTCCATTTTTATGTTTTTTTCCACATTGTTCCTTCATGTCTTCAGTTATATACCGTTAACTACTTGTATTTTGCATCTTTGTCAGGTTTTTGAGTTTATTTCAAGAAGATGATGACAACACAGGTGGCAGCTGCTGTGTCTCTGAATTCTGGGGGTCTCTCAAGTTCTGTATGTTTTGAAAATAATGCATAATCTTTCACCCTACAGAAGATGTAATTGTTTGATACAAGAACGAAAGTTCTTCACAGAAACAGGAGCCACAATTCCTACCCCAAATGTTGTGATCTTTAGTTATTCATAAACTCTACCATATCTATTTCCTTGCCTGATTGTGTTCTTACAGTACTGATGCTGTTAGCTAGAGAACTGTTGTGTAATACTGAGAAAACTTCTGTTGGAACAAAAAATAGTGATTGTGATCTTCAGCAGTGCCTGGGAAATCATTGAAATCAGATTAAAATTATCATAAAATACATGCTGTAAACATTATATTGTTTGCGAAAAAAGCAAGCTCACCAATACTGGTCTTCCTTCATCTTACTGAAGTAGAGTGATGGGAACATCCTGGACTCCTCTGGGGAAGTCTTGCTGACCATGCTTGGAGCAGGGGTGCTGGGCTGAACAGTCTCCAGAAACCCTTCAAACCTCAACTCATCTCTGAGTCTACTTAATGATTTAGGTCCTGGACTTGAGAGCAGGAGCTTTAGCGAAGGACATTCTTCATGGGGGTTTTCCCAGTCATCTCTGATATATATTTGTACTTCCAGACTGACACAGCCTGTCTACTACTTTCATACAATCTATGTGACTCAACACCAGCCTTGCTTTGAGATGCTTCCAGTAGTACAAATCCTGAGGTTTTTTTTCTCATTTTCTTTTGTCATTGCCCCTGATCATCCCAAGTTTACTGCACTTACTGTTGTATGCAAAGTATGTATCTCTGTTGGATTTGTACCTATTTTATTGCATAGTATTTTTGTAAGGCATTTTCTCCAGGGTATGATGAGTATGTGGTAATATAGTGTACTGTCACTTACTGGACTGGAGGTTGTCAGTGCATTCCTCTAAAGCAGGAACACCTAACCTTGAGACATGGGTCCTCACAGGACCTTAGGTTTCCTCCTGTTGTGATTAGAAAAGAAAACCCTGAGTGATACTTACTCTTTCAGGTGAAGGATGATGTCTACTTTGCATTAGAATTTGCTCTCTAAAAGGAACCTTTGGCTGTTCTGGAAAGGCTGCAGTAACAGCATCACTCACTGTCAGGCACTTTCATCTCTGCTTGGTTTTGGTGGTTGCAGCTTTTGTTTTCCACAGCGTCATGCCCAAAATAGATTCCTTTAATGTTCTTTTCACCTGTCTGACACAAGTCACTCCGAAGTTGTTTCTCATGCAGGCTGGAGCTGCCAGCTCCTTTAAGGTGGCTTGCACCTGGAGCTGCACATCTGTACCCCAAGGATTTGCATATGCTTCCAGTTTGCCAACTGTTGAAAATGCCTGGTTGACTTGGGTGTCCTGACAGAACTGAATCCAGCAGCTCGCCACATGTCAGCCGTGCCTGAGCTGAGAGTCCCAGCATGACTGTGGGCAAGGACTCTGTGCTGTAGAGGCTCCTTACCATGAAACTGGCTTTTTAATTCAGTGAAGTGCAGCTCTGACTTTGGAGAACTGCAACACCTTTTCCAACACACACAGGCCTAGAGATGATACAGCATTTCAGTGACTTTAGCTAATGAACTTTTCTAATATATTTGATAAATTCCTCCAATGGCTTTTTAAGGCTTTTGGATGTGCAAAAAGATCGAAACATAAGCCCTTTACTGACCCTTAATAATGAAAAATGGAGTGATACTATTTTTAAGATGGTTGCAGCATACAGTAATCTTACAATACAATATGTTCAGCTGCAATTGTTCCATATTCCAATGTTATTAGGGGAAGTGAAACAAAACAGGACAAGAATACCTGCCGATTGTCCAGTCATGAGTATAAAATGAAACTGCAAAAACAAAGTGAACAAGGTCACTTGGTGCAACTGCAAAGTTGCAGAGGAAGGGAACTATAAGCAAGCTGAACAAAATGTACTTATTTACACAGGTGAGGTTGTCATAAATCTAATGTGTAACTAAGATAAAGGGATTAAACTTAGTACCCCTTTACTTGATTGTAAAACTTGAAATTGTGTTACCTTTCCAGTTTTACTTTCTGCGCTCATTTGCTCAGCTGTTAAGGAAGCGGAGATCAAAGGTGGCTGCTTGTTATTTAAAATAGATTGATTGTTTCTAATTCTAGTAAGCAGCTCACTGAGTTGTGATGAGGGTGATGCTTCCTGGGCAGCCTAGTGGTTTTCCAGGTAACACTGAAAAACACCTGTGCTATGTTGGAGCAGGGAGAGGTATCCTGACATAGGATATCACCAAGACTGACTAATGAATTTAATGTGTGTGATGCAGTGTTGCCTGGGGTTCTCCTCTACAACTGAGTCACTTCAACATGCTTTTCAGATCACTGCTGGCAACTCCATTTTTATTATCTGTCTCTGGATAACAAAAAAAATGCAGGTGCATGTTACAAGAAAGGAAAAGTCAACAAGGATACTTTTGGAATCTAAAGAAAGCCCTAGATGTAAATACACCTATTCTCCTAACGGGTTCAGCTGAATTTTCACAGCACCAAGATGCGTATGTGCACATGTCTGAGGAGCATACAATACGGGTGTGCAGGCTGGTGGAGGCCCCGGGCACCCGAGGGCTGCTGGAGAGGAAGGCTGTAGCAACACAAAGAAGCTTCCAACTCCCCATCTGGAAAAATCCCCCACAGGAGCACAGGCAATGGCAATGCCATCTGTCTGTCTTCTGCAGAGCAGATCTCTCCTGGGAGCGGAAAAAAAGCTGGCACATGGAGGTGGGCTTTCACTTCCCTGCAGCACGGAGGTTGGATGCAGATTGCTGGGTGTTACCTGTAGAGACCAGGCTGCTCTATTCTATCCCCTCTCCCTTTTTAGTCAGTTTTGCCTGAATTCCAGTTCTCTTTATTTTGCCTTATGACACTCCTTTCCCTGTCTCTTCCCAGCAGCCAAGAAACAATGGATTCCTTCATCTGCTTCTCCTCTGCCTTCTCTCATTCTTTTTTATGCCAACTTGGCCTGTTTCTGGTCTTCTGCAGTCCCTTCTAGAGGGTGTGTTATAAACTGACATAATATCCCTTATAAATAATTATTTTCTCTTGGGTAGTGTCCTGATGCTGGATGCTCCTTGGGAGACTTCAGAGAACCAATATATGTTGAAGCTCCCTTTTAATTAGTGCAGGGAAGCTGCAAGACTCTTTCCTGGCCGTGTCAGACAAATGCAGATATAATGAGCAACAGGAGGTAGGGAAGCTAAAGCCCCTAACAACCTTCCTTCTCCCATTAGCATGCAAAAGTCCTGGCTATAGCCTCCAGTGGTGGTCAGGACTGTGCCTGCTGCTGGCCTGGGTGTGGTGGCTGTCCTAGAAGAAATGAAACACTAAAGACAATTGAATATGTGACTTCAGGGGTGGATGGATTATCTGTACTCAATGAGATGTTAGTTCAGATACTAAAGCTCCTTATGTAGTAAAGCTAGGTGAGTTTCATTTTTTCACCTGATCCAAACCTATAGGATGACTTCACACTGTCAGTATACATTCTCAAGTTTTCTGTATTTTTGCATGAAATGCTGGTCTAACCAAAGGAAAGAGCATGAAATTTAAAGTTATTTCCTATTCCTATTTTTAGTATCGATCTGCTGCAGAAGCACAACTAGAAATCACTAGGGTAAGAAGGAGATAACCACCTAGCACCTTTCATCACACACTTTTATGTCTTTGGCAGAATTTGAGGGGAGCCAGTTGCTTAAAAAAATCTGGTCATTCCTTGCTAGATGTCTGGCATTTATTTCCATTCCAGGGTATCCCTGAATTTGCATGGTTTTACCAGCTGATAAATGTAAGAAACCTAGGGAAAGCAAACCAGACCATTTCTCTGTCCTTTCCCTAACTTATCTTTTCACAATGGATGATTAACCTAGCCAGAGTTCTCTATAAAATTACAGTTAAATCCCTGATAAGACTGAAAATTGCTGATGGAAGACATTCACAAAGTATTTTCAAAACTCTTGGACAACTCTTTAAAATGTGAGGAACTAACACCAACCTTCAGCATCCTCAAGTTCACTGCCTCAGCCTGTACATTCCAAGACCTATTTAATCCACTTTTCTAGTGGTGCAGAACACCTGCAGTCCAACTCAACAAAACTGGCTAAACTCCTGGAACACAAGACTTAATCATATCCTTTCCCATCCTACTCCTGCCGAACCACTGAGGCTTTCTACCCCTGGCACCCATCCCTCATTATCCCCTGGGTACCCACTCATCTGATTTTCAAAGAGGAACTGGGGGGGAAGTCCTGCCAGGCAGCTCTGTGAAAGTTGCCCAAGAAGTTTCAACACCCTCCTCCTGGATGATACAGTCCTATCCTACAGTTACCCTGCTCGGCTCCAGCTAGTCTGCAGATGCAGCTTCCAAATACAATGAAGACAATATAACCTCCATATTGCTCCCTTCCCCTTATTTACGCAGCTAAGTGAAACACAGACATGGACTCCAGAAATTCTTTTGTAATGGCCTTGTGTTGAATACTCAGCCAAAGCAATGGTTATCATTAAATAAGTAATGACAACACCAAAGCATAACATATATACGAATATGCAGGACAAGATCCTCAACTGTGTAGCTCAGTTTGCCCAATGACACTAGCCTGATTTACACCAATCCTTCAGGCTTGGTGTTGGGTGCAGTCAATCAGCTAACTGCTGAAAAACTAACAATGAAGCCACACTATCGTCTAACCAGTGCTATTGCAGCTTGCTAAAACTCTGAATGAAATGTTCTGTAGAGCGCACAGTAGAACAGTACATGAACACTGGAACAGGCTGCCCAGAGACATGGTGGAGTCCATAACCCTCAAGGTATTGAAAATATATATAGATGTGGTGCTCAGGGACATGGTTCAGTGGTGGACTTGGCAGTGCTGGGTTAACAGTTGGACTCAATGATCTTAAAGATCTTTCCCAACCTAAGTAACTCTAGGATAGCAAATCTTTCAATAAACTCATAGCATTATTAAGAATATATCCACAGCTAAGCAAACCAGACTTAACCAGCTGAAATGAAATACTGCTGGAGATGGGTTTAAATATAGACTGGGTCAAAAGCACTTGAAGGGCAGTTCTACTGCTGTGGCAAACTGACTCTCAGTAATATGAAATGCCACAGGGAATGTGTCAGGATAGCTAGCTACAGCAAACACACACACAGCCCAGCCTGCTGAATTTTTTCGGTAATTAATGGTAAAAACTTATGTGCAATCTAGATATTCCAAGCTTTCTGCACAGTAATGAAACTTCAGAGCACATGACATTAGTATCAAAATAATGATCTTAAATTTATGTCACACCTTCCAAGGAGCTCAGTTCATAGCACTTTTGCTTGTGTGGCATCTGACCAGATTGTCAAAACCCATTCTTAGAGGGTGCTGCAGGGTACTATAGCTTAAGTGATTCATGCATGCAGCTGTTGGAACTGCTTGTTGCGTTGTGAAAAAGCTCAGGGTGCCAAGTGCTGATCTAAGAGAACTCAGATCACCATCAGCCGTCTTGGCTCCGAATCATTACTGAACAACAGATGGTAGCATGAGTTAAGCAAACTAAGAAAATATTCTAAGTTATAAGCCTCACAAGAACTGAAATTCTCAAGAAAATAAAGAGAACAAGTACTGAAGTTTGAACTAGTTTTCCTGTCTAAGGGATGTAGGCCACTAGACTTTAAAGGGTTGTCTCATTTCTAGCAGTGTTTCTGAAGCATTCATAGTTATGAAAGCTTTCATTCAATTTGGGCAGAAGAGACTATGTATGAAATTAGTATGACAGGCACCTCAGATACAGCTCAAAGCCACAACGTTTGTATATTAAGCTATACTTGCACTGTAAAACACAACCAAAGACAATACCTGGCACTAAGGAAAAGATGAAAGAATGACAAAACACAGCATTTTACAGTAAATTACAAGCACTAGCAGTGATAAAGGGACAGCATCATGAGTTTCGACCATCTCTTCAGCAGAGCAAGGCCAGCACCAATACAAAGGCAAAACTTTTGGTTTGGTAAGGTGAACAGAACTGCACAACCTCTTGCTGTATATCCATCACCATATGCATCAGCACAGAAGGAACAAAGTCAGTACAAGATGTAAGAAGAAAGGTTACAGCAATGATCTTTAAAATAAATACATGCATATATGAAAGTGCATGGAGTAAACAAAGAGTGGAATACTTGTACCAGTGAAGAGGGAAAGTCCCTCTAACTAATAGCTTCTAGTTCTTGGTCTCACTAAGACAGTGCATTCCAATATAGGATAGGTGAGGAAGAGAAGATATTTTCAGGACTTGGAGATGCTTGTGTTCAACAGTGCTGATACGACTTCATATTAATGAGGCAATTTTCAATAGGATAAGAAAGCTCTTGCATTCAAGTGAAAATCTGACCTTCCTAAATACACAGGCATCTTCAGCCGGCTCTGTTAGTAGCAATACATGCGAGACTACATGCAACTGAGACCAAGTTCTCTCATTTTCAGAGAGGTGAGGACTTCCAGAACAACCTAGACTTAAACCATTCATTCAAATTCAAACCATTAAATCATTCAAACAAGGTATGAAGGAAGTATTTGAGCTGGCTTTAACATTTCTGTGAGGAGAAGATTTGCACATTAACTATGTATTTCAGCCCTACATTTTATTATACCTCAATTCCTTATACTGGTCATCCAAACTGACTACAGTCCAAGTTTCTAAGCTTGTTTTTTTCTGGGTTTAAAAACATTTCAAAATCTAGTTCAGGGCAGTAAATAATCTCACTATTATGGAAAGCGAAATCAGAACAATGAGATTACTCATTTAGTGAGGTATTACTCAGTGACAGAAAGCCAAGCATCAAGCTCCTAAAACGAAACTTGCTGGGACTGAGATATAAAATTAATGCACTTTCATGTAAGCCACTTGTTTGAAAATACTTTTTTCTTTAGGCTGAGGAATCTATATTCTGCAAAGTGCTGCACTCTACAGCTCAGCCCACCAAAACACTTAAGGATATAAGTTTCATCGTATCGGTAGTTCTAGCAGAATAAACAGGATGTAAGAGTGGACATACTCAGACCACATATCCTTTTGCCAGTTCCTCATTTCATGAGGAAATCAGTGCTTAGGAGAACAGAAGATTGCAGCAGGTGTAAGCGTTGAAGAGTTTCAACAGTACTATAAATTCCTAAGTATGTTCAAAAGCACCATGCATGAATATACAGCCTTGCAACCTCAAGAAACATCATAAAATACTTGTGCTTTTGATAAACTCTGAAGGCCACAAACATGCTCCATGTGTGAACTGAAAGTCACCAGACTTTCAACCCAGCATCATCCAGGGATTGGCTATGGGTCTGCTCTGTCCCATTGTTCAGGTCATCAGCAGAGACATCCAATAACATCAAATTCCACTCACAGCCCCTGAGCAATGCTACTGGTAATCAGGGGCTGGCTGAGTTAGCCCTTTGTATCTAACAGTCTAGCAAAGCTTCTACCCACTTTACAATTCACTTGTCCAAATCACACTTCACCAGCAGAGCTTCTACAACAGCACTTTTGGATGCATTTAAAGCTTTGCTAATGTCAAGGTGAATAAGATCCATTTTTCTCATTTCACCCAGTGCTGCTCACGACAGTTAGCTTGGTCAGACATAATTTGCCCTGATAATTTTTTTGTTGACTGTTCTTAATTATGGTCTTGCCCTTCATGTACCTGGATGTAGTGCTTGGACACAGCACTTGTGAGAATTCACACTATGATCTTCCCGCAGACTGAGGTCAGACTGACCAGCCTGTGGTTCCTCAAATTGTCTTCCTCAAAGAATAGCATAACCCTCACCTTCTCTCAGTCACCACGACCATCCTCCAGTTGCTACTGCCATTCAAAGGTGATGGACAGGAGCCTTCTACTGATCTCAGCCTGCTCTCGCAGCACCCTCCAGCACATTTTAAGTCCAGCTTTACAGTCCTGCTGTTGGCAATCACCAGACTCTTTCACATCCTTATGAAAAGCAAGTTGTGCATGATGTGTTAATTCAATACAACAAAATGTGGATGTGGAATGTGGGTGTTTGGTTTTGGGGAGCTTTGGAGGGGTGGGGGGGAAGAAGTTGTTAGAGATATTTTTTTTCTACTTCAAGTGTGATATGTTACACATTTCCTGGCATACAAATACCCATGTCTACAATACTGATACCTTAAGATTCAAAGACAAAATTATGTGATCAATTTGTATTTATACATATGCTTTACATTTTGCTTTTGTCTTTATAGACAGCAAAATGTTCCATTTTCAATTTCAGGCTCTATTTTATGAATGGTACAAAGTATTTTAGACAAAATTCTGGTTTGGAAACATGTGGTTTGGACCCACAGACTTATGAACGAGGGGGACAGTTAAAACACACCCCCACACGCCAGCTGTAAGAGTATCAATCAAGCTGCGAAGTCTAGAAAAAAAAATATATATAGGAATTAGGGTAGCAATCTACACAAAACTAACCTACTGATGCCACCCTGTGGCTATAAAGTGAAAAACCTACTGAAAAAGCAGGATGAATGGCTAAGTTTTATCTTAAGTCTTCTGCACAAGGTGCTGCTGGCAGGTTTTGGAACTTCAGTGCAAGTTTAAGAGTATATGTATGTAGAAAAGATCAAAAAAGCAGTAGCTGGTGGTATTTTGTGTTTTTTGACGTTGCTGTGCAGGTTATCAAGTTGACATCTGCCCCTACTACTTACAACTGTGTGTGTCAGGGAAAGAAGAAACAGAATGTAAGAGAATAGAACTTAAAAAATCCTAAAGTTTAAAGTAACTCCTACAATCGCAAAACGTTTAAGCAATAATAACCTCTTATAGGTTATTATTGCTTAGAGAGAAGCAGTAACATCTGTCACCAGGTTTTAAGAGAAATCACAACCATGAGAGCTAAAAACTTGTAAAAGTGTAAGCGATAACAATTTGATTCCAGCTGAGACTTTTCCTAAAGGAAAAAACCAAAACAACAAAAGCCCAGAATACATAACACTAGCAAACACCATGCAAACTTGTATTACAATTCTAACAGTTCAAAATGTAATCAACTGTAAGAAACATGGTACTTGAATATTTTTCAAAATAAAGTATCTGTACAAGTGATGCACATATGTGAGATAGTCATTAAAATATAGCATCTCATCACTTTCCCTCTACTGCAATTTTGTTAATGTAAAGTAGAAAGTATGATTTAGAATTATTTTCTTCCAATTTTCTATCTACAAGCAGCACTGGCCTTTGAATTACAGAGCTCCTATTTATTTTTTAAAGAAGTGTTAACATTTTCTGAAGCCTTTTGGCTACTGTTTATTGATTAGCCAATTTGCTTCAATACAAACAACACAATGTTCAAAGCTCTTTTATCTTGCCCTGAAAGATTCAGTAATGAAAAACCGTAAAGAGAGTGGAAGAAACACCACAAGGACACTCAACATCATGGTACACATGGTCTTTCTCAGCCTCATCTACTCTCATGAAAAAGCTTTCTGGAAGAAAGATGCCCTCTTGGAAGAGCCTCCCACCAATCCCCTCATTTCACATTTGCAAACCTGCAATACCCAGTGTTATGCTACCAAGTTAGGCTGTACAATCTTTGTGCAACTGTAGCAGTTTTGTTCAGCCCATCTGTAGAGTGCTTCCCTTGGGTGGTTTGAGGCTTTCCTTCCACTGCTTGGACAGTCCCAGATATTTTTACAACAGTCTGGGAATTAAGCTTAGTCTGACAATCAATGGTATCTCTGTAACCATGATTTCTAGTGTTTACTTCCAGATTAGGCTTAAAAGAAATTGTTTTATCCTGACCAGATCAGTGGGCTTCCTTTCAGGCATAAAACTGTGCGCTTTCAGTCTTATTTCACCAGTAATGAATGATAAACAGGCCTCAGAAGCTTCTTAACCATCTGTAAAACCATTACTATAGGATATTTTCACCCCTCAATATGCTGGCTCCTCAGATGACCTCATTCCCTCTGAACACCAGGCAAACTTTGACTTTTGACATGCTGAACTGAATAGGAAGAGAAAAACGTATGATGGTAACAACAAAGCACAGTATAAGAACCAATTTCCTCCTCAATTAATAAACCAGACAAATTCTCTGGCTCTGCTATGCAGTTCTAGGAGTACCCAATGTAAAGCTCTACAACCAGTGGCAAAGACAAGGCCTTGTGAGTAAAAGTTAACTAGACAAAGAGATCTCTTCTCTTTCAATAGTTTCTTTTTCTGCAGGCCATATATAGATTTAAAACAGTCACCAGTCCTACATTCCATTGTTTATCTAAGAACTGCAGGACTAGCACAGGAACTTTCCTCAATAATATTTGAGTCTTTTGGGAGACACAAGCATGTAAGAAGCACCTTCTGAAGCCAGAGAAACAAGTGAGCTGGTAACCAGTAAAATACATTCCTGACAGTATGATGCACCACCCCTATGCAAGAGTTGATTGCTGTTCTGAGCTCCTCCTAGCCTCTAACCTTTCTCTTCCAGCCCCCCTGCACCAGGCATTCTAATGAACAACCATCTTTCAAGGGGCAAGCTAGAGGATAACAAATAAGAACTGTAAGCCATGGAATCCATGTAATTGAGGACAGCTTTCTATGAAATACAGCAGTGACTAAATGAGCCAAACATCTATCAACTACTCTGAAACACAAATCATTTGTAAACATGTCTCATCTCCTTGGAAGCCTAGAAGCAGAAGAATATTTTCAGTCTCTCACCCTCAGGATAAATGAGAAAAAGCAGACACATACTTAAAGGCTTCTATTTGAAAAATATGCTTCACTGAAAAACTTTTTTGTTCATTGCTTAAAGCTTCAAATTAATCAAAGCAAATTTTTAAAATTCTTCTCTAAAATGAACATTTAGATGCAGTAACTCACAGATTCTTCCCATTCATAAAATTCAGCTTTGTGTTTTAAGATGATTACCACAGGAATAATGTTTTTATATGCCCTATGATAGCTGACAGCTGGGAACTGCACCAGAGATCTGTCATCATCCAGACTTAATCTATTAGCTTTGAAAAAATAGACGGTACTATGGAATTACTGCACACTCTAATACTTTAGGTTCACTTGACTTTGACTTTCTGTTTGCCTGCTTTAAAGGTGGGGATAAGATACATTTTACAGCTACTGAAAATCAAGATTTGAGTAAAAACTAGTAAAATCTCCCATTTCAAATGGCTTCTAGCATGCAGAACCAGGAAACAAACCAGATCCATCAGCCAGAGCAGGCTAGCGTACAAATGGCTGACCCAGTAGTGATGCAACCCCTCTCCCCTCAGGAAATCCTGAAGTGCAAAAATGCTTTTAAACTGTTGCTGTATAGTTATACAAAGTATTAAACTGGGGCTAGAAAGAATGTCAACTTACATCTCCATTGTGGCCAATACATTCAAAGCCATCAAATATGCAGCTATGAAGAGGTACCAATATTCAGCAATAGCTATCATTGTACCCTTTGCTAAAGCATTTACCACTCCATCTTGTTACAGCCACAGTATTCTGAAATGTAAAAAATACCCATTGTGCTTCCAAAAGCATGCCAAGTAAAGATGTTGCCACAAGAGAGAAGTCAGTCTCTCAACTTGCATTGCAAGGACCTTCACCATTTCTTCAAGCAGAAGTGGCTACAGTGGGGGGAAAGAGGTAAAAGGAAAGAAGTTACTCCACATAAAACCTACTCACAGTTGAGAAGACTGAGAAGCATACATGAGAGACTTGACTTTGGGAATTCAGGCAAATAATTTTGTAAAAACAGAGTGTTAGCTACACATACATAAGAATTTCTATTCCCCTCTCCCCCCACTCTGTTCTTTTCCTACAGTCTGAAATCAGACATTTAAGACATTATTTTCCTGAGGTAAAGATGTCTGCAGTTGTCTTACACATGGTTGGCTTGCAAGATGAAGAGTCCAGTGCTTTTATTTTTAAAAACATAAGAAAAACAATAAAAAAATTATTTTGAGGGGCTTTCCAGTAGTACTTAATGGTAGTTACTCCTACAGCACAAGCAATACTAAGCACACTGGTCTCTGCAGTGATACAAATGGAAAATAAGGAATGATCTGTTTTATGCAGATGTACACTGAGTGCTGACCATCTTTCAGACCAGTCCATGAGCTACTTCTGAGTGGGTTTTCAAGGAACAGTGAAGTTTACAATGTAGATAATGAACTTATCAAACAAACTACTTTCCAAGAAAGTCCTTGCATAAGACGTATGGTAAAATTAGTCTTTAACATCCAATTACTGAGAAAAGATTTTTTTTTGCTCCAAGCCTGGTGTACCATTTCTATTAGTTACCATGGAAAGAACAAACAAAAGCATCCAAACTTGCACCAATCCTAAGTTGTTTGTGACAGTTAAAAGAATTTTAACCAGAAACCAGCAAATTTCCTATTCAAAAAGACTGGCTGATTTTTCAAGTTAGCTCACAAAGAGGTGTTGTGTGTCCAGAACAGATTTACACCCACCTGCAAGCACACAAAGAGCAACTGATTTCTATTCTGATCCCACAACAGTGTGTCCTAACATGAGCAATAAATGGAGAGACACTGGACAAATATTCTGAATTTTGTATCACATGAAGTCTACCACCAGGCCCGAGCACAGATAGACCCCTTCCAGACAACCACATCAAATCAGGAAAAAGGAGAAAGTTGACTCAAAATAATTCAAAAAGCCTCAAAATATAAAACTTTATTTAGCTACAATATAAAGTAGTATAAAGATATAAAACATAGAAATTTCACAATTAATTCACATGCTAAAAGGATTAATAGGCCAGCGGCAAGGAGGAGACTTCATAAAATATACAAACATCTCAGCCATAAAGGCCATTTCATCAAGATTCAGACTTGAAATATCGAACAACCACTGCAGAGAACTTGCTCTCCCACATCACCATAACTAGGAAGGAAAAAGACAAAAAAAAATGAAGTAAAAATAAACAAAGTCAGTGTCTTTACTGTTTCTGGAACATCAAAAATGCCATCCTATTCCATGATCGCTGTAACAACAGGACTCCCACACTGCATACTATTTCTTGATATTACAGAACTTAACAATGATGGCAAACAATTAAGATTACTCCTTGGGAGTGCCGTTCATTCATCACTGGCCAGCATACCATATTGCTGGTGGGAAAACAAGAGGAGTTTTTGATCCTTGAACATTTAAAGGAGAACCTAAACTTGACTTGCACCAAGACTGATCAGAACGTTTCACAGAGGCATTTTATTTTCCATGTTTCAGACAGTTTTACTGCTGCATGAGAAGAGCTCAAGCCCTTTGAGTGGATAAGCCAGATATCTGTCAGGTCTTCATATGCTACAATTTTCAGAGCATACGTAATTAAAATTAGCTTAAAAATCCAAAAGGCACTTACTCAAGAGTAGAGCACAAAGAGCAGATAACTGTGTTACAGCAGCTGCAGAGGCTGCTGCAGTTCTGGCAGACAAGCTGGTCACACTGCGTACACGTTTCCTTGACATCAGTTCTCACACACGATGAGCAGGCTTTGGAAGCTCTCACGGGTGCTTGGAAAAGATACAATTAAGACACGATGTATTTCACAGCAAAGCAGAGAAAGCACCTGGAAGTTGGAAGGACTGCAAAGCGTGGCGTTTCCACTCAGCGTTACAGCTACAGGTGGCAGCACTCTGCAGAACACGCTTCGAGGCACCAGCACAGCGCTCACTACTTACAACTTTGCGGGTGCCTTTTCTGCTCGACGGCAAGACTGCTGAAAGATTCTCAAGCTGCCATTCTCAAGCAGTCAATACAACAGCTTCTAAACCAGTTAGTGAAGCTCAAATTTAACAATTTCTTTTTAATAAAATACCATTTAAAAAAAAGAAAAACCAATCAAGGGAGGGGCACCCTCCCCCCCAACTCCACGACAGCCCAGCTCACCCAACAGCACAGCAAAGCGCCGGCCGCCTGCCCGCGCTGGGGCCACTCACCCTTCCCTGCAGCGACAGACCGCCTCAGCAACTTCCCGTCATGGCCGATGAGCAGCTGCCCGCTCCAGCGGCGCCCCGCGCTGTCGTCCTGAGCCCCTCCGCCCGGCTCCACCGGGCGGGTCACTGCAGCGGGGCTGGCGGGCCAGGCGCCTTCCATGTATGCCTGGGCGCCCCTGAAGAGCAGCCGCCGGGTCCTCTCTGTGGGCGGGAGAGGAAAGTTAGGAGCGGCTTCTCCCTGTCACCACCCGCCATCAGGCCCGAGGGGAGGCGGCTGGAGGCCTGTGGGCACAGGCCGGTCCCGGGAGCCGGCAGCTCCGGCGCTCTCCCTCACTCCGCCTCCTCACCGAAGACCTCCCGCCGATACTCTTCGCCCCGCACGCCGCGGCTCAGCTCGCGCAGCCCCACGCGGGTTTTCAGCTGCAGCGGAGCCGCCTCCCCGAAGGGGCAGGAGCGCTTCGGCATGGCGGGCCCGGCCCGACCCCGCCTCCCGCAGACCGCCCAGCTCCGGCGCGTCAGCCTCGCCCTGCCAATGGCGGCGCGGGAGCGGGAGCCGCGAGGGGCGGCGCCGTCGGCTCAAGCCGCGCCCCTTCGCCTCGGGAGGCCGAGCCCTGCCGCGCCTGAGGTAGGCAAGGGTCGGCACCGCTCGGGTCTATTCGTCCGGAATTTTCTGTTCGCTTTTCTGTGAGCCCTGTTTGCGGTGCAGAGGATCCGGCAGGACAAAGCAAAACATGGCTTTGAAGCTCGGGTTTGTCGATAAACGTCCTCCTCTCATGGGTGTTTCTGAACTCGTCTTCCTTTCTGCAGATCCTGAGGGTTACGTCTGTGTTCGGGCTCACATAGTTCTTCCTAAACCACCGGTCAAAGTTAGAGCTGTCCAAGTGTCAGAGAACCAGCGCAAATGTGCACAAGTGGAAGAATTAATTCACTTTCTGTAAAGCCAGCGAGGAGGCCGGAGAAGCTCCAACCGGTCAGGGCTCCTCAGTACCCGCCGGCAGTGAGAGCGGGTTCACCACTCAGTGCTCAGTGAGGTTGCAGGGACTGATGCCCACATTCCACTACACCACAGGGCTTAACCCTGAGACTTTCTGCGGTCACTGTGTGACAGGGAATTACTGCAGTTTATTGGAATTGTCTCCTCAGTGAACTGGTGGATTCTCCAATGTCAAGACATTTAAGACTCAGCTAGACAGGGTGCTGGAACATGTAGCCTAGGTCATGCTTCACCTAGAAAGGTTGGACTAGATAATCCTTAAGGTCCTTTCCAACCTGGTATTCTATGATTCTGCAATACAATTTGCTATGTATAAGTAAGCTTTCTATAGGAGTCTAGGTATTGTTTCATGGATTAGAAGCCTCACGTTCCATTCCAAGTTGCAGTCAGCCTGGTTACTACGCATATTTTGAAAACACAGTTTTTCTTTGGGCAAACAACCTTCAAAACTGGTGTTGATGTCCCTAGTGCAATATTTTATGTCATTTGAAGAACATAGTAAGTCACAACATTTGTATTTCTTCCAGAGAGGTTTCTGAATTCAAACCTTCACCTGAATTGAAACCTTCACATGTATGCATGTAAAAGTCACAAGCAAGTACAGGAATGATTTTTCCGTCAAGGAACAAAAAAACCACATTTCTTCAGCACTAGCTTCTGAACTGCTACTAGTTTGCAGGCAAAATCACACTGATTTCATACAGGTTAATATAATTTTATTTTTTTTTCCTGTAGTGCCTCTCAGCCTAGCCTTGTGGTCTATGGAGTGGAAGCTAATACACAGTATTGACAATCCCTTCTGAGCTCCAAGTCTTACTCCTTCCACACTTTCTTTAGCTGTGAAGATTTCTACTTCAACTTTTTCTGCATGTACTTGCAAATGAACGCTTAAAGATGCTCGGCAGACAACTTGCCACTGAACATTGAAAACTCACTGTCATTTCCTCCTCTCTAGGGAAATGTCTCTGTGAATATTCATTAGATATAAACTGCTGTCCCTGAAGCTCTCTGGGGAATATGCATGAATCTGAAGGGAATCTCAGTCAAGACAGAGGGCAGCAGATCACATGTTTCATTAACAATGTGTAAGATAAGTGTGGCTGGAACTTGCTTGTCTGAGAGATGGATGAAACACAAAGAAAAAAGTTGAAAGTGCTGTTTTGCTTGTGAAGGAGTGTTCTAAACCAGAATATGAACTAGATTTGAAAATGAGAAGCACACGCTGCAGCAGTGCTGCTAGTGCTGTCACCAAAGGGTAAATTTAAGGTAAATTCCCTGAGGGATGACTACATTCACATGTGCCACCACCACCTCACTGCAGGGCATGTGCAGAAATCTGTTGTAGCTGACTCAGCCTCAGGTGGTGACATCTCTTAATCTTAACAACATCTGTAACTGGTCATCTATTTCCTATTTGTAAGATATGAGAGCAAAATAATTCTGTCTAGTCTGCACCAATGTACCTCAGCATCCTACAGGGAGGAAATGGCTCATCTGCCAGTCTGTTGACTTCTTACCCAATAGGATGATTCTGAGTATTTTATTACTTTCATAGCAGTAAACCTTGAGGAAGATCCACTGGTGATTTGGAAGTAGAAGAAAGGCTGAGATCTGATTTGGCAAACCTTGTTGGCATGGAGCATTCATGAAAATTAATGCTGACAATTTCCCAGGTTAATGAGATTGCATGTTACATTGCACAGCTTCTGAATGGGAAAAAGTGACCCCCAAAACCCCAAACCAGTAATGGTAATTGTAAAATACAATGATTTTGGTTTATCCTTGAAAATACCTTTGTGAAAAAAGTGGGGAATAAATATTATTCTTTCTCTTGCCACTTTGCTTCTCTTGTGCCTGTGTGAATGTTACAGACAAATCGCCTGGTTAATAGCTTTGTCAGTCATAGAACAAAGAAAAATTAAATTTCTTTTTTTTTTTTTTTTCAAGAGTTTCTACTTCCAGTAAGCAAATTTAAAAGAGCAAAATGGACTGTGCTCTCTCTGTCTGTCTTTCCTAATCTATTTATATCAGTGCCTCAAGAAAGTCAGGGTAGACACAGAAGGACTCTGGCCATAGTTCAGCTTCATCATTTTTAGCAGTTTAGAGCTCAGAAATTCTCTGAGCCAAAATTTCCATCTAGATCTTAATGTTTAATAGTTGCCAGTACGCTTGTTCTTCACAAATTTGTCCAGTCCCCTTTACAAAACTGGTACTGTTTCATTTCTTTGACTAGCAAGGTCTGTAACGCTGTAATGTTATTATTTAAAAATGTTTCATCAGGATTTCTTCTAGTTTGCTGCCTGTTAACTTTCCTTGGGGGACTCTTATGTCTGGTTTTATAAAAAATAGCAGATAGCAATTCCCTGTTGACTCTCTGCATAACATCCATGACTATAAAGTTCCCTCCTGTATCATCCTCCCTCCTATTTTATTCAAGCCAAAATATTTTGTTATGTTGAAGCACTTGTTTGCACTGTGTCCCACCTTACACCCCCATGCTACATCCCAGTGCATGGCACAGGAAGCCTCAAGCATGCACTGGTGCTCTGGAGAGCGACTGGGGTGCATGGGAAGGGATGGAGGGTGCCCTGAGAACTCTGGGCAGCAGGGACTGGATGTCTGAGAATACCCTGGACACGTAGGCTGCAGGGTACAGATAGCCTCACTCCTTTTCTGTACCTCCCATGGTCTTTTAACTTCTTTCCTGAAGCTACGTGGCCAGTGCACTGGCTGTGGGCATGCTGTGCAGGTGGACCACACAAATCCAAAGGCGTTTTCTTCTTGGTCCCTCCCCTAGTAATTCCTAACGTTTTATTTATTGTTTTGATTACTACTGAAGTACTAAACTGGTGCTTTCAGGGGTCTATTCATACATGGCTCACAGCATCACTCCCCAGAGTACTAATGACTTAGTTCAGAACTCATCACTCCATGTATATAACTGGGTTTATTTCCCCCCCATGTGTACTGCTTACTTACACTGCCAATTTATTGCCTGCTTGGTATTGTAAGAGCCTCGAAAACACACAGCTGTAGCTCATCCCAGTTGGCTTTCAGATTTGACTTTTAACAATAATGCAGTAAACACTGATACCTCACTGCTCATCTCTCTTCCTCAGAGTAATATACTGAGCTGCCAGCAGCTTCCTCAGGTTTACCAACAGTCAGGAGTACACCAATCCCTTCAAAAGAACTGACGTTGCATTCCTTTTGCACTGAGACCAATTTAGTTACATTCAAACCTGAACTACAATAGAATTTGCCTACAAAATGTAGAGATTTACATTTTAAGTACTCAAGTGATTACAGATGTTAAGATTTTTGTTTCTGAACCATCTGTAAGACAATTACAATAAATGTTTGCCTGTCAGCCAATGCTTCCAACTACTCCAAAATATAATCACAAGTAAACAAGCAGACTGGAGTAAAAATCACAGACAGTGTAAATCACAGGCATGGCAAATCAAGACTGGATGCTTTCTTAAAAGGAAAAGAACTTGCAAGCTTGTAAAAGAGCAAATTGAGGAAAATTATGCCTTCTGG